>NC_073305.1:66630177-66952052 GCF_027595985.1 Sorex araneus | reverse complement strand
CGATTTGCCTTGCACCTGGCTGACCTAGTTAGATCCCTGGCACGATCCCTACCAGGCGTGATATCTACGTGCAGAGCTAAGATAAGCCCTGAGCACAAATGGGTATAGTCCAGAAGGCAAAATACAATAAAAAAAATTTTTTTAAAGAAAATGCTTTCAGATATAATTACTAGGTTCCAAGCTTTATTATTCTTGGCCTTCAATCAATTTCAAATTCTCTCTTAAACTGCACCCAATTTTTTAATGAGAAAGACTCTCACCTTATTTTGGAAGGGATCCTAGGAAGCTTTTACATTTCAATCCACTCAGTTAACAAATGTAATTTATAATGTCTGATACTGTGCAAGCAAATATCAGTCATGCAATGGTGACAAGATGCTCGTGAAACTTATGATCTGGTGGCAAAATTGTGTATTAAGCAGGTAAGTAAATGTTTTGGGTATTATTAAAAGGAAAAATAAAGCTTCTGTATGTTACCTACTTGGAGGAATCCTCAATGAAACTAATACTTGAAGAACAAAGGGGCATTAGTTCATTGGATGAAATCCTGAAGTGGAGAAAGTGTTGAAGACCTAAGGCAAAAGAATAGGAGGCCAGAAGAAGACCATTATGGGTTTTTTTTCCATAATGAGGAAAAACATGAAATGAAACATATATAGTAACTTAAAAGCTTATTCAGAGCACCAGAGAGAGATAGTACAGAGAGTGGGCACTTGCAGCTGCTTTGCAAATGGTTCAATTCCCAGTTTAATGGTTTAATCCCTGGCATTACACATGGCCTTTGAGCACATAAGACCTGAGCACACCCAGATGTGTCCCCAAAACAAAAAGGGTGGGGAGGGGTGGAAGGGCAGCGTATTCAAAGTGATAAAGCAGTCATTATAATTAGATCTCAAAATTTGAATTTTTTTGTATTAACCATCATTTTTTCTTTTCTTTTCTTTTCTTTTCTTTTTTTTTTCTCTTTGGGTCATACCTGGCATTGTACAGGGGTTATTCCTGGCTCATGCATTCAGGAATTACTCCTGGCGGTGCTCAGGGGACCATATGGGATGCTGGGAATTGAACCCAGATTAGCGGCATGCAAGGCAAACACCCTACCCGCTGTGTTATCGCTCCAGCCCCCATCAAGCATCATTTTTTCTTAACAAGTAGAAACTTCATCCCAATTTGAGTGAATATAAAGTTGTTAGAGTACAAACTAACAACTTGCCCTCAGGTTTCTAGGGGAAAAAACCTTTTTTTGTTTTGAATCACACTAAAGTGAATGGGAGAAGTGCCTTGTTTCACATATGGATACCCATTCATGCGATTCTCAGATTAAAATCTTAAAGCTTTCTACAGTGAAAACAGGACCATACATCCACTTGTCTACCCAGGATATTTGTAGTAGATTTCCAAATATATACTCATTTTGACAATGGATGCAACCACATTCATTTGTTCTTTAAACAATGTATCTGAGTTAGCTGCTGTTAAAGTAGAAAGCAATCCAGCTATCCCTGCACTTAGATTTCATTGCTCAAACTGGATGGGACTAGACAAAGGAATAGATGGTATCAAATGTTTATAAACCCTTGGCCTTGCATTACAAAGTTCAGATTACCAAGCAATGGGGTGAAGAGTGTTAATGAAGAACTGGCTTGAGGTAACACTGGGACAGTAGTGGAGGGTCTTGGGCACTTTGGAAGGGCTATGCAGTAATTTAAAACATCAATAGCATAAACATTAGCACTAATGTAACATATTATCTAAACAGTAGCACTGTAGCACTGTCATCCTGTTGTTCATTGATTTGCTGGAACGAAACCAGTAACATCCCCATTGTGAGACTTGTTACTGTTTTTGGCATATTGAATACACCTGGGGTAGCTTGCCAGGCTCTGCCATGCAGTGGGATACTCTAGTAGCTTGCCAGGCTCTCCAAGAGGGACAGAGGAATCGAACCCGGGTCGGCCGCGTGTTTACTTAGTTTACAAGGCAAACTAAGTAAGTTAAAGGGTGAAGGATAGATACCAAATGAGGAACCAGAGCCTCAGTATGGCTTTTAGGGTGCTTGCGTTGCACACAGCCAGCCCAATTTGATCCCCAGTATCCCATATGGTCTATTGAGCCTGCCAGGTGTGATCTCTGAGCATAGTCAGGAGTAAGCTCTGGACATCACTCAATGTGGCTCCAAACCAATAAATATCAAATGATCTTCTTATATGCAAAATATAAAAATACATAGTGAGGGAACAAAAATGGCCAAAGATAATAAACCATGAGACTTGGCCTAGTGAAGTGTTCGTTAAGGGGGAAGCAAACTGGAGACCCATAGACAGCAGTGGAGGGATGCTGATATTCTAGATGGGTGCAGTGTAGCAGTGTGGTATACAGGAAATTTTACTGCTTGCAGCATCATCAAGCACAGTGCCTAAATAATTTTTAGTTAAAAAATAAAAATATGGGGCTGGAGCAATAGTACAGCAGATAGGGCATTTGCCTTGCATGTGGCTGACCCGAGTTTGATTCCCAGCATCCCATATGGTCCTCTGAGCACCGCCAGGGGTGATTCCTGAGTGCAAAGCCAGGAGTAACCCTTCTGCATTGCCATGTGACCCATAAAGAAAAAAAATTAAGGTTCTAAATGAATTTTGCTTCTTGAAAATTCAGTTTTAATTTGTTATTTTGAATGATTTCTGTAAAAGTACTTGTATTTTGTCTATATTCTGGTGCCCTTTCCTCCTATTTATGTATTCTTTTTAAATAACTTTTCATACATAGAGAGTGTTAGTTATGCTGGCACAACATTGACTTTCTCTGGAGGGGCACACCAGAAACCAGACAGAGTGGACCCCTCTGGAGAGGAGGGAAGAGCAGAGCTGGCTCTTATTGACAAAGAATTCTTGTATCATTTAGATGAACAGGACTCTTTCCCTGGAGCTATAAGTTGTGGCTTATCCAGGCTCAATAAAACCCTGACTCACTGCCTCAGCCAGATGCAGCCAACGCCTTGGACAGTCTTAAGTGATAGCTGGGAAAGAGGAGCTGGGAAACAAGGCTGGGAGAGGCTTATGTTGCAGTCACTGAATAGCCTTTTGTGTGACTACAACTGCATTTCAGAATTAGGAATTAGAACATGATATGTCCTGACACAGCACACTAGGTACCTCCCCCACCCCAGCAAATAAATAAGTCATCCAGTGATCCCAACTCAAAAATGACAGCTATGTATAATTTGATGTATTTTCCTATAGGTTTTTTTTTCTGTGTGAATACTTTAACCCTGCTTTGATTTTTTTACTTTGTTTTCTATAATAGGCAGGACTGGAACGATAGCAAGTGGGTAGGGTGTTTGAGTTTCACGCAGCCGACTAGGGTTCAGTTCCTCCGTCCTTCTCAGAGAACCCAGCAAGCTACCGAGAGTATCCCACCCGCATGGCCGAGCCTGGCAAACTACCCGTGGCATATTCAATATGCCAAAAACAATAACAAGTCTCATAATGGAGATGTTACTGGTGCCCGCTTGAGCAAATCGATGAATAACAAGACAGTGCTACAGTGCTACAGGGCCTGCTTCTTAAGATCCTTGCCGGTTTAGTCACTTCAGCACTCTACCTGGCCATGCTTGGAGGTTGCTGTGGTACCAGGAATGGAATACTGAGACTCACACAAATAACATCCCTGCTCTGTTATTTGAATTATCTTCCCTACCCATTATAAGCATTTTTTTCAATCCAAAAATATCTAAACATCTTTTTCTAGAAATATAAATATTTCATACACATTAGGGAATATTTAGCAAATATAAGTTAAGTTGTGTCTTCTGTATACTTTTACCCTTTTTGCAGTAAGTTTTTTTTCTTTTTCGAATCACAGTGAGATACACAGTTACAAGGTTGGTCATGATTGGGTTTCAGTCAAACAATGTTCCAATATCCATCCCTTCACTAGTGCACATTTCCCAACACCAATGTCCCCAGTTTCCCTCCCTCCACCCTCCCCACCTGCGCCCACACCCCATCCCAGTCTACCTCTTTGTAGTCACTTTTCTTCTTTCTTTCCTCTCTTCACTCTCTCTATTTCCTTCTGGTTTGCAGTAAGTTTTAATTGAGATAAGTTTTAATTGAGATTTTATTTTCATACCATGAAGTTCACCTGTTTAAAGTGTACAACTCAATACATCAAGTATATTTATCAAGTTGTGCGGCATTCACTGTAATCTAGCTTTAGAACATTAGCAGTGATTATTCACGTTCCCTTATTCTCCCTCCAAACTCCCTCAGCCAAAGGAAACCACTAATCTACTTTGTCTTCTTATAGATTTGCCTAATCTTGACATTTTATGGAATTATAACATTTTCATACTTTCATGCCTGATTTCTTTTTTTATTTTTTTGGGCCACACCCTGGTGGTGCTTAAATATTGGGGGACCATGTGGTGTAAGGAATTGATCCCAAAGCTCTTGCATGCAAAGCATTCACCCATGTGCTATCCTCCCCCCAATGCCTGGTTTCTTGTACTTAGCATGGTGTCCGAAGAGTCGGTTATCTTGTAGCATGTGTCAGTATTTCATTCCTATAGTTATTTGTTGATTTGATTGCTTATTGATGATTATTCTTTTTTGCTTGTTTATTTAATTTTGGAACACTTGACAGTGCTCAGGGATCACCCCTGGTGAGGTTTGGGGGACCATATGTACTACTGTGGATTGAACCTAGGTCAGCCACATGCAAGGCAAGCATCCTACCCACTGTGATTATTCATTCATATACTGCAATATTTACCTTTTCATGTTTATATCTAGTGTTTTTTACTACAGTAATTAGGGTGCATCTTACTATATAATTATCACCAATATCTGACTTATAAATTATCAAATAAGTTATAATAATTAGAAACTATCACCAATATCTAGTTGCAGCTTCTTGTTTGTTTGTTTGTTTGTTTGGGGGCCACATCTAGTGATGATCATAGGTTCCTCCTGGCTCCGTACAGTGGACTATGGGATGCCAGGATTCACATCCTGGTCAACCACGTGCAAAGCAAGTGCTCCACCTGATGTACTGTCACTCTAGCTGTGGATTGTTTTTACCATCCTAAAATAAAACTGACAACCAGAGTAACAGCATACAGGTTAAGGGACTTGCATAGCATGTAGCTGTGGCACAAATCCTGAACCTCAGATATTCCTTGAGCACTGGCAGGTGTGGCACAAAAATATAAACTGTCACTGTCACTGTCATCCCATTGTTCATTGATTTGCCTGAGCGGGCACCAGTAATGCCTCCATTGTGAGACTTGTTACTATTTTTGGCATATCGAATATGCCATGGGGAGCTTGGCAGGCTCTGCCATGCCAGCGAGCTGTCATGCTCTCCGAGAGGGGCGAAGGAATCAAACCCGGGTCGGTCGCGTGCAAGGCAAACGCCCTACTCGCTGTGATATCACTCCAGCCCACAAAAATACAAAAGTAAGATAAAATAAAAATAAACCTATACCCTTTGGCATTTTCCCTCTACCTCAGGCTCCAAATCCTCCACTAATTTACTATGCCTATAGATGTACGGTCTTTTACTTAGCTTTTTCTTTTTCTTTTTGGGTCATGCCTGGAGATGCACAGGGATTACTCCTGGCTCTGCACTCAAGAATTACTCCTGGCAGTGCTTGGGAGACCATATGGGATGCTGGGAATCGAACCCGGGTCGGCCATGTGCAAGGCAAACGTCCTACCCGCTGTGCTATTGCTCTAGCCCCTTACCTAGCTTCTTTATAAAGAACTCACTTAGTGTAATATTTACTTAATTTAGCATAATATTCTATAATAAATATAAAAACATTTAATATAATAATTTCAAGATTCATTCATAATATCACATGTGTTAGTACTTCATGCCTTTTTATAGCTGAATAATGGAGTGTTATTCAGCCAAACATTGCTCAACAGTAAGTAGAAATGTATCATTAGATGATTGTAGTTGTGCAAATGCTGTAGAATGTAGTTAAATAACCCTGGATGGTATCATCTTCTACACAATCTAACTCTGTTATGACTCATTGGGACCACTTCATGCATCTGGGCCATCGGTCACTGATGCACTGGTCTGTGATACCTGGCTCGTGGCTGTTCTGCACATTGTGGAGCCATTCAAATGACAGGCAAGTTGTTTTCACTTTTCTGTTCTTAAGAAAATGCTGCTATAAATATTCGTGTGTGATTATATACTTTCAGTTATCATGGGTTTATATGTCATTTTTATCGCTAAATAAATACAATTACATTATAAATATATATTTGTTTGCTTCTTTGTTTGGGTCACACCCAGCAGTGCTTAGGGTTACTCCTGCTTCTGTGTTCAGTTATCTCTCCTGGCAGTGCTCAGGGAACCATATGGGGTGCTGGGGATCGAACTCGGGTTAGCCACATGCAAGGCAAGCATCCTGCTACTGTACTGTCTGTCTTACCCCAGTATGTCATTACGAGTCTATTCTTACAAGTCTATTCATTAGCTGATAGTCACGGATTGTTTCAAAAGTTTATTTGCACTAACCTTTTAGTTATTGTGAATAGTAGTGCTATAAACAGTTTTGTACAGGTTTTTTGTTTGAAACCCTGGTTTTTAGTTTGCTTATGTATATATCTAGGAATGAACTTCTGTGTTTAACCTTTTGAAAATTGCCAATATTTCCTCAATGACTGCAATTTTGAAAGCCATTAATATTTGAGGGCACAACTTTTTTCACATCTCCAATACTTGCTGTTGTCTGTCTTTTTGTGGTGCCAGAATTAAGAAATCCAGGATTTATGCATACAAGGGATATGGTTTGCCACAGAGCCAGATCCCTGTGCTACTGTTTGTCTGACTTTTTGTCTGAATTTTTGATAGCGTTTCATTGGATGTGAAGTAGTATATGACTATGATTTTAATTTGCATTTCTCTAATGATTTATGATGTTGAGCATCTTTTTGTGTCCTTACTAAATGTGTGCTTCAAATAAATTTCTCTTTATATCCTATACCCATTATTTAATTGAGTTGTCTTTTTATGATTAATCAGTTGCTCTTTATATATTCCAGATATAAATTCTTTTCCAGATGAAATCTTTACAGGTATTTTCTCTCAGTCAATGGGCTGTTGTTTTACTTTCTTGATGGCGTTTGTGTGTATGTGTGGTGGGGGGTCATAACCAAAGTGATACTTCTGGTTCTTTGGGGATCACTCCTGGCATTGGTCAGGGGATTATTCTGTGCTGCGGATCAAATCCAGTCCTCCCGCACGCAAAGCCTGTGCACAAGTCTATTGAGCTACTTCGGCAGCTTGATAATATTTTTTATACCTGTCCTTATGCCTCTACCACACTGTCTTTATTACTATGAATTGATAGTATGGCTTTATGCACTCCACTGAAAGTAACCAAACATCCAACCTAAAGTAGCGTCAATTATGGGGTCATTTGCTGTGGACATCTCATTGCAAGTTATCTGAAAATAGCCTAATTCCAGATTTGTTTGACTTCTAAAGAGTGTGATCAGACGCCCAGGATTTCACCATCCTCTTTGCTAATCTGTTTATTAGATTGCCTTGGTGGTCACCAGATGACCGCTTTAGCTGAAAACACTGTGTTTTCCTACAACAGTACCCAAGGCAGGAATCAAAAAATATGTTGGCAAAGTTCTTGCTTTGTTCCACCTCTTTAAAGAAGGAAGGCATTTATCAAAGTCTTTGAAAGTTTCACTTTATTTCATATTCCAGATTATATGCATATATATACAAATAGATGTATAGACACACACAAATAATCAATAAAAATTTACATAATCCCACCATAATAAGACCTGAAGGGAAATGTTTCAGCTGAGGAGATCTACTTTAAATTTCTTTTGTGCCAACTTCATCAGAAAATGAAGCCATGTTTTCTTCTTTCTTATTGACTCAAGACCAGATTATGTACTTCTCATTTTCATTCCTCTCAAATACTGCCTGGAGCTCTCTGGAATCCTGAACTGAAGAATGCAAAATTGTTTTCCCAAGCTTATAAAATATCCATAGGCCTTGGGATCTGTAGTCTGTGAATTATTTATTTTTTTGTAATCTCTCTTGAAGATTAAAACAATATGTTCTTACTATCAACCTTAAGTTAATTTTAGGGTTGCAAGATACAAGAACAACTTTCATGTCCCATTTTTGGGATGCCAGACTTTGTTTTTTATTTTGCTCTTGCTGTTCAAGGCCAAAATTCTAGCAATATCCCTATCAAATAATTATACCACTTTCAATAATAAAAAGAAAATAATCTATTTTAAAATATTTTGCTTATTTGTTTGATGGACAGTGTATTCCAGGACTTGAGAGTTTTCAATATTTTTCAGACCATTGATCCTGAAAGATTTCTGTTTTTTTTTTTTTTATTTTGCTTTGTCTATAGTACATAGTATAATCTTTAGAGAGTCATGTTTTCTTAATATGTCTTTGGTGGCTTTCTTTTACCATTTCTTAGAGTGAAGACTGATTGGGTCGCATGTAACAGTTCTCATCTCCCATAAAAAAATTTTTGTTGCATTTCATTATAGATTCTTCTTCTTATTGGTATTCTATTCTTATTTAAATCAGGTAAGTCCAAAGAGTAGACATTTTGTCACATTTAATTCCTGAGTCAGAAGTTCTAGACTCACCCATAAAGCCAAAACATTTTAGAATGAGACCAAAGCAAATTATAACTTGTAAATACAGAAAAAAATACTGTCTCCAAGTTAAAATAAGAGGACTACCAAATTAGAAGCTACGCCTTTCAAAAATGCTTTCAAATATCCACTGATCTGCAGAAAGTCACTGAGTTTCTTTTTCTGTGTCTCAGTTTTTTTACTCCATGAAATGGTGCCAGCGATAATTTTTACTACTGGACTTTAGGAGAATATTGTGAGAATCATCTGATGCTCTATGTGAAGCCAAATTTATTTATTTGTGTGTGTTTGGGGAAAAGTGCTATGTAGATCAAATTATTATTATTTTATTTTTATCATTGTTGATGTGCATGTAAATTAAGTATAAATAAAAGGTGGCAATTTATGGGGGTAGGAGATAAGTCACAAGATTGATACTATTTCTTTTCACAAAAAGAAGGTCAGCCTTCCCCCTCTGATCTTTCTGGGCTTCCTTGGAATTATCACCCCCTACGGGGTTTCATATCTAACATCTGACATGGTTAGAATGTCTAGTGTCTCATCAGTGGATTAACTAGTAAAAATAGATGCAATGTAGAGTCTAACTTGTTGCTCCCTTTTGTGTACCTCTTTGTGTGTTAAATATAGCATGTCTCCTCTGTCCTGTAAGGAGAGATTAGTTTAATAAAATAACATGGGAAATTTTGTTTTGTCTTCTTTACTTTTTTCTTCTCAGAATAGAATGATTTTTGTCAAAGAATAGAAGCATGATATCTTCATGTCAAATATTATTTAACTTGTGTTGTTTTTGTCCCTTTATGATGGAAAAAAGCCTATAAAATTAGAATGACAGGGCTGGAACAATAGTACGGCAGGTAGGGTGCTTGCCTTGCATGCTGTCCACCTGGGTTTTATCCCTGGCACCCCGTATGGATGCACCAAGCACATCTGGAATGATTTTTGAGGACAGAGCCAGGAGTAACTCCTGAGCATTGCTAGGCATGGCCCGGAAACCAAACCAAACAAGCAAACAATATCAGAACAGTAATTGTACAGTTTAACCAGCCTGAAGGTCAGCATTGGGTTGTAGGTGACATTGGTTGGGTCCCCCTACTTCAAAACCCTCCTGCTTCCACTTTTGTGCCCACCTTTGTGAGGCCAAGAATGAAAGATTCTCCCTGTTCTCTCACCCAAAAGCAAAGGAGAGAAAGAACAAAATGAGGAGAATGACCACTTTGCTTTCTCTACAAGCACTCAAGTCGAGCTATGTCTTCCTCCAAGTCCTGCTTGCTCCCTCCTTTGGGAAAGGTGGATTGGGGGGTGTGGGTTTATAACATCTGTTAGTGAAGCCCTCTTCAGAGGCAAAATTGCCCTGATTTGGTTCCATTGAGATTTCAACCCTGTATCAAACATTCCTGCTGTCAGAATTTAGCCACACTCAGTAATTGTTTAGAGGTGTAGAATACAGGTTTTTGTTTTGGTTTTATGTTTGAGTCACACCTGGCAGCTCTCCGGGGACTCTATGGGGTGCCAGGGATCTAACCTAGGTTTGCCGAGTGCAAGGCAAGAGCCCTTCCCACGCTCCAGCCGACGGAGTACAGTTTTTAAAAGTCCAACGGTATTAAGTGAACTCTGTGACTGATGGCAAGAGGGACCCCTGGAAGCTACTCTGTTCCTTTCTCCTTCCAGAGGCAGGGTTGACATTTGGTGCTTGTGCTCCTGGCACCATGCTCTTCCTGCTGATGGCTCAGAGGAGAACTTACAGCAGCCTCAGAGATAATGACACTTTCTTTTACGTCTGTAGCAGAACTCCCAGGTGGATGAGTAATACTGTCACCTAAGCACCGTTTTAAGCCTCTGGAGAGAGCTACAGGAAATTACAGTGTATTGCTAGGATCACTGGTGCAGGAGAGGAAAGAAAATCCTCTTAAATTAAAAAAAGAAAAAGAAAGAAAGAAAGATCATTTTGAAGCTGGCTTGATTTTGCTCACTTTCCACAGGAAAGGAGGCTTAGCTGCGAGGGGCTAGGCTTGGGATCTCTGTCCCTTGTGGCCTGTTCACTAAAAATGATGCCACACATGGGTGGTTTTATCTCCACTGCTGCTCATCTGGGTTCAGTTGCCACCACCCACTGTTGTCAGTGCCTGGTAGGGAAGAACTTGTGCTTCCCTTTTTCTAAAGTCTCACTCAGCCAAGAGCTTCAGACTTCTCCTTGTGCAGGAAAAAATGCCAGCTGATCAAGACAAGCGTTCGTATTCAGAATGGTGGGAATGAGTGGTCTCTTGTGTTCAGATTCGAGTATATATGATTTTTCTGAGTCCCCAGGAAAGCTAAGAGAAGCTGAAGAAGGCTGGACTGCAGAGAAGCTTTTGCAGAAAATCTTGAATGAGAACAGCTGAACTATTGCCTGGGTTTCACCAACTTTATCCAACAAGCAGAAAGGAATTGGAAAACAGATGTAGATAATGGGTTGACATTTAAATATTTTTTAAATGTCTGCTGTTTTATCTGAGTATGAAAAAAGTGAAAGGAAAGGCGTAAAACTGACTTGGGGTGTGGTGGTGATAAATTGTTTTCTTTGGTTCTTACTCTTCGCCAGTCATGCCATTAAATGCTGCATACAGAATATTTACTTACTCTGCCCCATATAATGGGTTTGGATATTACCCCCATATTATTGATTACACTTTGTAGGTTTAAAGTGTTTGTGCAAGATCCCACGTGTCTTGAAGAAGCAGGATTTAAGTCATTCAAGTCTTTCTAAAGCTAGGGTGAGAAGCGTCCAGCCTAAGGACTATATAAGGCTTGTGAAACCCAATGGTCTGGCCCTGGTGTATAATGGGACAGTTACTTTTTCCTCAGCTGTCTGCAGCCACCTGCATTTATTGTATGGCCTGGAAATGATGTTATACATATCCGGATGACCTCCGGCAGAAACATGGCTCGCTACCCCTCCTCTAAATAAATAGAACTCCTAACTATTATACCCTATGTAAATGATTCTCCAACTCTAGTGAACAGAGATTCTCATAGTGATGAACTCAGGTCCCAGAGTTCTGCCAGAGTTTCTGATTTTGGTGTGGACCCGAAAGCCTGCATCTTTAAAGAATTCCAAGTGATATTAATGCAACTGACTCATTTTGAATGCCCTTCACCACATCCCTTTTCCCTTTTTTTTTTTTTTTCTTTTTGGGTCACACCCAGCCATGCTCAAAGGTTACTCCTGGCTCTGCACTCAGGAATTACTCCTGGCCGTGCTTGGGTGACCATACACGATGCTGAGGATTGAACCCAGGTCGGCCACATGGAAGGCAAACACCCTACCTGCTGGCCCCGGTACATAATGGGACAGTTACTTTTTCCTCAGCTGTCTACAGCCCACTTGCCTTTAACATATGGCCTGAAAATGATGTTATAAATATCCAGATGACCCTCAGCAGAAACATGGCTCCCTACCCCTCCTTGAAATAAATAGAACTCCTAACGTTTATATCCTTTGTCAGTGATTCTCAGTGGGGCTCCGGCCCCACCACATCCCATTTTTAAGAAAATATGAAACATCAACTTTGAAAATCTTGAAAGCAATGACTGGTGGGGTCGAAATCAACCACCGAACTGCATTAGCTCTATGCTCAGCTAGTTTCTCATCACAAGATTTCTTGAGCATCTCTTCAGAGAGGGTGGTGTCATGAGACAGAGATAATTGACCTGTGCTGGGTTTTATTCTGGTATTCCCTTGGCTAGTGGGCATTTCCGAGAACAGTCATACTGCGTCATTAAAAATAATAATAAATATAAACCTACCATCACCCTTACACTCATCCTAATACGCCGTTTTTAGAATTCAAAGTTTTCTGTTAGAATGATGTATTTTTCTTTAAATTATATTTGTTTGGATTCAGTACGACCTCATACGTTTAAATTCTATATAAGTATTGTGATCATTATGTTGGAAGATGTCACCAGAATATTCATCCTGATGTGCCCAGAGCACAGTGGTCATGAAGAAAGGTTGCAGATCTAGGATCAGGTCTTCTGTCCTTCAGAAACTCTTCGTTTCATTAGAACTAAAAAAGAAATAAAGTAGTTAAAGACATGGCATTGAAAGTTTCTTAATTATGTTCGCTTTGGAAACAATAGGCACTCTGAGGACAGATTTTGTGTTCTGTTTCACCTGAATTAAGATTCCAAAGGCACATTTGAAACCTGACATAAAGCTGATTTAGTTGTCGATAATTTCTTCTGAGCTAGTTCCAAAGAAAGGCTGTGATGTTTTACTCTTCCTGCCACTCAATAGCAAAGATAACAGCTACAGTGTAAAAGCACCAATGAAATATACATAGTTGCCCTACAGATAGAGTCAGGAAAAAAAAAAACAACATTCTTCTATTTGCAGCAGTGTTTTCCCTAGGAGAAGGAGTTCAAACATTCTATGGGACTAAAGCTACACACATTCTAAAGGAAAGTGAAGACTGGTGGTATGTGGGATTTCTTGAATGCCTTTTTCAAATGCCTTAGGCAATATTGGTTCCTAAGGGAGAATCTGAAACACACACACTTTAATTATCAGGTGGCTGTGAGTGGAACAGTTTCCTTTGGTTTTGAGTCAAGAATAAACTACTCGGGCAGGTTAGTACTGGAAACTGCTGCTAGATAATGTACAAGGTTCACTTTTCCAGAACTAAACCAAGGGTTCTCTGGTAAGCTTCTATTTCTCAGCAAATAGTAACTGGAAGCTATTTGCTGGAACCACAATGCTCCGTTTTTTCCTTATGAACTGAGACTGCTGCATTGGAATGCGGGAGGTAAGGTGGAGGTGGTGATGAGGGAACCAGCGCCCTGAATGGCAACAGGAGATAAGGTTGTCATTTTCTCATTTTCTCGGGGATCCTCAGGTTAGACAGACAGACAGACAGACATTCACACACACAGACACACAGACACACACGCACTCACACACCCTGTTGCCTTGAGACTGGGATCTTGATCTCCAGGCTCCAGCACAACCAAGGCAACGTTCAGGGCTATTCCCCCAGGAGGGAGGTCCTCAGGGAAGCTTGCAAGATTTTTTTTTCTCCTGCTTCTGTAGTTGCCCAGAGGTATTTATCAGCATAGTCAGAGCAGGATGCCAGGCGAGGACCCTGTAGCCAAGTAAGGTGAACCTAAAGCAGAAGACTTGGGGAGTGGGTGCGTGTGCAGAGAGGGTCCGTGCGTCTGGTGGGGGGGTGTGCCCGTGTGCTCTCCTGTACGTGTGCGTGTGTGTGTGCGCGTGTGGGTGTGCGTGTGTGTGTGTGTGCGTGTGTGTGTGCGTGCGTGTGAAGAGAGGGGCCGTGCGTCTGGTGGGGGGTGTGCCCGTGTGCTCTCCTGTACGTGTGCGTGTACGTGTGCGTGTGTGTGTGCGTGTGTGTGTGTGTGCGTGCGTGTGAAGAGAGGGGCCGTGCGTCTGGTGGGGGGTGTGCCCGTGTGCTCTCCTGTACGTGTGCGTGTGTGTGTGCGTGTGTGTGTGAGTGTGGGGGTGGGGGTGGGTGTGTGTGGGGGTGGGTGTGTGTGGGGGTGTGTGTGTGTGCGCGCGCGCGCGCGAGCACAGGGCGTGCTAGCCAAGTCCGCTGAAATGCAGCTCTCCTCTTCGCCTGCTGAGAATTGCTCCACATCCCCCCCAGCCCAGGGACCTCGGGGAGCGCCAGGGGGAGTCCTCGCGGGCCAGGGCTTCCCATGCCCCGGGAGCGCCCAGAACTCGCCTGGCGCAGCTTAGCGCAGCTTGCTCCGTGCTGCCAGCGAGCGGGCGGGGGTGGACACTGGGCTTCTGTGTGCCAGCCGCAGCCGTTGGCTGGCGGGCGCCCAATCCCGGGGCATGCCGCGGGAGCCCCGCCAGGACGCACGGTGAAAGACGAGTTAAGTGGAAGGCTTGACCCCAGCTGCCAGCAGAGGCCGGAGTGGGGAGCCCGGGCGGCGGCGCGGCCGCTGCGGTGCGTGTCCCGAGGCTGCAGCCGAGGGGGACTCGGCGGGAAGCAGGAGGCATGGCTTCGGTGTTCATGTGCGGCGTGGAGGACCTGCTGTTCAGCGGCAGCCGCTTCGTGTGGAACTTGACCGTGTCTACGCTGCGGAGATGGTACACGGAGAGGCTGCGAGCTTGCCACCAGGTGCTGCGGACGTGGTGCGGGCTGCGGGACGTGTACCAGGTGAGCCGGAACGCGCGGGGGCCCCCAGCCCTTGACGGGTGCCACCCGTGGGAAGCCGCTGCCACCTGTATGATTGTATTCTTTCTCGCCCTCCATCTCTTGTTTTTTAAACTTGAACGGGTGGCCCGACTCTTGGGACAAAAGATCCGCCGAGAAGGGTGACTTGAGCTTCACAAAGATTTTTGCATCTTCCCTGGAGGCGCCTGGGAGACCCCTCCTGAGTTAGCCCCAGAGTTTACAGGCGTCTCTTGGGGAGTGATGGTGTGCTAACCCGCACCCAGCTAAGAAAACCAGCTTTGCAGCCGAGAGACGTGCAGGACAGACTTTGACATTCAGATGACTTTTTTTTAAAAAAAAAAAAATTTATTTCAACTGGGATGGACAAGGGGAGCGCTTCATGAAGGAGGGAGGATTTCATACCAGATCAGTGTCCTAGGGGTCTTTGTGGACTTGCGTTTATTCCCTTTGATTTTATTTCGGTTTGCTAAGAGGCAGCCCCAACTTGCAAGGCAGAGCCAGGAAAAACTGATTCTGTGTCTACTGGCTTTTGGAAAGCAAGAGAGCGCACTGCGAACACGTTGCCGAAAGATAGACTGGGGCAGGATGGGGTGGCCTGTCTGAGCACCGGCACGCTTAGGGTATGTGAGAAAGATACATTAGACCCACGTGCTTAGGGAGGGTGAGAAGTCACGGGACACAACTTCTTTATTTCTACCGCCAAGTTCCATCCTGCAGGGTTTTGGTAAAAAAGGCGGCAACTTTGTTCAACTAGGAAACCATCTTTGAAACTGCAGCTTCTGGATTTTTTTTTTTTTAGAAAAATAGTAATTTGTGGATTAAAAATACTATGCTCCACTTGTTAATATCTTTGCAGTTGAATGAAAGAACACCTCGTTATGTTGGGGAAGATTTACCTAGTGTTCACTCTTGCAATCTAGCATCACACTTTCCTGTCATGTGGGATGGCTTTACTGTAGTTCCTGGATTCCCCCTTATCCCAATCCCATGTTATTTATAGCTTGTTCTGTTGGGTCCCATCTGGAATCAGGTACCTAGTTTTGACAAGCTATTGCGTGTTCTATCACTCACAAAATGTAAAGACCCGCACCAGAGTTTAAACAGTAGGAGTCTGAAGAATCCATGTCCCCTTGTCATCCTTGACATCCATGTCATGCTTGTGATAGTTGTTAAACTTTAAGATCTAATGCTTCTCCTGAGATTGTGTCTCTAATTCTCTAATGCCTTGTATTAGTTAATAATTGTGAAAACTAGGTGGAGAACCAGGGAGCAAAAGGGAATTTGAGAGTGTTGCAGGACTGTGGATAAGTTCCTTCCGGCCACATTATATAGATCACCTGGCTTTTTGGTGTGTCTTTTTCAGTGTGTTTTTTTTTTGTGTGAAATCATTGTTCATTTTGATGTGCAGATGTACTCCAGATTTAGTTTAGCTTCTTAATGTTTGAGAAACTTTGAAGAGGAGAGCACAATTATTGTTGCCAGTCACAGAGCCTCCATGTGTCTCCCTGAATGGATGCCAGAGACTTGACTTATCGCTTATAGTAGTGATCACTGCCGTACCTGGAGGTGCTTAGGGTTTACTTCTGGCTCTGTGCTCAGGCTCTCTCCTGGCGGGCCTTGGAGGACCATATATGGTGCCTGGGTAAAACCTAGGTTGGCCACATGCAAGGAAAGTGCTCTAATCACTGTACTGTAACTCAGATCCCCTTAATCATGAATTTTAAACAATATAAAGAAATGTTATGTGTATTGTGTATCAACTATTTAATGACTGAGTTGGAAACATACACCAGAGTTACATATGTTAATGAATCAAATTTTTAATCATCTTATTGACCCAAAAGGAGTAGTTTTCTTGTTTCTAGTCTGAATAGTCCTGCTTGTAAGGAAATCCAGAGTATATTCACTCTAGAGACAAATAGAGTGGGTAGGAGAGATCTATTACATGAAAAACCTGGAAGTCCCCTGGGGCTGATTTGTATATTCATATACTATTAGTGAAATAAGATCCCCACTTATTCATAAGGAATTTGGCAACAATGTGTCTACCTGTTGAGTATGGGAAGGTATAACTTCTTTGGAACTGAGCATTCTTCCACTTGGACATATTAAAGAGCACCTAACTTAATTTGCCAACATCCATGAATTAAGATACTCACTATGAGGCATTACTGTAGTAATGCACTAAATAAAAAGCAGGTTAAGACTGCACTGAGATTGCCTTTTAACAAAGACTTACTTTATGAGCACAGTTTTGAATTAGGTTAAAGATATATACATGGGGTATTCAACTTCAAATTGGGCCTAACATAAAAGCAAATTAATCAGCCATATGTATCAATCCTACTTATACAATACCTGGATGAGTTAGTATTGTAGCAATTAGTTGGGCTTACCAAATTATCAAGATATAAAATGATGAAAGAGTGTTGTTGAAAAAAATAAGCACCCTTTGCTTATATTAAGTGTACATGTCTTAAAAGTCAGCATATATGTCTTTAAAGTAAAAATTTCTGTCCTTCCTTTCTTTAATTCTTGGGTCACACCTAATGGTTCCCAAGGCATCACTTCTGGCAGTGCTTAGGGACCGTATGTGGTACCAGGGATCAAACCTAAATAGGCTGTATACCCTATCACTGTACTATCTCTCCAGCCCCTCAAAGGTAGCACTGTAGCACTGTCGTCCTGTTGTTCATCAATTTGCTCAAGTGGGCACAAGTAAGATCTCCATTATGAGACTTGTTGTTACTGTTTTTGGCATATTGAATACGCCACGGGTAGCTTGCCAGGTTCTGCCATGTGGGCGGGATACTCTCGGTAGCTTGCCGGGCTTTCCGAGAGGGATGGAGGAATTGAACCGAGGTCAGCCACGTGAAAGGCAAACGCCCTACCCCTCAAAGGTAAGAGAATTTTTTGCTAACCTTAAATGGAGTCTTAGCATCCGATATGAGATAAATTGGACAGAATCAAAGATATTTGAGTGACTAAAGAGTGTGGGTCACGTCTAGGAGGTAGGCAACTGCCACTGAAGGGGGGTATGGAAAGTAGATTATAGCAGTGGTTCTCAAGTCAAATAAGTAAATAGGACATTGAACAAATTTCTTTCCTTGCGTAAAAAGGTACTACAATGGGTAAGGTGCTTGCTTTGCTTGTGTGCTACCTTCAATCTCTGGAACCACATATGGTGCCCTGAACCATTCCATGAGTAATCTCTAAGCACAGAGCCAGGAAAAAACTCTGAGCAATGCCAGGTATGGCCCAAAAAAACAATAGAAAAAAGAAAAGAAAGCTTTTCCTATCTGAATCCCATTACCTAGCAGTAGAGAGGGAAAAGTTCTGGTATCTGAATAAGAAAAATCAGAAGATAATGTGTACAACCCTCAAATGCTCAGTTCAATAAATATTAAAGCCTGGTTTATGTCGGGTATTAAAATTTAATACCAGACCCACAGAAAGTTCTTGCTGAAAAGTATCTAATTGTACTGCTGTCATTTTGTAAATGTTTATAAATGCGGCTTGTTCTCTGAAAACTGGATTCCCACCTTTTCAGGCAAGGATGTTCATCAAGATATTGGAGTTTCCATAGTAATATGCATAGGGTAGATCTTGCTTATTCAGTCCAGCGCTCTATACAGTTGACCCCTATTTTCTTTAAACCTTTACGGACATCTAACAGGTCATAAGCAAGTCACTGGAGGGTCTCTAAGATGATAGTCTTTCTGTACTCAAGTCTGTTAATTCATAGATTGATAACACCTAAACATTTGCATCCCAGCACATTTGGGTAGGAAAATCCATCAAAGGACAATTTTCCATTGGGTATTTCAGCAACCTATGTGCATTTCAAACCACACACTTATTGCTAGCTGCTGTCCTTAAATTTTCACAGTCCTCTGCATTATTTAGACTAGTCGGGGGATTAACAAATTCTACCCGCAAGAGAAAATTGACCTGCCTTCCATTTTTGTAAGTCATCTTTTATTGGTATACAGTTTCCTGCCTTTTGTAAATAAACTTTAAAATTGCATTCAGCTGTGCTGATTCAATTATATGTTTTTCTGACTCTTTTCATAATACAATGCTGGAATGAAGTAGTTGTGATTCAACTTATTATATTGAGTAGTTCATACAAACACTGTATTGGTCACAAGGCAGAAAATATTTATTCTGTTCTCCTTTACAGAAAAAGCTTGTGAATCACTGGGCCCTAGGTGGGGATGGGTGATGGGTAGAGGACTGCTGGGTGAAGGATGCTAAGAAGAAAAACGTCAAGAATTTAATCCATGGAAAAACAGAACTTAACAAGGAAGAGGGCCAGAACAATAGTATAATGGATAAAGTGTTTGCCTTGCATGCAGCTAACTCAGGTTCTGTCCCAGCACCCCATATGGTCCACTGAGCTCGCCAGAAATGATCCCTGAGCTCAGAGCCAGGAGTGAGCCCTGAGCAGATTTGGTTCCTTAAGGAAAGAGGCTCTGAAACAAAAACACACAGAAAATAGATACAAAATTGGTGTGAGGATCCCCACCTATATGGAAGATAAAAAAGGAGGGATTAAGCTGAAAGTCAGACTCAAGAGGCCTTTAGGGACGAACCCAGTGGCTAACAGGCTTGCCTTGCACACATCTGATCAGGACCTTCCCTGGTACCCCATACAGTCCTCAGAGCACACCAGGAGTGACCCCTAAATGCAGAGCAAGGAGTAAGTCCTGAGCACAACAAGGTGTGACTCTAAAAAGCACACACAGAAAACAAGGGCCCAACTGACCTTCAGGTAGCTTTGAAATGCAAAGTTGTCCCCAACTGGGACAGAACTCAGCCCCTTCCACCCAAATTTTCCCTCTCCCCCATCTTCACCCATCATTGGAGGTGGGATGCCCTTGAGAAGAAGCATAACCTTGGTGTAGGTGGCTCTCTCGAAGGAAGGACAGTTGCCAGAGTTAGCTGAGAGCCTTCAGCTCACAACCCTCTCCAAAGCTGGGGGAGTAAGTCCCGGCAGCACAGAACAGCATCTTCCTGCTCAACAGGTGCCAGGATCAGTCTTCAGTCAGTCAGGACCCAAGGGATGGAAATGGAAAGTGAGGATTTCACTGATATGCAGGGTGTAGAAAAATCTAGCTCTGAAGGCTGTACTAAGGTCAGGGATGTAGCTTAGTGGTAGAGCACTTGTTTTGCAAATGTGAGGCTGTAGATTTGATTCCTGGCAACTTTCAAACACACACACACACACACACACATTTATATACATGAAAGCCCCCACAATCAGGGCAATCGCTTGCCTGTATCCTACACTGTAGAAGGGATGGGGCAGTCGTGAAGATAGCTACTAGGAGTAAAACAGAAGTCTGGGTATCAGATCGCGTCATAATGACAAGGAACTACGATTTCCTATCCCCACAAAAAGAAGGAAAAATTCAATAGTGTAGCCCATTATTTAAGATACATTTCTAAATGACCATGTCATTTAAGATCAACAAGATTTGTCTTAAAATCTTTGAAAGGCAGTTTTTGAACCTCTGTAGCACAGCTTGAAAAATACCAAGTTAAAAATAGACTCTCCTGCTTTTTCAAATTGGTGTTTCTTTTTCTTGTTCCATTTATTCCTGGTGGAGCCAGAGCATAAAGTAACTTTCTGTTCACCCTTAACCTGATGTTTATTCTGAGTGTTATATTTGTGATGACCTATTTGGTTGTTGTGGAAAAGTGTAAACAATTGCGATGCAGAGTAAGATCTCTGGTTCTAATTTTTCTAAACAAGACCATGTGACTTACAACATAGAAACAAGGCAGTGATTAAAATCTTAGGAGAAAGAAAGTTTGCCTCCTGGTAGAATTACATGGATATGTATATAAGTACTAGCTCCCCAGCCTTGCTTTTCTCTTTCTGAACCACAGATTATAGGAGTGTTCAATTGCAGGAAGACTGGCCAAATGCAGTTGTTATATCACTTGGTAAAGGTTCCATACAATAAGGCAAAGCCTAGACCTGGCTCAGATTTAAGAATTAACCTGGGTAGATACGAGCAAGCAAGTGCCTTATCCGCTGTACTATCTCTCCAACCCTCCTTTGCTGGATTTAAATAGCCACTAATTGTTAAGCAGTTTCTGTGACCTCGGTTTGCACTTTATATGTATTTTTTTATTTTAAAAATTGCCTTCAGGAATTATTTTAATGTTTAATAATTTAGATTAAACCCATCTGTATAACTTTCAGCTTTAACACTAATTTTAGGTATTTTGCTGTTTTCTTCATTTTTTTTATGTAATAACATTTTATGGAATTACCTCAAATCACTCTTATCCCCTCCTTCTCTCCCTAAAATCTATTCTACTCAAAAGTTGGTGATCGGGGCCGGAGCGATAGCACAGCGGGTAGGGCGTTTGCCTTGCACGCGGCCGACCCGGGTTCGATCCCCGGCATCCCATATGGTCCCCCAAGCACTGCCAGGAGTAATTCCTGAGTGCAAAGCCAGGAGTAACCCCTGAGCATTGCTGGGTGTGACCCAAAAAGGAAAAAAAAAAAAAAAAAAAAGTTGGTGAAATTTTATTTCCAGGCATATTTACATAATTTTATCACCTATGTTTGTAGCACTGCACTGCATTGTCATCCCGCTGTTCATCAATTTGCTCGAGCGGGTACCAGTAACGTCTCCATTTTGAGTCTTGTTGTTACTGTTTTGGGCATATCAAATATGCCATGGGTAGCTTGCCAGGCTCTGCCGTGCGGGCAGGATACTCTCTGTAGCTTGCTCTCTGATAGGGATGGAGGAATCGAACCCAGGTTGGCCACGTGCAAGGCAAACACCCTACCTGCTGTGCTATCCCTCCAGTCCTAGCTGCAAGAAATATGAATGCTTCTTCTTATAAAATTTACATAAAAATGTGTCATTCAGCTGTTTTTTTGTCAACGAGTTTTTGGGGATTTATCTCAAAATTCAATTTTACCTCTCATATGTAGTCCATTATATGACTGTGCCAATCTCCTATCGGGACATTTTTATTGTTTCTAAAGTTCCAGTATCCCAGAATTTTACAATGAAAAACTTTGAATCTGTTTCCTTGTGCCTTAGAACAATAATTTCCTACAGCATATAATGAAAAGAAGAGTTACTTGATTTTTTTAGCTTTATTATATATTCTACCTTATTTTTGTCCTTATAACAGTACTTCAAGATGACGTTTTGATCCCCATTTTATTGGCTTATATACACTTTCGATAAGTATTTATGGTGCTGGAATTTGAGAGCTTTAGTTGATACCAATGTTGAGCCTTTGCCACTGACTTACTGTTTTAGTTTTTTAAAAATCAAACAGCACAAAAGATGAAAATCCCATTTATTTGCTTATTTGTTCACTCAACAGACATTGGGTAAAAAATCGTATCAAAAATCTTTAAAGCAAAGTCCATGAATTCAAAGTGTCTGAATTCAAGTCCAAATGAGTTCTTTAAGATTCTGTTTTCTCTGCTGCAAACTATAGACTTTTTTTTCTGAAGTACATCCTTGAAAGAGTTATTATCCCTGGAATTGAAAAAAATTAAGTGTATTGATATTTTACATCACTGAAAATTATGTTAGATGTATGTATGACTAGGGCGACAGACAGTGGGTTGGATGGATGGATGGAGTGGAGTGGGAGAGGTGGATGGATGAGTGGTTGAATGGATGATGTCTGAAGAAATAATTATCTTCATCTGGGCAGTGTTTTCCATTTGTTGTGCAGAAAAGTGATCTTTAGATTTTCTCAAATCTGCAGAAGAGTTCTCCTTCCTTTCCCCCCACCTCTCCAATTAAAAATTATTGTCTAGGGTACTATCAGGAGAAGGGCCAGTAACCACCTCATGGAGACATTACCCATATGCTTTATGACATGGCTTTATATCAGGATTCTGGCATCTTAATGCTGCTGTCTCCTTAGGATATTCAAAGAAAAGATGCTTCCAACTATTCGGTTGTTTTATTATGCCTCTCTAGTAGAAAGTTATTAAACTTTCTGCTTCCAACCCTGAGTCTGACCCCATAGGACTAAGAGCCCTGAATTCTCAGGCATGAAGACTATGAGGCTCCATTGACTCATAGTCTTGTTTTTTTTTTTTTTTTGCGTCTTTCTGTTAGTTCTCCTTTGACATGACCCTTATTTTCCAACTACCAAGGAGACCCAGTTATCACCAGCATCATACTACCCTTGGGTAATGTAACCAAAAATATATCCACAGAATTAGTAAATTCTTATGTCATTGAAATGTGATTAGATGCTTATTATCCAAGGGAGGAAGCCTAAATAAAAAACCAAAATAGATGGGCTAGAGTCAGCAAACATGAATTAATATCAAGGTTTTATCATTTACCAGCTGTGTGACCTTCAGCCAAGTACTAACATGCTCTGATCTGATGTTTCTACCTGTACAAAAGATAAAATAAGTTCGACATTCTGAGTTTGGTATAAAGTTTAAAATAGCATGGAATGAGAGCCAGAAACATAACTCAGTGACCGCTCGGCCTGCAAAACATATATGGCACGAGGGAGGCTCAAATTCTATCTTCAGTGCCTCATGGCCCCCCCCCCCCCCAGAGCACTGCAGGGAGAAACCCCCAAGCATAGAGTGAGGTGCAGGCCCTGAGCACTGCCAGGTATGACCCCCAAAACAAATATAATAATAATTTTTAAATAATAATAACATTAAGTGATAAGTAGTAGCTTTTAAATATACAAATACAGACGTTTTGCACAAACTTGGTGCCAAGACTAAAAATATCATGATAGAAGTTACAAGGGCAAATTCTGACCACTATTTAAGCTCAAATACCCACATATCGTGGGAAAATTGCTTTGACCACTTGCTTTCTCATGTTTTCCTCTAGTCTATGGGAATAGTAATAGCCTACTTCCTTGGGATGTGGGAGGCCAATAGAAAAACACATGTAACTGGGGCTGGAGCTATACAGCAGGTAAGGTGCTTGCCTTACACGACCCAGCTTCCATCTCCAGCACCACATATGGTTCCCCAAACCCACAAGATCTCCCTAAGCCCAAAGCCAAGAGTAATCCCTGAGCAATGTGTGGTTTGGCCTCAAGACAAACAACAACAACATAAACATTCCTTTTTTAAAAAACAATCATATAAATAAAGATCTCCCTGAGGTGTCTGACTCATGGTAAGCATTTAAAAGTGTTAGCAGGCAACCAGGGACATTGGCGGTAAGGAGTGTATGCTGGTTAAGGGGTGGGTGTTGGAACATTGCCTGGCTGAAACTCAGTCATGAACAACTTTGTAACTGTGTATTTCACAGTGATTCAATTTTTAAAAATAGTAAACAAAAATAACGCGGACTATTAAAAAAAACCCACCTATATAAACTTTTAACTGATGTTTTGGGACTCACACTAAAATGCAGACAGGAGGGGAAGAGTTGCCTGCCAGCCTGTTTTTACAGAAACTGATAATGTGATCCTGTCACTATCATCCCGTTGCTTATCGATTTGCTCGAGCGGGCACCAGTAACGTCTCCATTGTGAGATTTATTGTTACTGTTTTTCGCATATTGAATACAACACTGGTAGCTTGCCAGTCTTTGTCATGCAGGTGGGATACTCTCAGTAGCTTGCCAGGCTTGCCGAGAGGGACGGAGGAATCGAACCCGGGACGGCCGCGTGCTACCCACTGTGCTAAAGAAAAAAAAAGTGTTACCTTTTTGTTCAGTCCATTTATGACTATTTTTCTACTTATCATACATAGTGCTAGCCATGTTATATTCACCTTTCTAATGGAGCAAAACTTGGAGCTCAGATCAGTCTAAGTCTAAATCTCAGTCCCTTGGCCATGGTGTGAAATGAACTTAAACTGCAAGCCCTTCTGTCCCTTGCGTTTCTTCAGTTTTCTTGTGCACTCCTTCTCTGGAGTTCTCCAAACCTTGTAGCCATAACATGAATTAAATGTTTTGCTTCTAAATAGCTAATGCGAATTTACCTTTTAGTCCATTCTCAACTATCTTAAGTTATTTCATTCAAAGTGAGTTCAGGGCCCAGGAAATAACTCCAAGGGCTGCTGTCTGTGCTTTTCAGGCAGGAGCCCTGGGTTTGGTCTCCGTACCACAGGATCCCCTGAGCACCAGTAAATAGAAGAAGGAAAGGAGGGAAAGGAGGGAGGTGGGAGGGAGGGAGGAAGGAATGAGGAAAGGAGGGAGGAGGAAGGGAGGGAAAGAGAGGGAGGGAAGGCAGGGAGGGCAGAGAGGAGAGGAGAGGAAGCATCTCCCCTGCTGCCTGTCAAGTAGCAGAGGTGGGGATTCAGTGCATTTGAGGTTAGGCTTCCCCCACAGTCTGCCACCCTGCGTGAGGAAGGCAGTACTGCTGGGCGTGTGATGAATATTAATGCTGCTTTAGAATAGGTGCTGCAGACCGACTGTCACCTCACGGATGAAATTTGTGAAGCAGTCAGGAAAAGCCTTAGAAGAACATCAGCTCCTGTTTGTGTGCTTACTCCCTGTGATGAGCTGGTGAACAGAAAGTGATTTCACTGTGGCTGGTGACAGTTCTCACCATGCCTACAGACACCTGAACTTTGGACCCATCCCCACCCCAGCAAGTACCCTGAACTCAGGTCTTTACTCCCCAAACTCACCTGTTCTCTGAAGTTTCCCCATGACACTGGCCTCTTTCTGTCCCTTAAGCCCACCTAGCTCATCTCCGGAGCCTTGGCCCTCTCTGGGTCCCTTACTCTGTTTCTACTTCCCCCTCACACCGTACAGCCTTTCTTTTTTGGGGGGAGGGGGACCTCTCCCATCTTATTTTATCTTTATTGGGTGTTAAAATTTACAATAGTATCAGTGGTAGATTCACGTATACATTAATCCAACACAGCAACCACTACCAGGGGACCCACTTCTTTCTGCCCAAGTCCCAAATGCCCTTTGTTCCACCACGCCCCCTTTAAGCTGTGTTCTGTGGACCAACTCCCCAGTTGTGTTGCCTCTGGCCAGTTGTTTCTCCCTACAGGTCTTTAGGGTCCATGTGTCAGAGGGATCATTCAGTATCTATCCCTTTCCTCGGACTGACTTCACTCAGCATGAGTCCTAGTTCTATACATATTGTGGCAAATTGCGTGATTTTGTCTCTCTTATTGCTGTATAGTACTCCACTGTCAATTATGTACCACCACTTTTTTCTTTCTCTCTCTTTCCTTCCTTCCTTCCTTCCTTCCTTTCTTTCTTTCTTTCTTTCTTTCCTTCTTTCTTTCTCTTTCTTTCTTTCTCTCTTTCTTTCTCTCTTTCTTTCTTTCTTTCTTTCTTTCTTTCTTTCTTTCTTTCTTTCTTTCTTTCTTTCTTTCTTTCTTTCTTCTTCCTTCCTTCCTTCCTTCCTTCCTTCCTTCCTTCCTTCCTTCCTTCCTTCCTTCCTTCCTTCCTTCCTTCCTTCCTTCCTTCCTTCCTTCCTTCTTTCTTTCTTTCTTTCTTTCTTTCTTTCTTTCTTTCTTTCTTTCTTTCTTTCTTACTTTGGCAGCCATGGAAGTGCTCAGGGATTACTCTTGGCAGGGTTTGGGGCACCATATGGAGTGCTGTGAATAGAACCCAGGTTGTCTGTTTATAACGCAAGTACCCTACTCACTGTATTATCTCTCTTGCCCCACAGTTTCTTGGTCCATCCATCAGTATTTGGATATTGGGTTATTTGCGTATTTTGCCTATCATACTAATCATTTCATTGAATATCTGTGTGCATATGTCCTTTCAAATTAATTATTTGAAATTCTTATGAATAATTATTTATGGTTCATTATTCAAATGTCACCTAACTAGACTTTTAACTGCTCTCACTCTAATTTATTTTCTCTGAAGTCCTGTAACCACCAACCATTAGGAAGTGATTTGTTTGCTCTTGTGTGTCCCTTGGCTTTAACATTAGCTGTAGGTATGCAGAAACCTTGCTCAGTTCACAGGCATCTGCGGTATCTGGCGCCTTATAGGTCTCTTGGAAAGATCTGTTGACTAGATTTTAAAAAATTTAAAAGGACTTTGCCTTACAGTTTTTAGACATTTACCCAAGGCACACTGGCGAGAGTAGCTGGACAGTCAAAAGTGGTTTCTCACATCCTACTGAGCGACAGTGGGGATCTGTGCCAGCGTCATGGCAGCATGGGCTGGAGGAAGACACAAAGAATCTGGAGCGGGTGACAGCTTCGAGGTGGGGGTTCTGTCCAAGGGGAAAGTTTGCTTTCTCTAAAGCTTTGGAAACCTCCTGCAGTGGGGAGGCAACATACTGAAATCTGTTTGTGTGTGTGTGTGTTGATTCCTTTTTTTATTGTAGAAACTAACCCCTGGCTTGTGGATGATTGAGATTGTATTCATTTCTGTTTTCTGGCGGCCATTTCATTAGGGAAGCAGCATATTAGACACAGAGCAGATAATTTCCTTGAGACTTTAGGAGGGAGTTCACTGACATCCCCAACTTTTTGGGTTTTATTTATTTATTTTCAGTGGAATCACTGTGAGATGCACAATTGCAAAGTTGCATGATTGGGTTTTTGTCGTATAATGTTCCAATACCAGTCCTTTCAGCAGCGTGCATTTCCCACCACAAGTGTCCCTCGTTTCCCTCCCCCTACCCCAGCCTGTCTCTATGGCAGATATCCCCCCTTCTTTCAATCCTTTTGGGGCACTGTGATATGCAGTAGAAGTACTGAAAGGTTAGCATGTATCTCCCTTTACCTCCTTTCATTTCTTGTCCAGAGTGATGGTTTCCAACTATCATTGTCACAGTGGTCCCTTCTCTATCCTAACTATCCCCCCCCCCCACCACCACCACTTGTAGCAAGCTTCCAACCGTGGACCGGTTCTCCTGGTCCTTGTTTCTGTCTTAGGTATTAATCTCATACTGTGTTTTTTATATCTCACAAGTGAGTGCAATTATTCTATGTCCAAGGACCCCAACTTGGCCGTGCAGCCAGTAGAACATCCTCATCCATCCCAGCACAGGGGAACTGGCAGTTCCTGCAGCTCTTTTCTGCTCCAGTGGTCGAGTGGTCACTGTTTCCTACACCCAGCCCCTGTGGATAAGTTCTGGAATGTGTGTCCTGTTTTTCCTGACCAACACTGACAGATAGTCAAACCCTCCCCCTCCCTCTCTCTCCCCTTCTTTCCCTCTCTCCCTTCCTCCCCTGGCGTTCAGGATAGAAGGATCCTTTGAATTTGCCTGGACTCAGGAGAAAGGCAACATTCCCCCACCCCCATGCCAGACTTCATTATTGTTTAATTAAAATTTTGTTTTCCCAAGTCTTTGGCTGCATCCAACCTTATTAATATTTTGCAAGCACAGACAATATAAAAAACATTTATTTGACCCTTTGAGTTATGAGAACTTGTTATCGTGTCTAATTATCAACCTCAACCACAGAATCATAATCTCTATAAAAAAGTATCATTAGGTATTTTCCAGATACTTCCCAAGGACAAAGTACACTTTAATAGTCTCACTCCAACTTATAATTGAAATTAATGTTTAAGTTAGAAAGCATTTGGTAAGGATATGAAAAATCTGAACTTTCAACTCATGTTTGAATTTATGGGATTGCATTTTCTTTAAGGTTTGTATATATTAATCTTTATAAATGTTGATGCCAGATACCATTCCAACTGAGCTCATAAGATTTTGCTTTCAAACTCTTTTTTGGAAATGAGTTTTTTTAGTGAATATGTTTTTCCATTAATAAACTTCAAAAGCCAGTTCTGAGTTTCAAATAAAATTTAAGATGTTAGTGCCAGTGTTTGAACAGTGCCCTTTATTCACTCCTGGGTTTAATTTTTTTCCATGCTCATACTCTACATTGGTCATAGCAAGTATATATACAACTTTGCCACATAGGGCCAGAGATAACACAGGAGTAAAGCCTTGGCCTTACTCGCAGCCAAGTCTGGTTTGATCCACCACTGTGTATAGTCACCTAAGCACCACTAGGAGCGATTGCTTAGTACTGTGCCAGCAGTCTGTCTTGCATGACTGAGTATGGCCCCCAAACCAAGCCACACCCCCAAATCCATGCCCCATATAAGCCTTATAATGTGTTCTTGAAGTAAATTAAATCTAGTTATGTTCTTTCTATCCTTTGCTCCTGTTTTTTTTGGGGGGGGTTCTTTTTTTTGGAGGGGTGGGGGGTTGCCATGTTATCTCTTCTTCTAAGGAGGAACTTTTCAGCAGTGCTCGGGTAGCCTGGGGTGAGGTGGGAGGCACTCTCAGTACCCTCAGCTTTGCGAGCCCAACAGTTCTGTTCTGGGGAAGGTATACAGTGCTGAAGATGCAACTCACGACCTCACATGCGCAGAGCGTGCACTCCAGCCCACTGGGCTAGCCCTCCAGCCCTGCCTTAGTTTTCTCTTAAGCAAATAGGTTATATTAGAATGTTTACGTTGGGGCCAGAGCCCTAGTTCAGTGGGCAGGGCGCTAACCTGCAAATGGTTGACCCAGATTCAGTCCTTGGCACCACTTACAGTTCCCCAAGGCCGCCAGGTTCAGGGCCTCAGTGCAGAGCCAGGATATCCCTAAGTACCACCAGCCATGACCCAAAAAACAAACAAAACAAAACAGGAAAGGTATCAATAATGTACCTGGAAATCATCATAATTAAGAGAATTCTACATCACGGAAGTCAATCAATAAAAAATATCTCAAAAATTGAAGAGAATTACTTGCAAATAAATGATACAAATAAATATTATATGTACTGTACATGTATGCATATATATTAAAATTGTATAAAAATATATACATGTGTCCAAATACATGCATATAGGTTATGACTGTAACTGAAAATTTTCCAGCAAATAAAACCATGAACCAGTTTAGTACAAAGCATAACTTTTATCTTCCTTGTCCCCACCACCATCTTGCCCTATCTTTAACATCCTTCTAAAGCTTTAGTATGACTCAAGGACTGCTAAATAAACAAATGCAGTATATGAGCATGAACTCCTTAACCAGAACCAGTAATATGATACATTTTGTGACAGGTTCTCTTTAGAAGTTGCTATGTTGCTATCAGTTTATCAATTTTGGTGTAGTTTAATAATAGAAAATTTGGTGAATAACTTAATCTGTTCCCCGTGGTTTTAAAGGAAAGAAATTGACAGCCAGAGTACTGGTCTGTGCTGAATAAAGGCTCAGTCTTGCCTCTTGACTTGACTGTGCCATGCCATCTGTGAAATGGGACCATACATAGGCTGCTACACAAAAGTTTGGAACATTAAGTGGAGAGCAGTAGAGCAAATTTTCACAGGTGATGCATGATCGATTTCCTTTCCTGGAGACCCTCTGTGCAAAACAGAAGTGAGGTGGGTGGTTATGGGCTTGAGGAACCTAAGAAGAAAACTATAGAGAAAGCATCCTGGGAAACTATGATGCCTTCTTGGCCAAAGCAACTTCATTCATTTTCCAGAGATTTGGATAGAGCCATATTGAGAGGAACAACTTCATCTGCTCCCTTGGAAGGATTCGTTTATTTCCTGCAGGAGCGCACAGTGCTGGAGTCAGATTGCACTGAGTTCCTGTCCTGTGCCCCATTCCCTTACTGGCTGAATGACCTGGAGCATGATGCCCACCCTCTATGAAATTCAAGTTTCCTCTCCTATAAAATGGGATCATAGTATCTCATTGGATCATTGCCAGGTATAAATGGGAGAATGCCATGGCACTGACTGCTTCAACCAGTGCCCAAATGACAGGAACTCTTGTCAGTTTAAGAGGGGCTGGAGGGTAGTACAGTGGGTTGGACACTTGCTTTGTACACAGCCAACCTGAGTTCGATACCAAGCACCCCATATTGTCCCCAGGTGTGATATGCCAGGTGTGATGTGCCTGAATATAGAGCCAGGAGTAATCCCTGAGCAAAAAGGTCCTGCCTACTAACTTTAACAAAGACTTTTCATGGAAAGTCTTCCTAGAAACAGAATGTACTCTTTCTTATTTATCTAGATAGAGTTATGTAAAAGAAGATTAAGAGAGGAGATGGATCGTTTGATGCAAGAAGGGAAAAAAAAGAATTTTCTCCTTTGGTCACACCCAGCAATGCTCAGGACAACTCCTGACTCTGTCTTCTGGAATTATTCCTGGTGGAGCTCAGGGACCATATGGGATGCCAGGGATCGAACCCAGGTTGATGGCTTGCAAGGCAAACGCTTTACTGGCTGTATTATCACTCTGGCCCCTAAATAAAAACAGATTTTTAATTATAATTTATATGGTATATTGTTACAAACTATTTTCAAAATGGCTTTGTTGTATAAAATCAATATAAGATATGTAACTTCTTCGAACAATTTCATTCAGGAAATTCTTTCTGGCTGGGAGAGAGACACACTTGGATTGCCAGGGATCAAACCCAGAGCTCTCAAGTGATGCCAGATGCAAAGTGTGCACTTCAGCCCTTTGAACCATCTCCCCAGCCCTTTGGAATTAATCTTAAGAACATTCTCACATGATGGTATATGTGCATGGATGATTATTGCACCATGTAAAATGGCAAAGCAATGGAGACATGAATAGCACAGTAAATGCTACTTCTTCTATACAGTGGAATTCTATGAGTTTAATAAAAAGAATGAAGTAGAACTATTTGTTACAGCCTAGAAATTTTTCAGTAATATATTTTTTTAGTTAAAACAAAGGACAGAATAATATGTGAAAAGTGTGTACACATGTGAGTATATGTTGATGTAAGAAATGTATGTGGATGTACCTCTATATGGACTAGAAATCTAGACCTCCCAAACCATTCATTTTTACCCTCTGCAATGTAATCTGAAGGGAGATAAGGAGAGAGAACACTACCTCTTTTACTTTCGTAACTCTGAATTCAAATTTTCATAGCAAAGTTTGTATGTACTTCTTTCATCCTTGTAAAACAAAATTTCTTATTTAAAATATTTGATCCAGGATACTGAGTTAAGAAGTTTTTGAGAACAAGGATTTTTTTATTTGACCGTATCTCCCAGCATGTAGTAGTCTCTCTCCAAGTGTTGACCTAGTGTGTCCATGTAATAATCTCTATGTATTATTAATTTGATTAATTATTATTAATTAATTACATTAATAATACATATTAATCTGAGATCATTTATGAACCATAGAAGTTTTTTCCTTTAGTGTAATACATATCCATAAATTTAATTGTTATAGAAATTGATAATTTATTTGCTCAAGTAAATTGAAGATCAACAGAAGACAAGTGATACAAATACACAAGTGATAGAAATACTTAGCTTAGAGAATAAAAACAAGTGGTTATAATTAGTGATATATATTCAACATGTTTTTTTTTAAGATACTATGATTTACAAAGTCATTGACGGTAGACTTTCAGGCATACAAGGATCCATCTCCAATCTATCCTGTGTTCATATCTCTGTCAGTGAGCCCAGGTTCCCTCCTGCTTCCTGTCTCGGTGGTAGTCACCAGGTATTTATAAACATAGGATTACACTAATATACATTTTACAGTGAGATTGTCTTATACAAACCATCTCTACTCTCCCCAACATATACTATCCCCAAGATTCAGAGTCAAGAGACAGTTCAAAGGGCTGAAGCATATGTGTTGCATGTAGGTAGCCAGGTTCATTCCTGGCACTGTGTGATGACGTGAGCACTGCTGGCAGTTTCCCCTGAATACTGAGGTGGGAGTAGCCCCCAAGCACCACTGGGTGAGGTCTTAAAATATTTTATTTTGGAAGGACCAGAGGTATAGGACAGCATATGGCTGACCTGGGTTAGATCTCTGACATCCCTTATGGTCCCTGGAGCACACCCGGGAGTAATTCCAGAGTGCAGAGCCAGGAGTAACTTCTGAGCATTGCCATATGTGGCCTCCAAACAAACAAAACAAAAAAGTTAACATTTTCATTTTGAAATATATTTACTAGCGTATCTTGAGACTGACCTATCTTGTGTTTTGGGTAACTCATGTATTCCATAATATAAATGTCCTATAACTCTTTTCACTAGTCTTATGTTCATGGGCATTTAGATTATATCAAATTCTTACTCAAGGGGGCCGGAGTGATAGCACAGTGGGTAGGGCATTTGCCTTGCATGCAGCCGACCTGGGTTCAATCTCCGGGATCCCATATGGTCCCCCAAGCACTGCCAGGAGTAATTCCTGAGTGCAGAGCCAGGAGTAACCCCTGAGCAACGCTGAGTGTGACCCAAAAAGAAAAAAAAATTCTTAAATGGTGGACATCCTTAAATGTAAAACATTTGTGGGAGAGTGTCTGTAAGTTAAGCACCTTATTTGGAAGACACTTGGGTTCCCAAAAATATTGGATGAATATGTGCTGCCACTGAGGGAACAAAATCCTTTTCCATACTCCAGCCAACTTTTGATTTATAGCCTTCTACTAGCCACAATTTTATATTTTATATGTTTTCACTTTCTTTTATTTATTAGTAAAGCGTTTTAATTTTCATTGCTTCCTTACGGACAGTAACACTTGGAACTCTGGAATTTCTCCTGCCTAAGAATGTCAGAGGAAGCAGGTCCTGCATTTCATCACTGGGTAAAGAGGTCTGCACATTTGCAGAACCAGACTTGAGAACCCAGAAATGTTTGTCATCTCAAAATGATATAGAATTTCCTTTTATAGTTAAAAGAAGTTTGTGAAGAGCATTGCTGGTTAAAATCCAAGTATCGTATAGATTTTCATAGAGCCACTCTGTCCAGCACTAAAATGATAAGATTTAGAAATAGTTGAAAATGTTTGTTCTTTTATATTCACCAGACTGTGTGGTTTCATACTATGATTTTTCTATTTACTATTTAGTGAATTTCAATAATTTTGCTTGATCTCTTCTGTAAGTGCTCTAAACTTCATTTATAAATGCTGGAAAGTGTTTATCAGGCTTGCATTTGTTTTTAAATAAGGGGCAAGAGGACAGACTATATTTATTTTCTTGCTTTCAGTTTAGATGTCCCAAATCTTTCAGCTAATTTGATCCTCTAAATCCATATTTATTAACTTAAATATAATTTATCTAGAGTTGAATGGTCTCAACAACATTTCATGGCCCCCAGCGACCATGATACTGTATTTGTTTCATTATGTTGGAGATGGTTGGAACTTTGGTCCCTAATATCATGGTAATTCTAGAGATAAACCTATAGATTTCTTTCTGTATAGACTTTCTAATTCATAGTAAGTTAGAGTTGCTACAGGAATCCCCTGGTAGGTTACTTTTGTTATATCTCAGCTGTAATATCCCAAAAGTAGTTCACTTCCTTTCAGAGGTGACTCCCTGGCAGATGGCAAAAAAACAGGTCATAGTGCAGCCATCTTAAAATGACCATGATCCATGGGATCAACTTCTCTCTGCTCCCCTGTTCAACTTGGGGCAGGCCCAGGGCTTCCACCCAGCTAAAAAGGTACCTGAGTGTTCTTGCACACTGAGTATTGAGCTAGAAAAGGGAATGTTGGAAATCAGACCTAGAAAAACTGTAGCACTGTAGCATTGTCATATTATTGTTCATCCATTTGCTTGAACGGGCACCAGTAATGTCTCCATTGTGAGACTTGTTGCTGTTTTTGGTATATCTAATACGCCACGGGTAGTTTGAGAGGCTCTGCCATGCAGACGGGATACTCTCAGTAGCTTGCTGGGCTCTGCGAGAGGGATGGAGGACTCAAACCCGGATAAGCTGCATGCAAGGCAAACACCCTACCTGTTGTACTATTGCTCCAGTCCTAGCATAACAGCAGACTAAAAAAATTGTAGAGCATTATGGGAGTTGGGCTTCCATTCTTGGATTCTTTTGTTTATTGCTTCATTTTATTTCTGTTTGTTTGTTTGTTTTGTTTGTTTGGGTTTATTGCTTGTTTTGGAGGCCACCCCCAGCACTGCTCAGGGATGTAATTCCAGTGACTCCTGGCTCTGCACTAAGGAATCACTATGATACTGCTCTGGGAACCATATAGGGTGTCAGGGATCGAACTCGGGTTGGCTTTGTTCAAGGTAAGAGTCTTACCTGCTGTACCATCTCTCCTGTCCTATATTGTTTACTTTCTAAACTTGCTTCTAAGAGCCATTTCCTCCCAGGATGGAAAACCAGGTAGAAATGTTGTATGGACTCTGGTTTGGTTTTCCATCCCGGGCTCTGGTTTGCTTCCGAGATCAATTTCACTCATGTAATACCTTGTTTTTACCCAAGCCAGTGTTACCAAACATGTTTTCATGTCACTAGGCCCATACTAGATGATGCTTGTAAGACACTCCAGGTGGGGAGGGTGGGAGGGATGTTGGTTTTACTGGTGGTGGAGAATGGGCACTGGTGAAGGGATGGGTTATCGAACTTTGTATGGGGGAAACATGAGCACAAAAATGTATAAATCTGCAACTGTACCCTCACGTTGACTCACTAATTAAAAATAAACTATTAAAAAATAATTAATTAATTAATTTTTTAAAAAAAAGACACTCCAGGTACAGGAAGTTGCTTAGGCATTGAGGTGAGATTTTCAGGATTGATGGCTGCCTCGAGAGCTGAGAGGACCAGTAGGTTCAGGATAAAATCTGCTGCACTTTTGTACTCAGTCACTGATTGTGATATTGTTGTTGCAATTATTCATAACGGCCCTCTTGCCAGTGAATGGTTAAGGGTAAACATGTGCTCTGGGATCTGGCTCCTGATCACACCTTTCCTGAAAAGCTGTGGTGGTGGTAATTATTCCAGTGACCTAGGGTTTCACACTTGATTTCAGTGCTCACACGCATGTGATTGTAGCACTTGCTAGGGGTTATCGTGCCTACACACTTTTTTTTGTTGTGATGCTTACCAGAGGTCACACACTTTACTTGTAGTACTCACACACACCTGGTTGCAGGGTGCCCGAGATGGATGCCTCTTCGTGGCTCCAAAGGTCAGAAACAGCAGTGCCATCCGGGTCCCGCTCAGTATGTGGGCACAGCTGGGCATGAAACTCGCACCCTAATATCTGCAAGATGGACACTTGTCCACTGAGTCATCCCCATCCCTACATAAGTTATTTTCTAAGGAAATGCAGAGGAAAAAAGAAACTACACAGGTCATGGGCAATATCTTTTATCCCAGTTAACAAAGGAGAGATTGTTCGGGAGTTAAGGCACTTGCCTTGCAGCTCTAGTTCAATCCCCAGCATCGCATATGATCGCCTGAGTACAACCAGGAAACCCTGAGTAGGGCTGAGTGTAACCCATCCCCCCAAATAAATAATTAATTAAGAATTTGTATGCTAACTGGATATCAGATGGCATTAACAATTAAAATCTTTATCCCCCCCCTTTTTAGGTAATTTGGATTGTAATTTTTAAGAGTTCTTATTTTAAATATTGAAAAAAATTATGCTGTTTCCTCTGACAGGATACAAAACAAACACCCAGTTTGCTTAAGTTGTAAAATGGTCATTTCCTTTATATTGAATGCCTGTAACAAATCATCATGAGCAACTTTGTAAACCATGGTGTTTAAATAAAGTGGGGGAAGGGAAGGGTGGGAAAGGACATTTCCTTTGCTCGCTTGAATGACAATAAAGATATGGTTTAGTTGGCAAAGTGAGAAGGAGCATATATTAAAATATTTATCAGGGAAGGCTGGGAGATGGCTCAAAGGGCTAGAACATACGCTTTTCATGCTGTAAACCCTGGTTCAATCCTTGGCACCATATGGTTCCACATACTGCTAGGAGTGACCCCAAACATCGCCAGGTATGGCTCCAGAACCAAAAAAAAATTTAATAAAATATTTTAAGTGAGGGGCTGGAGTAGTGGGTAGGGCGTTTGCCTTGATGCAGCTGACCTGGGTTCGATTTCCAGCATCCCATATGGTCCCCCAGCACCGCCAGGAGTAATTTCTGAGTGCATGAGCCAGGAGTAACCCCTGTGCATCACTGGGTGTGACCCAAAAAGCAAGCAAGCAATAAATAAATAAATAAATAATTTAAATGAAATTGGTTTAAATCTTGGGTTTGCTTCCATATAATACATACTGAGGCAGATAGTATGTGTGATTATATCTAAAACTATAATGATAATGTGAAACATTCATTACAGAGAATTACTGGGGATTCATATACCAATCTCACTTTCTTTTTTTTTTTTTTTTTGCTTTTTGGGTCACACCCAGTGATGCTCAGGGGTTACTCCTGGCTCTGCACTCAAGAATTACTCCTGGCGGTGCTTGGGGGACCATATGGGATGCCGGGGATCGAACCCGGGTCGGCCGCGTGCAAGGCAAATGCCCTACCCCCTATGCTATCGCTCCGGCCCCCCAATCTCACTTCTATGAGTGCTTTGAAATTTTCCACCATAAAAATTTTGTTTGTTTTTCTTTCTTTTTTTTTTTTTAAGGAAAGCAAAGGGAGGGAGAAAGGGAAAAACAAAAGCCCAAATGCTGCAGAAATACAGGAAGGAAATCTAACAGGGTGTCTGGATGTTAACCCCTGGATGCATTTCCTGCTTTCTATGGCAGCCAAATGGAAGAGCTATGCTTGAGAATGTCAGCTCTGGGTTCGAATCCTGTTCCACTCCAACTGAAGGGAATTTTGTTACCTCTGAGCCTCAATTTCTCATTTGTAATGGAGCTGAACAGTAGTGCCTCATAATGTTGTCAGGATGAAAGATTATCTGTGCAAAGCTATGAAGACAGTAGCTCAAGTGAGCAGTCAATAAATGTGAGCTGTTGGCTGTTGTATTCAAATGAATTTGTATTCCTTGACTGTGAATATTTCCTTGCATGTGGCAATTAAACTCAGGAACTAAAGCAACAAATATTTGCGCTCTTCAATGAATGTTGGAACATTTTTGATGACTTCTGAGCTTCAAAGTTCTTTTCCTTCCTTGTCACAAACAAGGGTGAGATCGGATTGAACAGGGTTTATGTTCACCACCTGAAAAACTGCCTGGGCCTTTCAGTAAGACCAGATGAAAAGCCAGGACGTTCATCCTGTGAAACAGAAAGGAAAGGCCACAGTGCCGCTACTCTCCCTGACTCTCCCTGACTCTTTTCACCTCTGCTTTGCCATTTATGGCTAAGAAAGCAAGAGAACCGCCTAAAACAAGAAACTTCCCTCTTTTTCTGCCTAGAGGGGAATGTGAGTAATGGACTTTTCCATCGGGGTTGTTTTTCCTGGACATGGTGTACCCCTCCAACTGCTGAAACATGTGATCCTGAAGGAGACCTTAAGTAAACTTCAAGTGTTCCTTATCTGTCAGCCATGCCGTCCCAGTTTCTAGTAAATTATGAACTAGTTTTCTGTATTTGCTGCACGTCCTTTTTAAACAGAAGTTCTATTCAGTCAGAATGTTAGTTGAGAGCTTTCCATATGCCTGTGTTATAGCCTTGAACAAGCAGAAGTGGTTCTGAACTCAGTCCACCTTTCTCTCTTTTTCTCTTTTCTTCTCCTCCACATCCATGCCAGGTACTGAACTCAGGGCCCACGCAAGACAAGTGCTCTGCCGCTGAGCAACTACTTCTTCCTCTCTCTCTCTCTCTCTCTCTCTCTCTCTCTCTCTCTCTCTCTCTCTCTCTCTCTCTCTCTCTCTCTCTCCTCTCTCTCCCCCTCTCCCTCTCTCTCCCTTTCACTGTCTCTCTGTCTTTCTCTCTATCTCTCTCTGTCTCTGTCTCTCTCTGTCTGTCTGTCTCTCTCTCTCACTCTCTCCTTGACCTGGCTGTGCTCAGAGCTTACTCCTGTCTCTCTCTACATAGGCTCAGGCATCACTCCTGGTGCACTTGGGAAACTGTGTGGAGTGCTGGAGATCAAACCTGGGTCAGCTACATGCCAGGCAAATGCCCGACCACCTGTACTATGTTCTGGCCTCCTACTGTTTCTTTTTTAACCCCCAGCCCTGATCCAGAAACTCATCTGACCACCATGAACCCTTTTTATCAAGCCTTCTTGCTTTATTTTCTTCATAGGTCTTACCCTTTTCTTTAGTTTGCTTATCTATTGATTGATGCATTTAAAATTCCCAGTCCCTCTCTGAATGATTCGCCTTTTTACCACTGTGTCCCTACCACTTAGCCTAGCACTAAGCAGGGCCAGTGGCATAGTTTGCCAGGCTTAGTGTGAAATGAAAATGTGGAGCATCTTACTCAAAATACATTCAAGAATTACAAAACAACAGAGTTTTAAACCAAGTATGATAAACTAGGGGTACTCATACAGATTGTACACCTGATATTATTAGACTTAGCAAAACCACTTTTAAATATGTATTATAATATTACAATGAATATAGACCTAAGAAAAGTGATCTGGTATCCAAGTATCTCTGATATACAGATTGGTGAACGGCTTAAAACAGAAACTGGCATGAATGTGAAATCCTCACCCACAGAGTTGACTGGGGGTTGGAAAATAAAATGAGCCCTCTGCTCTCACGGGGAAATACCAAGCAGAGCTGGAATCTCTTTATATGCATGTGGTGCTCAGTAGATATTTGAAATAAACTGACTTGTGTCAAAGAATTAGAGAAGAAGGAAGAATTACAAGAAAAAATTGTTTTCTTTAGTGTAAATCTCACTCAGTTGAGGTAAGCCATTTTTATGTGCTGTCTGTGTTATGACAAGGGTTATGACAAGGGTTCAGAGTGATGCTCAACCATCAGAGTTTTAGAAAACTGGTACATCAGTCTTGTGGCATTTTATCTGTGACTATCTGATTCATGTAGCATGTGAAGTGCTTTGTGATTAAGTTGGTTATTTTGTGATAAATACAAAATATGTCATAAAGATCCCCAAGTGTCAGTATTTCTTTTAAAAAATTATTAAGGTACTGTGATTTATAGGGCTGGCGCGATAGCACAATGGGTAGGGTGTTTGCCTTGCATGCAGCCAACCCGGGTTTGATTCCTCCACCCCACTAGGAGAGCCCGGCAAACTACTGAGAGTATCTCGCCCACATGGCAGAGCCTGGCAAGCTACCCATGGTGTATTCGATATGCCAAAAACAGTAACAAGAAGTCTCACAATGGAGACGTTACTGGTGCCCGCTTGAGCAAATCAATGAGCAACGGGATGACAGTGACAGTGACAGTGACTGTGATTTACAATACTGTTAATGATGGTTTCATGATAGACCAGAGAGATAGTGTCGTGGTAGTGTCCATGTGGCCAACCCAGGTTTGATTCCCAGCATCTCATATGAACCCCAAAGACCACCAAAAGTGATCCCTGAGCTCAGAGTCAAGAAGCCCTGAGCATGTCTGGGTGTCCTCCCCAATAAAACAACAAAAACGATGGTTTCATGCATATGTTATTCCAACACTACTTCCACCAAGATCCCAAAGACCCCACCCTCTCCACTCCCAGGCCCTAACTCAGTTCTATGGACCGACTCTCATATTCTGTTGCCTTTGCCCACTTCTTGCTCCTGTGTACCTTTAAATCCCACACATAAGAGAGATCATTCTGTATCTATTTTTTCCCTTCTGACTATCATGTTCATCATGATATCCTCTAGTTCCATCCATGCTGTGTTAAATAGTATGATTTTAAGACTCTATATTCTTTTTAAAAATTTTTTAATTAGTGAATCACCGTAAGGTACAGTTACAGACTTACAAACTTTCATGTTTGCATTTCAGTCATACAATAATCGAGTACTCATCCCTCCACCAGTACCCATTTTCCACCACCAATGGTCCCAGCATCCCTCCTACCAACTCCATCCCATCCCCTCCACCCCACCCTGCCTCTTTGGCAGGGCATTCCCTTTTGCTCTCTCTCTCCTTTAGGGTGTTGTGGTTTGCAATAGAGGTATTAAGTAGCTATCACGTTCGGTTGATAGTCTACTTTCAGCCTGCATCTCCCATCCCGAGCTGGCCCTCTTAGCACCCTTTACTTGGTGTTCCCTTCTCTATCTGAGCTGCCTTTTCCCCCAGTATGTGAGACTGGTTCTAAGCTGTGGACTCATCCTCCTGGTACTCATCTTACTATTCTTGGGTGTTAGACTCTATATTCTTTTTATTTTGTTTTAGCCATTGTGGTTTGATAATTAAAAGCACTGTTAGAACTCTACCAAAACAATCAGTCTTATCAAAAGGCTCCATATTCTTTTAAAAATTGGGACAAGGTGGTCCGTGAGATAGCTCAATGGGCTTTGCATGTGAGAGACCTGGGGATTCTCTGTCCTTCACTGCATGTTCCTCCAAGCACCTGGAGGTTGGAGCCAGGAGTGACCCTGAGCACAGAGCTGGGGGACTTACTCCCAGAACAACTGAGTATGGCCCCAAAATAAAGAAATGAAAAAATTGGGATATTGAACCTATATATTTCCCCTAAATCAGTGAGCATATTTTCCTTCGGGATAAGGAGACAGTATTGTCAGGAACAATGAAAGTCCCCAGAAGATCAGCTTACCTGTACTTGTCCAAGGCTCAGCAGTTAGGAGCTCCTGCAAGTCTATCACAGTTCCACATGCACTGACATTTTGTTTGAGCCTATTGTATTTAATTGTATAATTTTATTTTCAGGGGTACTCTTTACCCTTCAGGGGTACTCTTTACCCTGTCCGCCTTTCTGAATTCCTAGATTAATCCTTGTTCCATGTTTGACTCCCTGACCGCAGCAATATGGAAATGCAGTTGCTTCAGATTGGATATAGAGTGAGATTTACTATTATTTTGATTTGGGATAGTTTTCTGGAACCACTTCTTAAACAATTCTCTCATTACAGAATTCCTGTCTGCAGAATCCTAGTATTGCCAGAATTATTAGTTTCCCCCAGACAGTTCCTGACATGTGGAGCTATGTGTCTTTTCACCTGGAGACACACACACACACACACACACATCGGTTCTTTGTTGACAAGCACCCAACTTGATCAGGGTTGCAAATCTGGTTACTGTATATCTGATTCCAAGTATTTGGAATTTCTCCCATGAAGGAACATATTAGATAGAACCTTTCTGCTTTCAAATTATGTTTTTGGTAGGGGAACAGGTATGGAGGAAGGAGGCACACCCAGCAGTGCTAACGCTTGCCTCTGGATCTGCAGTCAGGGTTCACACCGGGTGAAGTTTAGGGGACTGTATGAGGTGACAGGGATAAAACCCAGGCTGGCCACATGCCAAGCAAGCTCCCTACCTGCTCTCAATTTTTAAAATGAAAACTGGGGTTGGGAGTGTAACTGGGGATATTGGTGGTGGGAAATGTTCACTGATGAAGGGACGGGTGTTGGAACATTGTATGACTGAGACCCAATCTTGAATAACTTTGTAACTGTGTGTCTCATGGTGATTCACTTAAGAAAGAAATATATTAATTTTTCTAATGAAACTACCTTAAGCAGAAGTGGAAAATGAAAATGAAAAATCCAGAAATTTAGGTTTAGCACTACCCACTGATTCTGACAATCATTGGAATCTGTCTCTCTCCAAATCTTTTGTCAGGTGGGAGGTGCCTAATGACCCCAAGCTCTCCTCCCAACATTGTACTTGCATAACAGACAAAACCAAAAACACATCTTTTCTAACCCTGATAATGAGGACTTTTGAAGTTACATATTTTTTAATTGAATCACTGTGAGATACAGTTAAAAGCTTTCATGTTTGAATTTTAGTCATACAATGGTCGAAAATCCATCCCTCCAACAGTGCACATTTTCTACCACCAATGTCCCCAGTATCCCCCTCCCATCCCAATCCTCACCCTAATTCTATGGCATACAATTTCCCTCTTACTTTCTCTCTCTACTTTTGGGCATTATGGTTGCAATGTAGATACTGAGAAGCTATCATGTTTGGTCCTTTATCTACTTTCAGCACACATCTCCTATCCCTAACAATTCCTCCAACCATTATTGACTTAGTGATCTCTTCTCTATTCCAGCTGCCTTCTCCCCCAACTCATGAGACAGGCTTCCAACTATGGCCTTTGTGTCTACTGTCCTTATGTGTCAGTCTCATGTTATGTTATTTTATATTCCACAAATGAGTGCAGTCATTCAGTGTCTGTCCCTCTCTTTCTGACACATTTCACTTAGCATGATACTCTCCATGACCATCCACTTATAAGAAAATGTAATGATTTCATCTCTCCTAACAGCTGCATAGTATGAAGCACAAAATTTTTGATAGCTGTTTCTGAATCACATGTTTGTCATATAATACAGGGATCTGAGGTTACCAACCAACTCCCTAATCATTTAGATGGTACCATGCTAAAACAGCTAAGAGCTAAGATCTGTGACTACTAAAAAAAGAAACAGATCCTGCACAGGTTAAAAAAAAACAATAATAGATCTTCAACTGCTGTTGTTTTATTTTCCTTTTTAAAATAGACTTTTTTTTTCAATTTACAGAAACTGTGCTAAGAAAGTACAGAGAATTTCCACATGCTCCCCCCTTTGATGTGTTTTCCTATTAACATGTTCTCATAATGTGTTTGATGTGTTGCAACTGATGAATTAATATGAACTAAAGTTTAATGTTAGTGCATTTGTTTAATTGATGTTTGTGTTAAAAGTTGTATTTGTATTTTGTCTTAAAAGTTCATATTTGAGGTATACCTCCTTCAAATAAGAGCAATAACCTAGGTAGGTAGATAGTTCTCTCCATTCGGCACTTTGTATATATCATGCCACAACCATCTGACCACTAGAGATTCTATGGAGAAATCTGCAGGTGGTCTTATGGAGAATCAGGGTGACTCTGTTTTTCTCTTTTGTTTCCAGAATTCTCTCTTCATCCTTGATTTTTGTCATTATAATGTGTCTTGGTGTGTTTTTTGGAATTTATTTTGTGTGGAAGATAAGAGCTTACTGGGTCTGGCATCTAGACTCCTTTTTTAGGTTGGTGAGTTTCTTGGACATTATCTCATCAAGTGAAAATTCTGCCCCCCCTTTTTTTTTAGAATCCCAGTGATTCTAATCTCATTCTTATCTGTATCCCTGAATAGCTATTATATTTTCTTTGTTGTTTTCATTACTTCTTTTCTTATATTTTTGAATGGTTTCTACCACTTAACATCCAAGCTCCCTAATTTGATTTTTGGCTTTTTGAATTCCACAATTGAGTCCTCCATTTGTGTATGTGTGTGTGTGTGTACACACAGATACACACATACACACAAACACAAACTCATATGTATATATATATATATATATATATATATATATATACAGTTCAGATAGCATATTCTTTTTAGAATATTCTGGAGCGATAGCACAGCAGGTCAGGCATTTGCTTTGCACGCGGCCGACCCGGGTTTGATCCCTCCACCCCTCTCGGAGAGCCCGACAAGCTACTGAGAGTATCTCGCCCACACAGCAGAGCCTGGCAAGCTACCTGTGGCGTATTCGATATGCCAAAAATGGCAACAAATCTCACAATAGAGACATTACTGGTGCCCACTCGAGCAAATTGATGAGCAACGGGATGACAGAAACAGAGCATATTCTTTAGCTCTATGATTTATGTTTGGACTTTTCTAAAGCTTTGTCATTGATAAATTTATGTCCTATTAATTTCCTCATTTCAGTGAGCATCATTAAGATTGCTATTTTGATGTCTGTATATAGTGTGTACAGCTCCTTTGTTTCAGGGATCTTTCTCAGTTGTTATGTTGACACATCAATGTGGGTGAGTTTCTTTATCTCCCCATTATATTTTATGCTTCATGTGAGTCTGAGTGGGTGCTGCATACCTGCACTCAAGTAATCTTGGGCACCAGAAAAGTGTTGAAGAGAGCCAATACTTACAGTACTTTAGTGCCAAGAGGGCCTGGGCAGTGGTACAAGACCCATGGTATCTAACATACTACTATCAGGAGAGCTGTGAAAAGACACCAAGTTGGCACCTTCAGGTACCCCAGACCAGTGTTTATACTCTATATTTTCTTGCCTCTCTGAATTGTTAAATATAGGACCTTAGGTTTGAGGTGTCGGATATTTAGCCTATTCCCCCATCATATACACTCTCCAGATTAAAGTTCTGCCCATTAAAAATCACTTCTCTCAGGAGGTCAGAGTGATTGTATAGTGGGTAGGGCATCTTCCTTGCACTCAGCCAACCAAGGTATTATTCCTGGCACCACACATGGTTCCTTGAATCCCATCAGGAGTGATCCCTGAGGGTAGAGCCAGGAGTAAACCCTGAGCACCTTCGGGTGTGGCTCAAAAGACAAAATTAAATCAGTCCATGGAGAAATGCCAAATGACTGAAGCACATGCTTTATAAATGTGAGAGACCCAGGATCTATCCATGACCCTGAATGATTCCCTGAGCATCACCACAAGTGACCCCTGAGACCAGTAGGAATGACCCCTCAGCATGTTTAGCAACAAAACAAAACACACAGAAGTCTTTCCCCAGTTGCAGTTTGGTGCTTTGAGGTGGGATTTTTTTTTTCTTTCTTTCTTGTGGGAAAACCTCTTTGGTTTCTTTCTGTTCACTTAAGGTGCTTATTTTTGTCCCATGCTATTGAGTCTTTGTTCTTCAGGGTTTTAGGCCCATTTCTCTAATCTAAGTTTTGGTGAAGATTTGCTGTAATAGTTGGAGGAGGGAAACTTGGGTTCTCCATCTTTGGCCTTTTTTTTTTCCTTTTTGGGTCACAGGTGGTGATGCTCATAGTCCGGGCTCTGCACTCAGGAATCACCCCTGGCGGTGCTTGGGGAATTGAACCCAGGTCAGCGCATGCATGGCAAACGCCCTACCCGCTGTGCTATTGCTCCAGCCCCCTTTGGCCATTTTCTTTCCTGGTGTTTTCTGTGTTCATACTCTTGTGTTCTCCCACAGTCCTGATGTGGCATTGTCCCACCCTTGTATTTGGTCTGTCAGCCTTCACCAGGCCTTTCAAAGCCTATGTGCCAGGCAGAGTTTTTGTTCTTTGCATGCTTATCTCATTCAATTCTCTAACACTCCTTATGAGATAAGGATTTTTATCTCTATTTTAATCAGAACAAAGAGTCGTAGAGCAGTAAGGTCACTTTCCCAAGAACATATAGCTTCAAAACAGTGAGTTTAGGGGTCAGCATGATAGTACAGTGGGTACTATCTTATCTTGCATGCATCCAACCTGAGTTCAATCCATGGCATCTATTATGGTCCTCTGAACCCACCAGAAATGATCCTTATCACAGACTAAGCCCTGAACAACACCAAGGATGGCCCTAAAATAAAACATAAAATTTATCTGAAACTCGTGTTCTTAGCATACCACAATTGGCACGGAATTCCAAGAAGTTTTTTTTTGGGGGGCGGGGGGGGTCATTGTTGGGTATGCCCAACAATGCACAGGGGTTACTCCTGGCTCTGCACTCAGGAATTACTCCTGGCGGTGCTCAGGGATGCTGGGAATCAAACCCGGTTTGGCCGAGTGCAAGGCAAATGCCCTACCGTATGCTATGCTATCACTCCAGCCCCGACAAAATTCCAAAAAGTTCTTTATGCAGGTGGCAGAAATAAGGCAAAATATCATAAGTTCTTACTCGACTATTTAAAAAACAAGTCAATTATTGTCCTTCCCTGTATATTTTTCTCTCTGTTTTATAATGTTTTGTTGGCTATTCCCTGTTCTTTGAGTAATTTTAGTAGTATTGATTTTGTTCCATACAAGTAATGAAGAACTTTTTTAAGGAAATCTGACAGTTTAGCTGTTTGTAACAAACATCAATGAAGCTGATCAAACTTATTAAGGTTGTCCCATGAACTCTGAGTTTCTCTTGGAGAGTAAAAGCTGTTGACATGAACTATTTGAGAATATCGAAGTTGAGTTAAATATTATTGCTGTTTGTCTTCACAAAGTTCTCCAACTTGTTTGGAAAATTTACACACTGAAAAACCCACATTGAAGTTTGGATTTCTAGAGAGTATAGTTCATCTCTGAATAACTCTTCAACCTGACCATGCATTATCAGTGAAGGTTAAAAAATCGTAAACAGCATTGTTTCTTGTGTTTTAAACACATTTAAACATGTAATGAAGAGAGACTCTAGGTGGCTAAAAGAAAGAGCACACGTTTGGGTTTGTTATTTTTTCCCCCTCCCATTGCTTTCCTGACTCATGTTGAAAGGCTTTTGTTTCTAATCAAAGCAACAAACGGTACTGTCATTTCCTTGCGATTATAGGGCAGCGGAAGGCGTCCGGGGGTTTTAGGTCCCTACTTCCACCAGCTTGTATTTGGAGAGCACACACATACTCACCCAAGTACTTACTACACATGTCCTTTGTCCTGCACATTCTCATCAATCCTTTTAAATGAGCCGCGATCATGGTTTGGAGGTAAGAACAATTTCTCTTCTAATTTCTAACTACAGATTATGCACTTCTGCTTCCTGAGTGCTTACTGGCATTTCTTAGCAAAGTCTTGGTAGATTCTCCTAACCTAATTACTAATATTTCAAAACCCAGTTTTCAGGAGACAACAAGAAATCTGTATCATTTGCTCTTTCTGAAGAGTAGTTTTTTTCCCAAAGCGTTACTTTAATGTGCTTCAGTTTGTTTTCCAAGTGGAGATGACCCTTACCATTTTTGGGAGTGGGAGTTGGAGTCGGGAGTTAAGGGAGAGGTTCCTGTCCTTTTAAATGCCCTCTCTGCAGCCTTAAATGTCCAGAAAGATTCACTTCTTGTCTTTACTTCAGATTTTTGGTATTATTTTTTAAATGTGTCATTTTATCTCTCTGCTCCCCCACCTACTACTACCCTTTTTCTTTTGTTTCTTTTCTCTCTATTTTTTTTTTTCAAATTTAAAGATGCACGCTTCTTTATGGATGTAGAAAGAACGGTGTGAGGGCGGGCTCTCTGTGAGCAGCATAAACCCGCTTTTGGATTTGCGGTTGTTAAATCTCCCCAGCGTACTTTGATTGGGGTCTTTATTTTTGTGGTAGCAAATACCCTGTGAGGGATTAGAACTCATAAGTAGCTTCTCAAAAAAGTACGTTTTCATATCAGACCCTGTTCCTCCTCGAGAGAGAATCAAGGGAATTGATTTCTGCTCCTCCTCTCCTCTTGCAAATCTGGTGTCCGTGAAGATTCTAGGCAGCCAAGTTCAGCAGCTCAGGTCGAACTTGGAGAAGTAGTTTTGGGATATGGCTATAAATTAACAAAACATTTATGATTCATCAGAGGAAGTCCTACATCCTAATTAAAGGGAAGCTTAATTATTTTTCCCCTTCCCTTGAAATGTGGTTATGGTAAACTCATCAAATCCAAGTCCGTGTGTCCATTATTTTCCTTTTGATAGGTAGATGTTGGAAATGGAGGAAGGGAGGCGAATCTGGGTAGACTTCAGAAAACAAAGGAAATTGTCTCATCCAGCGGGCTGCAAAGCTCCTGGGTATAGAAGGAAGTCTCTGGAGGAAGTGGTAGGATTGGAGAGAAAAAAGAAAAGGCAAGGAAATAAATGTATCACAATAGGGACTAGGCTAGCACCCCTTTGCCGTGGCATAACACAATAGAGTAGTACAGAAATGAACCAATTATCTCGAAGTCAATCGTGTCTAAAGGTATCTAATGATCTGAAAGAGTAGAAAAGGAGCAGAACCTGAGAGATAATATAAGGATTAAAGGCTTGCATGAAGCCACCTTAGGTTGGATCCTGGAATCATATATGGTCCCCCAGGCACTATCAGGAGTCAGCCCTGAGAACAAAGCCAGGACCAGTTACTGCTAAACACTGTCAGGCATCCCAGAAAACAAATGAATAAAAAAGAGGAAAAAAATGCAGTTATTTTCAAATGAAGTCCATGCAATTTTAGGATAACCTTGGGCCTTCAGTTATAATATCATGCATGTTGTTTTAGATTAAGGCCATAAAATCTCATTACCAGTAAGATCATTTTCTATGTTAGCCCTTGCAGGAATGAGACACCACCCCACTTAGAGGAGCCTTACAAAAGATATTTCCATGGGACTGGAGTAACAGTGCAGTGGATTAAGAGCTTGTCTTGCACTTAGGTTTGGTCCCCAGCATCCAATACAGTCCTTTGAGCCCCAGGAGGGATCCCTGAGTACAGAGCCAGGAGTAAGCCCCGAGACTCTTGTCAGGTGACCCCAAAACAAACAAATAAAAAGAAACAAGACAAAATAGATATTTTCTTTTTTTTTTTTTTTTGCATTTTTTTGGTCGCACCTGGCGATGCACAGGGATTACTCCTGGCTGTGCACTCAGGAATCACCCCTGGCGGTGCTCAGGGGACCATATGGGATGCTGGGATTCAAACCCGGGTCGGCCACGTGCAAGGCAAATGCCCGCCCTACCCGCTGTGCTATCACTCCAGCCCCAAACAAAATAGATATTTTCAAACAGACCAGATTCATTCCAAGGGCATGTGTTTTGTCCATGGGATATTAGGGGTAGGGGTGCTTGGTGGGGCCACACATGCTGAGACTTATCCCTGAGCCATGATTGTTAAACACACTTATGCCATGGAATATTTGACCCAAAGGGAACCATATAAATCATTTTGTCCAGTCTCCTGTTACTGATGCTATAAAAATCCAGAAACCTGTAGGAATGTTCCTAACACCTCATATTCTAATCAGGGCAGGGCCCAGTTTTAAATCTGGGTTCCTGAGTTTGGATTTCATACTTCGTGCTGTATCTGAGATCAGCCAGTTACTCTGACTAATTCTCAGCATCCCTGCATTTGATGAGGTTTCTTTTCATGCACAATTTCTTTTCTGTTGTTGCTTTGTGGTGTTGTTGTTGGTATTTTAGTGGGGAGGGGTTTTACCCCATGATACTCAGGGGTTACTTCTGGTTCTGCACTCAGGAATCACTGCTGGCAGTGCGTGGGGAACATAGGGATCCAGGGATTGAACTGGGTCAGGTGCATGCGAGACAAGCGCCCTACCCACTGTGCTATCTCTTTGGACCCTCGTGCACACATTTATATCTGGGAATAGAAATATGGGCATTACATCTCAAATGAGATTCCACTTCTTTGTAAGCACCACATCCATCTGTTGGCAAGAAACCAGTGGGCAGGTGTACGAGAGACCCTCTCCCTCCCCAAGAATCAGCAGCTGTCCTGACCCTAGTCACAAGCTGTAGTAAGTAGGATAAAAAAAAAACCATCCTGACCCCGAGAGGTAGTAGGCAAGAGTTTACACTTGAATGCAGTCAACCTGGGTTCAATCCTTGGCATTTCCTATGATCCCCTGAGCATTGTCAGGAGTGATAACTGAGCACAAAACCAGAAGTAAGCCCTGAGCACTGCTGGATATGCCCCAAAACAAAACTCCTAAAATTCTTTATCTTTGCACAGAAAGTATTGTGAGAAGCTGAAATATTTGAGCGCTCTTCTTAGAGACCTATCTCACGATTATAGTTCAAGTAGGAGACTTTTGTTTTTCCCTGAAGTGGAATCTCTGAAGTTTCAGTTAAGACTATTTAATCTTGAAATTGTTAATGAAAGAGTCTTAGGGCCAGAGAGGTAGAATGGGGTTGGGACATTTGTCTTGCATGCAGCCAACCCTCGTTTGATCGCTGACATCACATGATCCACTGAGCATCACTCAGGATTAACCTGAGCACAGAACTAAGAGGAACCCCTGGGTACCCTGGATGTGACCCAGCAATTTAAAATAAATAAATAAATGAAATAATCTGTCTAAGCTGGAAAGATAAGTCTGAGACTAGGTAAATTATACATTAATACCCGTTAATGTAATCTGTCAGGGTTTAAGGGTTTATCATTCCCATAAAAGCAATGTATGAAAAGGAAAATATGGACACTGTTTATCTTAGGGTTTTTTCTTTTTTTTTAAGGAGAGCTTTGCAGATGGAGCTGTAATGCTCTTTTCACTTCCGTTCACTTTGTTTATTTTTTTCCTGGGTTCTTCTGTCTGAAGCTAAAATGAGGAAGTCAGCAAAGTTTCTACTTGTTCCTTAAAGATTGGGCTTGATACTACTTCCCATTAACTTTTATATTCAGTTTTTCTGATCAAGAACAGGATTAGCCAAAACCATACCTTCCATAATAGAAAATCTGTTTCTGATAGACTGTATAGTGTGGATGTTTAGACAGTGCAGGACTTAACTGCTCTTTACTGACAAGTTTTATGACTTGACAGTTAATATTTCCTGTCCACGCCACAGTATCCACCTTTATGAGTCAAGAATTTAAACTATTACTAAGACTGCTTTCAGCCTCAAAATGCTGTTTGCCACTAGTTTTCTATTACCAGTAAACTGGAGCTGTTTCTCTCTCTCTCTGCTTTTTTCCTTCACCTTCCATTCCTCTATTCCTCTTTTGTTTCTCTCCTTTCTTTCTGTCCATGAATATATGCCTTTTCTCCTACAGAGGAATTCAGGGAATGAACTGCCATGTTTGAATGCCATAGAGCCAGTAGCAGTGTAAGGTTGGCGCTAACTTAGTAGGGCAAAGGTAGAAGTGGAGAAATTACTAAAACTGCTGGCAAGCTACCCGTGGCATATTGATATGCCCAAAACAGTAACAACAAGTCTCACAATGGAGATGTTACTAGTGCCCATTTGAGCAAATTGATGAACAATGGGACGACAGTGCTACAATGCTACACTGCTGCCTGGAGTCAGACACAGAGACGCTCTCTAGCAAGAACTCAGGACCTGTAAGAATGGATGCAGCTCTAAAACTAAAATTTACACTGCTCCTTAGATTCCAAACTCTTTAACAAGTCCACACACAGATCCTGGGCACGGGTTTGAATGCAGTCAATCTGGGTTCAATCCCTGGCACTAAGGGAGTTAATGGAATAACCTAAATCATTCCAAGCAATGAGCTTGTAAAAGCTGTTGACATAAAGTAGTTGTGAGTAGGGGAATTTAATTAGTATTATGTCGAGGTCAAAGGATAAAGCCATCAAGGATATATTTTGATTGCAATTGAGTAATTGTAAGTCCATTGTAAAGGCTTAATTTTTGGCGGCCTCTCGGTAAGACAGAGAGAGTGAGGAGATGAGGGTAGAGTGCTTCCCATGTTCACGTGTAAACTCGGCTTTGCCACTTGTAAACTGAGTAACACTCCTCTCTACTGATAGGAATCATTAAAATTACCTTATGGAATTGTTGAGGGGATGAGAGCTTGCCTCTGGCACTGAAGATGGGCCTAATAAATAGTTACTATTATTTAATATGTTGTCAGACATCTTTCCCAAGTATAGCAAATCAAGATAATTGGTGTCATGAAAATCTGTAGACATTGCCAGATAATTGAATATACAAGTAATGAACAGGAATTCTGTTTCAGGGTCCATGATCAGATAAATATAATCCAGTTATTCATAGCCCTGCAGTTGGTTCTTCCTAAATCATTCCATGTCAGGATATACACTAGCTTCCATAAGTGGGGACACACGAGATTACAGGCCCTGTAGACATTTGTCTGGATACCACTGGGTGCAAGTTCACAGGTAAGTAATTACGGTATACCTATTGCAGTTTTCAGTACTGGGCTTGAGGTCAAGTGTTCATCTTTTCATTTTGTTTCAGTCTTTGTTTTGTTGTTCTGTTTGGGGGTCACACCTGGAATTTTTCAAGGGCTATTCCTTGCTATGTGCCCAGTGGTTATTCCCTTTGGTGCTCAGTCACTACACAATGACACAAATCAAACCCCAGCCTCTCTTATGCAAGACTAGCCCTCCGAGGTATTTCCCCAATTCAAGTGCTCATCTTTATAGAAACCCAATTAAGTTTTTAAGGTATTTTAAGATTCTGGATACAATACAAATGTGAAGAAAATCGCAGCAATTTTTCCCGGGAATAGTCTCACTAACAAATTTTTCTTATACTCAGGCAGGATTTGCCAGCCCTTCTAACCTCATTAGCAGGTTTTTGAGAGCCTGTGTATTCCAGCTTAAGAATTATAGATCTTACTAAGAAAATGATGGCTGGAGGAATAAGTTGGGATGGGAGATGCATGCTGAAAGTAGATAATGGACCAAACATGGTGACCTCTCAGTGTCTGTGTTGCAAGCCATAATACCCAAAAGTAGAGAGAGAGTATGGGGAATATTGTCTGCCATGGAGGCGGGGGGGAGGGCGGGAAAGGGTGGGGGGGGGTATACCTGGGATATCGGTGGTGGGGAATGTGCACTGGTGGAGGGAGGGGTGTTTGATTATTGTGTGATTGTAACCCAAACATGAAAGCTTGTAACTATCCCATGGTGATTCAATAAAATTTAAAAAAAAAAAGAATTATAGATCTTGAGACTAGGGATGCGGCTCAGTAGTAGGGCACATACCTTACATGTGTAAAATCACGAGTTTGATTCCCAGCACCAAGAACTAAAAGTACAATCTTGATTGAATTAGAAATATGTCTTTCAAAGGAATGGGTAGAAAATAGTTGACCTCTATGTGTGAAGCCCAAAAAACAAATTTTCGGGGAACGTAAACACCTAACCTTCCTTTGGTCTGCTAGACCACAGGAACTGACGTTGGGCTTCCTAGCTGGTAGTTAGAAGTTCCATGCAAGTGCTACTACTCTCCTTCTGTGACTATTTATACTGCTCCTCCAAGAATAAGTCATACCTTTAGCAACAACCAGGGTGCAGAGGAGGCAGGATTCCTCTTGGTACTTGGTCTTCTGTTGAGATGAGGGTAAGGTCAATCTTGTGGGACCTGAAAGTAATTGCTCTGTTCACCATTATAGATAGGGATCTGGCTCTAGGGGATTCATCTGAAATTCTGTAGGGATGTTTCAGTAACCACTAGACTTGAATTGGAACAATTAGAGGTTGTTCATGGTAACCATGCACATCCCTACCACGTGATGCAAGCACCCCTCTTTCTTAGAACAAATATGCAGGTCCAATATGCATGAACCTTGTTCTGCCACATCTTTTTGAAACAGTTGCTTCCCAACCAGTGATACTTTGAAAACAAATTTTAGGAAAGATGTTTTTATAGGTTGCTTTCCAAGTTTTTAAAAATTGGAGCTAGCAACTCCAATTTCTCTTTCAGTGGTTACCTTTGCAAGGTAGTGCTACAGGCAAAAGATGTAATGGTAAAGAAGACAAATATATCCCTCAGAGGCAGTCATTATTAAATAACAAAGCACATCATTATTTAATTACAATTGTGAAAAATTGTTGCAAAAGAGTGGTTTAAAGAACTAAAGAACAAACTGCCTCATAATAAGAGTTATGAAGACCAGAGCTGTTCTCCATCTTCAATGAGCATCAGCTCACTTAAATTTCAGGGCCAGGCAGCAGGATTATTTCCATTAATCATATCAGGAAACCCAGTAACAAAGAGATGAGGTCACTTGCCCAGAGTCATGCCACTAGCAACCTATCTATCAGGATTCAAAGCTCCAGGCAATCTGCCGCCAGAGTTTTCACTCCTAACCTCTACACTATTTCTTCCATGAGAAAATGACTTTCAAGCAAATTTTTAAGACTCGATTGGATGAGGCAGTTTCCACACCCCTGCTTAAAGGAGGGAAGGAAATCAGAGAGGAAGGACCCGAGAAGGACCCTGTGACTAGAGCGGAGTGGGGGAGAAGAAGCCGAGCTCAGGGAAAGAGAAGAGCCAGGCTACACAGCTGTGTAAGAGAGGAGAGCTTCGAATCCAGCTCTGAAACTAAGGCCTTGTGCAGGAAGACGACCCTCCAGACGTTCTCGTGTCTAAGACATGAAAACCTGAAGGTGAGTTTCTCCTGAGCATGACTAAGTTAGATGGGTTTGTGTATAGAAAAACCTGCTTAGGGATTCTTTTCTGTCATCGGCCTGTCCCACTGATTTTTTTTTTTTGGTTGTTGAGAACTCTTTGTGTACAATTACATTAATATTTTTTATTATACTCACCTACCAACAGAAATCCAGTAGTCCCTCCACCATCTTCCTAGATTTCTGCCCCACACCATTGAGCAATTTAAAATCAGTTGAAGGGGTTAAGTGATTTGTCTAAGTCTTCACTTCTCAGCTCTGTAGGCAATAGCTCAAGGTTTGTTTCTCTTGGGCATCTTCTATTCTTTTGTTTTACTTCTTTATATTCCACAGATGCATAAAGTGAGATCATCCCTTGTTTGTCTTTCTCCTTCTGACACACTTCACTTAGTGTAGCAACTTTCATCCAAGTTGATGTCAAGTGCAAGATTTTATCTTTCCTCGAAGTTTAATAGTATTCCATTATTCTCTTTATCCACTCATCTGTTATTGAATATTTGTTAGTTTCCATATTTTGGCTATTCTAATTGAACTGCTGTACATATATTTTTACAAATTGATGTTTTGTGTTTGGGGTAAGTGCCTCAAAGAGGTATTGTATTGCTAGATCCTCTGTAAGTTCTTTTAAAATATTTTTCTAAAAGTTTCCATACTGTTGTTCATAAATGAAGGCTAAACCAGACAGTGATTCCACCCATAGTGAGTAATGTTCCTTTTTCCTTTTATTCCTGACAGCACTGATTGATATGAACTACCCTAACTGATAATGGTGATAGCTTATCTTGCTTGATTTGCATTTCCCTAATAATCAGTGGTGATTACCACTTTTCCATATACATATCTATCTTCTTTGAGAAAGTGTCTGTTTAACTCCTCTCTACATTTTTGTTTTGTTTTGTGTGTCACACCCAGCAGTGCTCAGGACTTATTCCTGGCTCTGAACTCAGATGTCACTTCTGGCGGGCTTGGAGACCACATATGGGATGCCATGGATGGAGCCCAGATTGGCCTCATGCAAGGCAAGCATCACGCCTGCTTAGTATTGCATTGGCCTCATCCTCTCCCCAATTTTTGATGGGGTTGTTTGTCTCCTTGTTGAGTTTGTGAAGTTCTTCATATCTTGGATATTCGCTTTTTGTCTGATAATGTGATACTTTTTTTTTTCAAGCCAAAATGGTTTCTGCCTTTTCAGAAATCTGAAGAATTTCATTGTCCTTAAAGGTTGCTGTGGCCACCCTGTTCCTGTGGCCTGTTCAAGTTATAATGTCACACTGTCATGGTGACCACGAAGCCATGGGCACTGGGCTGGGAGCATCCTATGCTTTCTCTTTTCTCAGCTTTGACCTCATGAAGTAGAAACTGTTATTAGCCACATTTTTTTAAAAAATTTTATTGGTGAATCACTGTGAGGTATAGTTACAGACTTACAAACTTTCACACTTGCATTTCAGTTGTACAATGATCTAGTACCCATCCCTCCACCACTGCCCATTTTCCACCACCAGTGGTCCCAGCATCCTTCCCACCATCCCCACCCCATCCCCTCCACCCTACCCTGCCTCTGTGGCAAGGCATTTCATTTTGCTCTCTCTCTCTTTTGGGTGTTGTGGTTTGCAATAGAGGTATTAAGTGGCCATCATGTTCAGTCTATAGTCTACCTTCAGCCCCCATCTCCCATCCTGAGCAGGCCCTCCTACCACCCTTTACTTGGTGGTCCCTTCTCTGTCTGAGCTGCCTTTTCTCTCAGCATGTGAGGCTGGCTTCTAGGCTGTGAAGTAATCCTCCTGGTACTTATCTCTACTGTTCTTGGGTGTTAGTAGTCTCCCATTCTGTTACTTTATATTTCACAAATGAGTGCAATCTTACTATGTATGTCCCTCTTTCTGACTCATTTCACTTAACATGATACTTTCCATGTTGATCCACCTATATGCAGATTTTATGACTTCATCTTTTCTAACAGCTGCATAGTATTCCATCATGTAGATGTACCAGCATTTCTTCAACCAGTCATCTGTTCTTGGGCACTCTTTTTTTTCCAGATTCTGGCTATTGTAAACAGTGCTGCAATGAACATAAAAATGCAGATGTCATTTCTACTATACTTTTTTGCATCTCGGGATATATTCCCAGAAGTATTATTTCTGGTCAAATGGGAGTTCAATTTCTAATTTCTTGAGAAGCATCCATACAGTTTTCCAAAAGGACTAGCCACATTATTTTGTGATAACGAAATCAGTTGGAAGGGTTTAAGTGATTTGTCCAAGGCTCCACCGGCCATCCAGGCTTCCCCATGCCAAAGTCCGTACTTAACCCTGAACTGTATTTCTCCCTGTGCATACACTTCCCATTTAGAGATTAGAAGATGTACAAAGTTAGTAACGAAACAGTATAAAATGCAGAGTCTCCATTAAGTTTCTTTTTCTAGGCCAACAGTTAAGTAGAACACAGTGAACCTTCCCCCAGAAACTGAAACAGCCTTATAAACCATCCCAGCCCTCAGAGATAACCCTCAGCTGAATTGGTAGCATCGTCATCAATTTGAGATATCTGAAGGGAATGGGGAGCCTGTGTTTTGATACTAATCAGTAGAATGTTAGAAGACACAAGAGAGTACCGAGAGACAAAATAATCACTGTCACTGTCACTGTCATCCCCTTGCTCATCGATTTGCTCGAGCGGGCACCAGTAAGGTCTCCATGATGAGACTTGTTGTTACTGTTTTTGGCATATCGAATACGCCATGGGTAGCTTTCCAGGCACTGCTGTGGGGGCGAGATACTCTCGGTAGCTTGCCGGGCGGAGGGGTGGAGGAATTGAACTCAGGTTAGCCGAGTGCAAGGTTTACCCACTGTTACTGTGTGTAGGTTTTTGGGTTTTTTGTGGGTTTTTTTTTTTTTTTTTGGCCTTTTGGGTTACACACGGTGATGCACAGGGGTTACTCCTGGCTCTGAATTCAGGAATTACTCCCGGCAGTGCTCAGGAGACCATATGGGATGCTGGGATTTGAACTCGGGTCAGCCGCATGCAAGGCAAACACCCTACCCACTGTACTATCGCTCTAGCCCCTACTATGTGTAGATATTCAGTCATTTAATCATCAAAACAAATTGATGGAATTTATCATATTTGTATCTCATTTTCCGCATGAGGACCAATGGAAAAAAACTTCTGGGTTGTTATTGACTCTTTTCAGACACTCCCACATCATGTCTTTTCTGTCCCTAAAGACTTCAGTAGCCTTCTTCTGCAGCATTGGATTGAAACTGTGTTCACTGCTCTGGGCCGTGGTGCAGTACGTGACAAAGCCTAGTGGTGTTCAAAGTTTCAGACCTGGAGAGCCTGCTGAGACATGGAGGGCTGACATGCTTCACGTTCCTAACAAGCTCCGGTTGGTGCTGCGCCGGCCCAAGGACCACACTTTGAGAACCACCAGTAGTTCCTCCTCAACAATCTGACCTTGTCCCCTGCACTCTCCCTTTCGGTTATCAAGCCCCAATAACATTATTGCTGTTTTGCTTAAGCTTCTCAATGCTGTGTCTTAAAAATGCTGTGACTAGGGGCCGGAGCGATAGCACAGCGGGTAGGGCATTTGCCTTGCACGCAGCCGACCTGGGTTCGATCCCCGGCATCCCATATGGTCCCCCAAGCACCGCCAGGAGTAATTCCTGAGTGCAAAGCCAGGAATAACCCCTGAGCATCGCTGGGTGTGACCCAAAAAGCAAAAAAAAAAAAAAAAAAAAATGCTGTGACTAAACTCTACAAGGAAAATAAAATTTGGTCTTTGAGGGGCAAACAATCCCCACAAAAATGACCTTTGCTATTATGATAATTTGTGAGCCTCCAGAGTTGAGCTCTGCATCATAATATATGTGGTGTTAAAATTTAATGGAGGAGAAGGACATCAGGTGGAAAAATGCCTGGAGAGGTTTCTCAAGAGTATGATTATAGGGGCTGGAGTGATAGCACAGCGGGTAGGGAGTTTGCCTGGCATGCAGCTGACCTAGGTTCGATTCCCAGCATCCTGTATGGTCCCCCAAGCACTGCCAGGAGTAATTCCTGAGTGTATGAGCCAGGAGTAACCCCTCTGCATCGCCGGGTGTGACCCCAAAAAGCCAAAAAAAAAAAGAGTATGTTCAAAAAAAATAAAGTATAGCACATTTTTTATTTGTTCTCTTTATATTTTTCTACCCCCTTTCTTCCTTCCCTTTGTTGTTGATGTTGTGATGACCAAGGGTTGCATACACATGCCTGGCTGTGGTGCTCACACAGTTTATTCTATGGTACTCACTGGGGACTGAGTGTCAGGTGTGGTTCTCACAGTCTTGGCCATAGAGCTCACACATGTGCATGCACACCAGAAGTCATACTTCCTACCCATGCCACTGGCACTTTTTTTTTAGTTGCAGTGCTCACTAGGGGTCACACTCTTTTTTGTGATGTGCTTCCACATACCTTACGATACCCAGGATGACAAACAGCAAAGGTCCACTGCTTCTGCAGCAGAGCTGGTGCAACCACTCTTCCACAACACATGTTCTAGCCCCTGGGCCTTGCTCGTATTGGCCGCTTTTCTGGAATATTCTTTCCCCAGGTCTTTCCAAGGCTGACTACTGATCACTCCTCTCTTGAATGAAATGTCACTTCCTCAAATCGCCATTTCCTGACTCCCCTAAAGTAACAACTCTCCCCCGTCACATTATTCTGGTTTCCTGTATTTGTGGCACTCAGCTCAGTCTGAAACCGAGCTGTGTCTTGGGGAACCTGTTTGATGGCCGGCCTCTTCACTGGCCAGTGTGTCAGAGAACAGCACTTGGCACCAGTTCGCTTTGCTGCTTAACACGCAGAACCCAGTTTAAAGTCTGACACCTGAGAAGGCTTGGAAATACTTGTGGATACGTGAGTGGATATTAACTCATAGTTTTAAAAACGATCAAATTTACTAAAGTGGTCAAATTCAGTTGGCCTGGAGTGATGGGACAGCAGGGAAGGCACTTGTGTTTCATGGAGCCGACCTGGGCTTGATCTCTAGCACTCCATGTGGTACCCAAGCACCACCAGGACTAACCCCTGGGTATCACCAGATGTGGCCCGAAAAGCAAAAAAGTAACCTAAAAAAAACCTGATCCTCGGTGTTCAGACTTCTGATCCCCTGCTTAACCACTGCTAAAAGCTGGGCCTGTTGCCTAAGAGATCAAGTGGCCTGGTGCTGTCACCAGCTCACCAGATGCCACATATCAGGCAGGAAGGAGGAGAGAATATGTTTTCCAATTGTTTTTCTCATATTGTTTATTCCTTGTCCCGCCACTTTATTATTCCTATCATTATCACAATTAGAAAAAAAAATGGGGGAGGGTAACTCTAATGTTAAGCCAAGGAGACCTGACCACCACCTAAATAAAAAAATTAAATAATAAAACAAAAAGTTTAGTCAAATGCCCAAAGCCATTAACCAGTTGTTAGAGAAGACTTGGGGTCAGTTACTTTACATTTTCTTCCCCTGGAATCGCTTCTTGAGGTAGATACACCTGGTCATAGCTTCTTTATCTTTAGCCTGTTAGCTGATCCAGTCATCAGCACACTCCAGAACATTCTCATCACATAGAATTGCACTGGCCATTGATATGAAAGACTTGCCTTTATTCAGCCTCACCTCAACTATAGTTTGATAGGAAATGTGATGGTCATTTAAAGGGACATATTATGATCTATCAAATTTAAAAGTTCACTTGAACCATGAAAGAAATCCAATTTATTGGTTATCAACACCCCCCCCCCCAAAGAATGGCACAATTGATATTAGAATAGTATTTATCTGATGGGAAATAAAACAAAAATTAATTCAACTAACAAAATAGATGGTTCTTACAACTTGGTGGACATTGGGTATTATAGAATATGAAGGAAGAAATGATGAAAGATAATACTATCCAATTACTGAAAAAATCATCATCATCATCATCATCCCATTGATAGTCGATTTTCTCGAGCCGTCTCAGTACCGTCTCCATTCATCCTAGCCCTGAGATTTTAGAAGCCTCTTTTTACTCGTCCTTCCCAATGGTGCCACATGAAGGCTCTTTCAGGGTCAGGGGAATGAGACCCATCATTGTTACTGGTTTTGGAATATGAAAACGCCACAGGGAACTTGCCAGGCTCTCCCTTGCAGGCAGGAAACTCTCAGTAGCTTTGCCAGGTTCTCCAAAGGGGAGAATTAGGCTATAAGATGTCTCGTGGCCACTTGGTCTTATAGTCTCTGGACTGTATACACGGCGCCGGGGGCAGTTTCTGGGTGTGACCACCTAGCTACTGGAAAATGGGGGATCTGAGCAGAAAAGGTCCAGTTGCGATCTGAACAGGCTTGGAGATCTGGGCCCTGGGTCCCACACACCCGGGTTCCTCTGCTGGTTCCTTCATGAGTGAGGCTCGTCTGAACATGTGGAGAGGCGCCTTGAGCATGGCTGTGGCTGGGTTCCGGGGGTCCTCAGCCACAGGGGCTCTGCTCGGGGGCTCTGCTCCGAGCGGGGATTGAAACTCAACCCACCCCCTCTGAGGGGCCTCGGTGAAGACAGCCAGGCTTTGAGGCAAGAGACTGAAAAAACAGTTATGGTTATTCAAATGCAATTTTCATTTATAACTTGTTGCTATGTTTGAAGAAGACACATGAATTCTCGTAGGAACTAAGTAAGCCAAAGTACAGTGGGTGGTCACTCAAGCACTGTAATGAAACAGAATCGAAAGGTTCTCAATAGGTCTGCCGCTCAGCTATAACAGTCATGAAAATCTGGAGTGGTGTGTTTTTTTTAACTCTTGCAAGTCCATATCATGTCCCACCTTCCCTTCACTTCCTGCTGGCATCACCGAGTCTACATTCTTTCATTTCTTTTGTTGTTGTTGTTGCTGTTTGTTTTTGTGGGCCACACCCAGCAGCACTTAGGGCTTAGTCCTGTTCTGGACTTCGGGATCACTACTGCCGGGCTTGGGGCACCGTATGGGGTATGAGGATCAAATCCAGGTCCGCTGCGCACAAGGCAAGTAACAGGCCCACCGTACTATCACTCCAGCCCACATTTCTTTGTTTTTTAAACAAATCTCTTCTCTTTGATAAAATTATTTCCTCCTCTAATCCTCTCAGACTCTAGACAAATGGCAATATTATAATAATAATAGTTCCCAAGCCAGGGCTGTGGGGGAGACTTTATCTCCGGGGGTATTGTAATAATCACCAATTTTTCTAAGCGAGTTTCTTGTCATTGACTTCATTCTGATAGAAAACTCTAGGACTGACACTGAATGCTCCAGATGGCCACAACTTTGCTGATGGGGCAATAACCACTTCCCCAAATGCCCCTGGGTTGCCCAGCTGCATTTCCTTTACAGTAGAATCATGGTGTCAAGGAAACTGTCCCACCATGAAGGGCATGATGGAGCATTCCATACCAAAGCTTATAATTCTGTTACTTTCTTTAAACTTGACTTTTTGATGGGGATTTTTGTATGCATTGTAAAAATAGTTCCTTTGTTTGAACCTCAATTGGCCTAATCTGTAAAGTGGGATGTGACGTTATCAAAACCTGTAAAGCTTAAAAAAGAAAGAAAGAAATAGAGCACCCCAGAGATGCAAAGTGGAATTATAACCAACTGGGACATTCAGACCAAGTTTAGACATGAATGGAGCTGTGTGCTCCACTCTCTCCTGAGGGGTGCGGGGCGTAGCAGAGCCTGCTCACCACCCCCTCAGCCCCTGCATGCGGCCTCCGACAAAAGAACTCTCTTGCACTTGCTTGCTTTTAATAGTGAAAAGTGTAATAATCCCTTCAAAGTACAGCCATGCATGGAGTATGCACTCTCCTCAGCATTTATGTCTGTTAGCTCACAGCACCTTCGCAGCCCTGGGGCAGGGTGAAGGATGCTACTATGGTCCCCTGCCTCAGGGGAGGAATGAGGTGAGGCACACAAGGCCACGAGGCAATGAAGAGTGGAGCAGGGCTTAGACCTGGGTCTATGTTCTTAACCCTCTAGAACTTCTTTTAAAAAAAAAATACTATTTTTAAAATTACATCAGGATGGAGAAATACTGCAGGGGGTTCAGCCACTTGTCATGCATATTAATATCCCTGGTTCAGTCTGCAGCTTTGCATAAGGTCCCTTGAACACCACCAGGAATAGGCTCCTGAGTATCACTCACTGTCATCCTGTTGCTCATCGATTTGCTCGAGCAGGCTCTAGTAACGTCTCCATTGTGAGACTTGCTGTTACTGTTTTTGGCATATTAAATACACCACGGGTAGCTTGCCAAGCTCTGGCATGTGGGCAGGATACTTTCAGTAGCTCTCCAGGCTCTCTGAGAGGGTCGGAGGAATCGAACCCTGGTCAACTGCATGCAAGGCAAACGCCCTACCCGTAATGTATCATAACTGCTTCTTCTGAAATGCATGTAGTGTAGAGGAACCATTATATTCATTTCACAGCGGGCAGCCAGGGGCGTCTCCAGGGCTTGCCTGCATCTCCAGCTGGGCAGAGACAGAGCTGGTACCAGACACGTACCTCTCTGGCTTCTAAGCAGCCGCTCCCAGCCTCTGCTCTGAACTACGTGACAGACGGGAGCTCCACTGTGCCTTTGCCCCCGACCACAGCAAATGTAATAAAAAGATCACTGGAATTCCAGAGTTTAAGACTTCCTCGCGAGTCTGTATAGCCAAAACACACCTTCAGGCCACTCTCGGCAGGCATGCTGTGCTTTTGCAAATGACCTGGCTCTCCCCGCCCCCCCTTCCCCCGCCCCCCCCCCCCCCCCCCCCCCGCCAAACTTTGAAACACTCTTCTAGAAGAGCAAGTTCAAGGCAACCAGGCCAGGCAGGGCAAGAGGGGGAAATATTTAGTTCCCTGGATACAGCTCCAAGTGTTGGGTGAGATTTCCTCTCACAAGACCTTCTGACAGGAGCAGAGGAACTCAGACTAGAACAGGGCGGGAATAGAAATGGAGCGGAACTTGCCAAGAGAACCAAGGACACGTTTTGAATTCTGCTGGTGAATGCAAATTCTGGGAACTTCTTTCACCTGTCCTCGGAAGTCAACATGCTTGGGGGCTGGAGTGGGTAGGGCATTTCCCTTGCACGTGGCCGACCTGGGTTTGATTCCTAGCATCCCATCTGGTCCCCCGAGCACCAGCAGGAGTAATTCCTTAGTGCAGAGCCAGGAGTAACCCCTGTGCATCGCCAGGTGTGACCTAATAATAAAAATAAAATAAAATAAAATAAAGTCACCGTGCCCTTTCTTTGGCAGGGACAAAGGTTCCCACGGTTTGCTGCCCTCCAGAAGGAAAAAGCTGCAGCTACACAGCTGTCTGGAATCTGGCAATTTAGAGGCAAAGGTGTTGCTTTGTTGCTTAGTTGCCAGTGAGACCATCACACTACAAAAGGGTAGAAAACTCAGAAGTGGAGCAGGAGATGGATGAAGGGCGATTCTTTGTCCCCACACATGCTTCATTAAGCCTCACAGTGGTTTAGGCCTTAGGTAGGAGCTGGGACAGTACCGCCAGTCAGTGAAATTGAGAATTCTGGTAACAAAAACACAGGAAACGCGAATGATATTTGAAATGAGAGTTGCGGATTTCTGTCAGGAGAACAGAAACCCAGCTGGCCCACTGGGTATTTTTCTTCCTTATGCATAATAATAAATTATAATGGTCCTTTTTGTGCTGACGTCTATTTTCCTAGCTTCATTCCAGACGTGACTGAGTACAACAACCATGTTGCTAGGCGTTAGTAGCCCCGTTTTAAAGATGTAAAAATAGAGTCCTGGAAAAGTTGGGTGAGTTGGGGTTTTGGTTGTGGTTTTGCCACACCTGGCAGTGTTCAGGGTTTTCTCCTGGCTTTGTGCTTAGGAGTCACTTCTAGCTTTGCTCAGAGGGACCATATGTGGTGCCAGGTTCAGTGGTGAACAACGCAAGCCCCTCTACCCCTGAACTCTCTCCAGCCCGAACAGGCTTTCGAGCACTGCCCTTTCTCCATGAATTCAAAGCCTCCATTCCTTTATCTCCATCAAACAGCCTCTGAGTGGCCTCATTATGGGCTCTGATTCTTTTTGGGCTCTTTTCTCAACTGTCCTTCTCCATTTCGGTTCTCCTACGTATTCTGGACAATGTTTAAGCACCAGTTCTCTAGACGAAAAGGCATCAATTTGTACCAGTTGCTAATTTTTGTAGTATAAATGCCATCATCAGGATGTAGCACTGTAGCACTGTTGTCCCGTTGTTCATCAGTTTGCTCAATTGGGCACCAGTAATGTCTCCATTGTGAGACTTGTTGTGACTGTTTTTGACATATTGAATACGCCATGAGTAGCTTGCCAGGCTCTGCCATGAGGGCAGGGTACTCTGGGTAGCTTGCTGGGCTCTCTGAGAGGGATGGAGGAGGAATCGAACCCGGGTCAGCCGCTTGCAAGGCAAACACCCTACCTGCTGTGTTATTGCTCCAGCCAGAGTTCATATTACCAAAGTATCATTGCTGAAGTGGGATGAGGTAGGGAGTGGCATGCCATTGTGCATCACTGCTATCAGAAGGATTTAATAATATAAATAACCACAGAATCCAAGAAAATAATAAGATGTGGTAAAATATTGGAAGTTGATGAACTTGAGCATTTATTATGAGTTTGAACACTCATTGTCTTTGTTTTGCTTGTGTCTTTGTTTTTAATGTCACTAATTTCAATGTAAGGATATAGAGCAGTGTTTAATGTCGGTGAATCATGCTTAAGAGAGAGTGAACACCCATGAGCTGAGGTAAGACAGGTCCACTTCACCCTGTTTTCTCACAGGAGTCTGTCACACACTCAGACCTTCATGTTCCTTGCTGTGTCCCAATAACATTTTAGGTAACATTGGTTTTATAGCATCATATGGGTATTATGTAAATTCCATTCCCACTATACTTTTTGTTTTGTTTCCTTTGGGGGGTGCTCAGGGCTTACTCCAAGTGCTGTGCTCAGGGATCACTTTTCACTGGGCTCTGGGAACCATATGTGGTGTTAGGGATGGAAACTGGATTAGGCATGTGCAAGGCAACTACTTAACTCACTGTACTATCTCTCTGATCTCCCTCCACCCAGTAATTTTTTTTTTAATTGTATCTGTCACTATCATCCCATTGCTCATTGATTTGCTGGAGCGGGCACCAGTAACGTCTCCATGGTGAGACTTGTTGTTACTGTTTTTGGCATATCAAATATGCCATGGGTAGCTTGCCAGGCTCTGCTGTGCGGGCAAGATACTCTCAGTAGCTTGCTGGGCTTTCCGAGAGGGGCGGAGGAATCGAACCTGGGTTGGCTGTGTGCAAGGCGAATGCCCCAAGGCGAATGCCCTACCTACTGCGATATCGCTCCAGCCCTTTTAATTGTATGCATTTTAAAATTGAATCACCTTAAGATATACACTTACAAAGTTGTTCATGATTGAGTTTCAGTCATATAATGTTTTAACACCCATTTCATCACCAGTGTACATTCCACCATCAATGTCCCCACCCACCCCTGTTTCCTGTCTCTGTGGTGGACATTCTCTCTCTCTCTCTCTCTCTCTCTCTCTCTCTCTCTCTCTCTCTCTCTGTCCTCTGTCCTCTCTCTCACTCATTTTCCTTTTAGGCACTATGGTTTGCAATATTGTTACTGAGAGGATATCATGCACATCACTTTACCTCCTTCCAGCACTCACCTTTTGTCCAGAGTGATAATTCCTAACTATCACTGTCAGAGTGGTCCCTTCCCTGTCCTGACTGACTCCCCTTCCCATTTGTGCCAAGCTTTCTACCAGGACCATTCTTCCTGGCCCTTATTTCTACTGACTTTGGTTATTATTTATTTGCATACTAATTTACACACTTTTTTTTTAATCCCGCATAGGAGTGCTTCTTATATTTCTGACTTCTGTCACCTGTGGCCCTCTGATTTTTGTTTTGTTTACATCTTTAAACACCTCCGTTTTAACTTCCAAAATACCCCTAATCCTCTGAAAATTCAACCAGCATTAAATGACAAAGAAGTTTTGTCAATAAGTGTAACGTGCTTCTGGGCTGCGAGGGTTTCTTTCATTTTTCTCTCCTCAATATTTGATATTGCTCTTAAATTCCTTACTAAAATATTATATTCTACTAACTAAACTAGGACTTGAACCTATACAATTGGTTTGTATTAATCATTAACCCCTTAAGTATTTAATTCAGCCTCTACTAATATATGAACCACAAAATACCGAGAGACTCTGTCTGAAGAAAAAAAAATCAGAGACATTCTAAAAGGGTCATGAGGAATTTAAACATATGATCTCTGACAATGAGTGTGTGTACCCCAAAGTTACTGTAGAAACCATTTGGGTTTCCTAATTCATTGTCGTGCATTTTTAGGTTTCTGGGACTATATGTGTGATTTGTTTGCTCTGTGGATGAATTTGGAAATTCAGCCCAAATTTCCAAGTGTACCATGAGTGAATAAACAGTACCAGAATATCTTTAAATTACAAGGACTGCAGTTTATTTTTAAAACTCCTTCACCCAGCTGTACTTGTCTTAACTTTTAAGTTTTTGAAAGATGCAGTACTTTCACTCTTTCCTATGGGCTGTTTTTCAGAGGAAAAGAGAAAAACTGACAGTTGGAAAAGCAAACAGTTTCCAAACCACAGGGTGTCTGCAACTTGCATAATCACTAGAGCCAGCTTTCCATCTTCTAGCAGGTGACCCGCCTCAAGTGCAGACAAAAACTCAGTTGCCCCACAGCTGGGCTCCACACTCAGCATTTCTTGGTCACACTCTGTGACTTTTCCTGTTTACAGTAGCTGTGCTCGCCCATTTATTTCTTTTTATTGTTTGACTCATTGAGACTGAGCTGTCTGAAAATGCAGCCTAACAAGTGGGCTTTAAATAAATAAAAAAAAGTTTTGTTTGTTTTTCTGGAAAGAAACAATAGAAAGATTCTGCATAGTTTTCTGAAACAAACATTTGACAACCTCTTGTCAATGCCTAACCTAAGGTTTATTTCTTTTTGTTTGTTTGTTTGTTTGTTTGTTTGTTTTTTGTCTGTTTGTTTTGGGGGGCACATCTAGTTATGCTCTGGGGGTTACTCATGACTCTGAGCTCAGAAATTACTCCTGGCAGTGCTCGGGGGACCAGATGGGATGCCTAGGATTGAACACGTGTTGTCCACGTGCCAGGCGAGTACCTCACCTGCTGCACTATCTATTCAATCCACTAATCTGAGTCTCTAATTTAAAAGTGTGGAGAATGTAGATAGAGAGCCCTATTGACACTGTAGTTTCTTCCATGCAGACATTTCCATGAAGGTGTGTAACCTGTTTCTCCCCTTGGGGAGATCCGGTTGAACTTGACTCAGCCCTTGATTGGCTGTGAACATTGGGGCAAGTTATTCTCAAACTCTTGTCTCAACTTCTTCACTAGAAGTCAGAGGACAAAACAACAACGTCTTTACACATGGGGGGATAGGGATGTGGGGCAGGTGAGGGATGTGTGTGAAAATTCAGTGAATAAATGTTTGTCAGGCCCATGCCCTAGGCCTTGCAGTCAGCATACTCGTTTTCATTTCAGATTGAGAACAAAAACAGTTGGCCTACAACATGATCTGCTCATAAGCAGAAAAAGGGTAAGGGTTGGCAAGACTTTCCCCAACTGTAGACACACTAACAACTAAAGATGGTGGTTTGGGAAAGCTGGAAAGATAATACAGCTAGTAGGGTGCTGGCTTTGCATGCGGCTGACCGAGGTTCGATCCCCAGAATCACATATGATTCCCCATTCACCACCAGGAGTAACCTTTGAAAACAGAGCTAGGAGTAAGCCCTGAGAACACTCAGTCTGACCTTAAAAAATAAATAAAGGTGTAGTATAGAGTTAGTCAGTTGATAATCCCTGAAAATTCAGGGTAGACATCATCATCATCATCATCATCATCATCATCATCATCATCATCATCATTATCATCATCATCATCCTGTTGGTCATAAATTTTCTTGAGCGGTCTCAGTAATGTCTCCATTCATCCTAACACTGAGATTTTAGCAGCCTCTCTTTACTCGTCCTTCCCAACACTGCCGCATTGGAGGCTCTTTCAGGGTCAGGGAATGAGACCCATCATTGTTACTGGTTTTGACATATGAATATGCCACAAGGAGTTTTCGAGGCTCTCCCATGCGGGCAGGAAACTCTCAGTAGCTTGCCAAGTTCTCCCAGAGGGAGAACTAGGCTATAAGATGTCACATGGCCATGAGCATAGCTGTGGCCAGGTTCTGGAGGTCTTCAGCTGCCAGGGCTCATGCTCGGGGTGAGGAGAGAAACTCAACCCCCCGCCCCTTGGAGGGGCTCTGGTGAAGACAGCCAGCCAGGTGTGAGGGCAAGAGACTCTGCGTTGATCTCTTCCAGGAGCTTGGTTTTATAGTCTCTAGATGTTGGCTGTTGATGGGAGTACACAGCGCGGGGGGGCAATTTCTGAGTGTGACCACCTAGCTACTGGAAAAAGGGGGATCTGGTTGGAAGAGGCCCAGTCCCGATCCAAGCAAGCATGGAGATTGCAAATTAAACTTCACTTATTTATTCAGTTACCTGCTCTCCAGAACTTAACTAGTAGATTGATTTCAACTTAAGTACAACAGTTTCGCCTCTTATTAATATGGAATGTTTTCCTTCAAGGGAAGTAAAATTTTTTTTACCAAACTAACCACTTACAGATAACATAAGAACACCCAACAGTTTATAAATCATTTTCACTGATCAGTCCTTGTGATACCCACACTCCATTAGCTAAGGCTGATAATGTATGACAGGTACATAGCTCATACCCCAACACCCAATCTATACCTAATAGCGTGTTTCTGGTAATATAATCATCTTTTGTATATTTGAAGTAGATTTTAGTTTATTATTACAAGAGACAAAGCAGTTCTTATCATTTCCATTTTTCTCCACAGAAACAGAAGCAGCTTTAGGGAAACATGGCTTTCAAGCCATACTTTTAGTTAAATGATATAACTGGGTCACACACCCAGACTTCCTGATTCTAAATCCTGTGCACGGTCCATAGACACCAAACTGGTGTCTCCCGATGCTTCCAGCTCCAGGCTTAATTAGTTGCCTGCTTTCTTTCCTTCTTTTCAACCTGACTTTTCTCTTCACCAGCCTTATGAAATCAGGCTGCAATCTGATAAAGAATTGTCTTTTATGAGATGCCTCCCCCAGGGAGTATCTGCCAAAGCTGACTGAAATTGCCTGCCAGATTGATGCTGGAGCTGCAGAAATGACTGTGCACTGGCCAGCCTCCCTTGTCTGCTCTCTGGCAACCCCTGGCAGGCAGAAATGAGCATGCACTTGAATGTTGATACCAAGTGAGCAGGGATATCCCTCCAGTCTGCACGGGGACCGCTTGTCAAAAGCAGTTGTCCAATGACAGTTTTCTCTGTCGGCTTCCTCATTTCTCATGCTTCCCGAGCTAGAAGTGACTTTTGCTCATGCTCAGAACTCAGTTCCATAGCCAGGTGGCACGTTTCAGAGTCTTTATTATTCTCTAAAAATATCTTATTTCATTGTCAATCATTTATTTTCTCCTAACCTCCAAAGCAATTGTTCTCAAGCAGGGACAATATTGTTCTTGGGAGACAGTTGCAATATCTGAAGACAAACTGGGTTGTCACAAGGGAGACTAAGGTGTTACTTGGATCTAGTGGAAAGGAGTTAGTGCTTCTTCTAAACGCAATGCACAGGAGCACCCCCAAGGCAAAGAATTATTGACTCTCAATGTTATTGAACCTCAAAATGAAGAAGATATGTTCTAGAATATCTCAGTGACAGTGATCTTGTAGTCTGGTGTTCAGATATAGGCTAGTACCCAGAATAACGGTTGCCTAGACATTGCTCAGTAGATGCTGGGTGAGTGATGAGGCAGAGCTTTTCTCCTGTGTTCTGAACTATATCAGAAGCCCAGAATGATGTGGAATCAGGCCCAGGAGGTCATATTGCTGTTCAATATCCCCTTCCCAGGACTGTTCCCGTGAGTAAGACAGAGCCAACCATCAACAGGTAGAGGTTTATCGCATCCTGTTGCTCAGTGACAATCCATAGCCAATGTAGAGTTGTTTTCTAGCTGCTGTCCGTATTTCTTCTACGCAGGTCCAGGAGAAAGCCAAGGAAAGGTGATGGTGAAATGTTTTCTCATCCTCTAGTCCAGCGTCCAGAAAGTAGCCTGGCCCAGACAACTCTAGTTTGATAAAGCTCAGCTTCTCTAAAACTTGTATGGTGGGAATCAAAACGCCGTACTAATTGCATATATATGTTGCGTGTTTCCATATTTAAAACCTGCTGGGTGTGAACTCTGTGAAACAGAGTAGCTCAGCGTGGTCCTGGAGAGTATGTCTGCGCTTTAGAATGAGTGTTTCTGTTCTATTCAGTGGCTGTGGAGCAAGGTCAAGATTTTACCTTTTGGGAACTTCAGTTTACTCATCTATCAACTGGAGCTGCTGGGCCTAGGCATGGCTCCATGCTAGGGCTCATGCCTTCTATGTGTGAATCCCTGCTGGGCTGGATCCTCGGCATACAGACAAGCAAATGAAAAAACTACCATTGCAAGTGAAATTAGGGGGAGGGAGCCACTCCCGGTTGTGTTTGGGGGACCATGTGGTGCCAGAGATTGAACCAGGTTCAGCCATTTTCAAGGCAAGCACCTTCATCCCTGTAGCATTTCTCTGGCCCGACTAAAGTAAATTTAAATGGTCCAAATTTCAAAGAAAGCATGAGCTATAATGCTAGGCCAAATTAGCAACCATCACTTGTTGCTAATGCTACTTGTGGCAAATTGTAGTTGCAAACTACTGACAACATCAACCTGTTGTCAATGGTTTCCCTAAAGCAGATCACTCCATTACCTCTTTGGTAGACTCACTCTTGGCCTTGTTGCTCTCCATTTCCTATCCCCCACCGACATTTCTTATTCCTTTCTGCCTTTCTTCTTTTTACACCAACTGCCTTTCCTTCCCTCCATGGGTCTCTATTTCTTTGGCCACAACCAAGCATGGACCAAACATGAGTCCACCTGACTCCTGCACTGGAGAGTAGGCCCTGCCTCCTTCACAGTGGCACACCCCGAGACCAGTTTCTTAACCTCTCTGCACTTCGGTGCTGTCATCTGTAAAATCCAGCGGTAACGCTTCTCGCCTCTGGGCAGCATGAGTGAGACACTGCTCATGTGACGGGCGAGCACTCCTGTCACAGAAAGTAAGTGCTTCCCAGAGAGAGGCTCTAGACCCATTGATTGATGCTAAAGCAAGAGTGTTCCCGGGGGTTACACACTGGAGGAGGGGCGCTGTCTTGAGAGAACTCTGGGGAAAATCACAGCTGACTGGGCTGGAGACATCCGTGTCAGTCTAGGCTGTTCTCTGGAGAGGAGTGTCAATAGCTTATATTCACTCAACACCCAGAGAGGTTATAAAGGCGCCCTGTTCCGCTGCAGTTGACATCATTTGGGCGAAACATAAAACTCCATCCACTCAATAGATCCTGAAGTAAGAACGTCCTAGATATGTCCTGGCTGCCTCTCTGCTGTTCCTCTGGAATAGCTCATCTGATGGGGATCAATAGCACGTCTGTTGTCAGGGTGGAAAGCTTATATTCTAAGTGTCCATCTATCTGGGTCAGAGATTGGGAGGTGGTGTTTTAGAACTGTGTTTCGCACTGTGCCCTGCAAATTTAAATCATGTGCTGAGCTGAGTCTCAATGTCCACTGGTTAAGGTGCTGTGTTGCTCAGCAGATATTTATTTACCATGTGCTAGGAACTTTTCTCGGTTCTGTGCATACAGTGATGAACGAATCTATCAAGATCTGAACCTCGGGGGGCTAGATCGATAGTACAGCAAGTAGGGCCTTTGACTTGCACGTGGGCTAACCCGGATTCGATTCCCAGCATCCCATATGGTCCCCTGCACACTGCTGGGAGTAATTCCTGAGTGCAAAGCCAGGAGTAACCCCTGTGCATCGCAGGTGTGACCCACAAAACAAAACAAACAAATAAACAAACAAAAAAGATCTCAATCTTGGAATGATTAAAAGAGGATAAACCAACCAATAAATGCACAATGTTATCTATCAAGCAACAGTGATAGGACAGTTTCCACACTTAATTTTCCATTTAGGAAGGAGAATCCTGTTGGAAATTAGGACATTCAATTTCAGACCTAGAGGAGGTCAAGGTACCCAGTCACGCAGCGGTGGGAGAAAGGTCATTCTGGAGGAAGAGAACAGCTTTAGCAAAACCTCAAAGTAGGAACAAGTTTTTCTTTTGAGGAAGAAAAGCAAACCAATGTGACTGGTGTGTCAAATGCAAAAAAAAAAAAAAAAAACACTTGAGCTAGAAAGAGAATTGGGGACGGGGGTGTTGTGGGGGGGCAGGGGGAGAAGTGAGAGGCTTGAGAAGACACTGGGTCATTCTCCATAGGGGAACGAAGGGAATTGATGAGTGTTGGGGAGACCCGTGACCAGGCACCTGCAGCTTACAGGGCAGCACCGAGCCCAGAGAAAGAGCTGGATTTGCACACATCCAGGAAGTGGAAGGAGAATTAGAGTTGGCAGGGCTGTGTGACGAAAATCCCAAGGAAGAACCATTGCTGAGGCTGGCCCTGTCCTGCTAAGGTTTTAAAAAAGGTCAAAAGGGAAAGAGAACAAGGAAAAACAGCTGCTTCCTTACCCAGCTTTCATGTTTCCGTGTTCTGAAGAACAGCTCAAACAAAATTGCATTAGGCTTGTGGGTTTTTGTAGCTGTTGTTTCCTGTTGCTTTTCAAGTTGACCTCAGTGGCTGTGAATGATCCCATCCTGCCCTGTCCCTGTCTTTATTTGCCTTTACTTTGCTTACCGACCCCCTCTCCTCTGTCATGTCCTATGACAGATGATGAGTTTGGGCTGGGGGTGGCACTTTCTCACAGATTTGAACCCCATTCTGAGCTCCATATCTGTTGCTGCATAAAGCAAGAGCTCAAGCCCCTGACCCGTTCTTACTTCCTTTCTGATCTTCCTCATTTGACCGCTGACCAGATGGACAAGGTCGTCCTCTCAGTACTCGGCACTTGGCCTCTGAGGACCATCTGTCTCTCAGCTGGGGAGCAAAGGCAGGTCAGCCACAGACTGAGCTGGGAGTTTTAATCTAACGTGTGTGACACTAACCTCTGAATTCCGGAGTCTGATGGGGAGGATGTGGGGGGTAGGTATCACATCTGGGTAAGTGTTAAGGGAAAGTCCCAGAAGACCGTTTAATAGGTAGGTCACTGTTTTATTCAGTGGGAGGCCTTGCTACTATTGGTCGGCACAGAGTTGGGGGTCAAATCTGTAGCTCTTATGATGGGCAGGTGGTTGGGGAAGGGAGATTTAAGTCATTGTTTTACTTGACACACACATTAGAGAAAGAGTGTGGCCCTTGCGATTGCTTATGAAAAGAAATGTGTTCTGCCTTTGGGATTTCTGTTAGTCTTTTTCTTTTCAGTCTTTTGTTTTGGGGTCACACCCGGCACTGATTAGGGCTTATTCTTGGCTCTGTGCTCAGGGATCACTCACTACAGACCATATGGGTTGCAGGATCAAACCCAGGTGGGCTGCATGCTAGGCAAGCAACCTGCCCTCTGTGCAACCTCTATGGAAACTTTTCCTTTTAGCCTTTATTTATTTATTTATTTATTTATTTATTTATTTATTTATTTATTCATGCTTTTTTGGGTCACACCTGGCAATGCACAGGAGTTACTCCTGGCTCTGCATTCAGGAATTACTCCTGGCGGTGCTGAGGGACCATATGGGATCTGGGAATCGAACCTGGGTTGGCTACATGCAAGGCAAATGCCCTACCTGCTGTGCTATCACTCCAGCCCCCGACTTTTAGCCTTTAAAATGCAATTTTATTAAGTCAGTGGGTTTATAAGTACTTTGTAATTAAAAAAAAAAATCAAACCAAGGTTTTTTCCACTCTCGAGAAGCCATGTTCTCTCTCAAACACACACACACACACACACACACACACACACGTGCGCGCGCGCACGCACACTAAGAGGTTCAAATAAAAGTAAAGGCAAAGGATTCAAATCAGACCACCAATGAAGTAACTTGCATTAAGTAATTGGTTTGACCATAAAAGATACTGCTAATCAGTATACGATTACTTGACATTAGCAGGTAAATTTATTTTTTCTTTTTTTGGGTCACACCTGGCAATGCACTCAGGAATTACTCCTGGTGGTTCTCAGGGGACCATATGGGATGCTGGGAATTGAACCCAGGTCGGCTGCGTGCAAGGCAAATACCCTACCCATTGTGCTATCGCTCCAGCCCCTGGCAGGTAAATTCCGTGGGTAATTTTAGTTAATGTTAATTGTATTATATGTCATATAAAATCCTAAGTGTGTGTCATTATAAATCAACTAGTGTGTGTACTACATTAATTTCACCCACTACAATGTAATTCTGTCTTTCACTGTATAACTGGTTTGTTTTACTAGATTTACTATCCCAGTCCTACACCTCCCCTAATCACTCACAATTTCACAATTTGGTTCAATAGATTAAAAGATTACTTTTGTTCTATTCAGATTTTTTTATTTACCACATATGAGCAAAATCATTTTCTTTTTCTAACTCAGTTTACTAAGTATAATATTCTCTAGATCATTCCATGTGCTGAAAATGACAAAACTCTTCTTTCTTTCTTCTTTTTATTATTGTTACTTAGGAAGAGCAAACTTAGGAAACTAGTTTTTGCCAGGGCTAGGGATAATAAATAAATAAAGAGGGTAATTCACACTTAAAGAGACGGCATTTCCTAAGACAATATTTAATATTTTCCATAAAACATTATATTGGGTGGGGCTGAAGAGATAGGACAGTGGACAGGGTGGTTTCCGGCAACTCACGTGGTCATCCAGTCATTACCTGGAGTGATCCCTGAGCTCAGAGTCAAAAATAAGCCCTAAGCATCACCAAAAGCCAAAAATTATGATTATGATGATTATGGTAATATTATATTGTGGATAAGATAATGAGTAACTTGGACTCAGGAACTGGTATGCTTAAGTTAGAATCCAGAGTATGCTACTGTATGACCTAAATATTAACTTGGCTTCTTTGGGTTTTTTTTTTCATATCTTTTATTTTTAGTTTTATTTAACAGACAACATAAAATCTTTTGCCTTACTCAACCTAGAACTTAAAGGACCACACTTATTTTATAATTTCAAGAATAAACTAAGATGCCCAAAAGGACACTTTTATGTAAGGAACATGTGTATGGGGATTTATTTCAGATTAAGTGATTTTCCAGGCCCTGCTTTATAGAACATACTTAATAGAAATCCAAATTTATAAAAAATTTTCTTAAGTGTTATTTAAGTGGCAGATCACTCTAAGGATAGATTTCATAAATAGAAGCCATAAGTAGAAGCCAAAATTCAAAGAGTAAATTTAACTAAAATATATACTACTGTTTTTTTATCTAATGAGTCAATTATCTTTTGTCCTTATCCTCTTTTATTGGAGACATTACTGGTGCCTGCTCGAGCAAATCGATGAGCAACAGGTTGACAGTGATACAGTGACAGTGATTCCCAAAACTTTAAACTGTACCTCAGTACAAACAGATCACATTTCTCTATTCTTAGAACTTAACTTCTTTGTTCCTCAGTATCTCCAATTTTAAGTTGGAGATAATAGAGATATTTGCCTTTTGGCATTTGATCACTGTATGTTCAATGAACTTGATTACATTGTTTTCATTTTATTGAAGTAGACACCACGCCAGAGTGACAGTACAGCTAGTAGGGCGCTTGCCTTGCAGGTGGCTGCCCAGGTTCAATGCTTGGCATCCCACCTGGCCCCACAAACACTGCCAGGAGTAGTTCCTGAGTAAAAAGCCAGGACTAATCCCACAGCATTGCCGGGTATGGCCCAAAACACACACACACACACACACACACACACAAATGCCTATATATATATGCATATATATATATAGTAAAATCACAAAGATAAAACTCCATGCAAATATAAGTCTAGTTGCTGAAACTTAAAAATAAAATATCAGTGAGCATCGTGTTTTAAAATATATAAAATGTCCAGTTTTTTTCTGTATTGTTATAGTAATTTTTATTGTAATCAACTCATTGAAAAAAATTGCATGTGTGTGATATGGTATTGATTAGCTGAAAATTATGTTTACATACACACTACTTATGCTCCAACCTAGAACTTCGTCCTGCATGTTGATATAAGGTCTTGAAATAACTAGCTGTGTAGCTCTATGTCTGTTCCTTATTTTCCCTCTTTCAAACCAGCAGCAGTTATTACATACCTGCTAAAAATCTATTTTTCAGTTTCACAATTCTGTCTTCCACTAGTAAAATTATTTTTTTCTCTGGAACTGAACTGATCTTTCACACCTGCCTTGTTATGCTTTATTTTCCGTTTTCTACACGTTACTCCATCAAAAACTGACTGCATAGGAAGCCTTTCTGCAGCTTGCGTTTTCTCCGTATGTAATGTAACATGGCATGTGAATAGCTAAATGGGTAAGAGCCTGGACTTTGGGTTTGAGTCCCGTTCTATCATTTACAAATCTTGTATTTTATCAGCTTTCAAACATCACTCACCTGTGACATTGGGAGTTAAGTGTACTACGTCATGTGAGCATCGCAGGGTTGACTATGTTAGTGCATGTAACTTGTTTAGCTCAGTGGCTAGATTACAGAAAGTTCCAATTAGCAGTATTATTGCTGTTATTATTGCTGTTGTTGCTGCTGCTGCTGCTGTTATTCTTTTGTAGTGCTCAGGGCTTATTCCTAGCAGTGGTCAGGGATCACACGTGGCATTGCTCATGAGACTTTATGTGGTGCTGGGGATCTAATTTGGGTTGACTGTGTTGCAAGACAAGTACCTTATCCACTGAGGAGAAAAGGGCTTAGCTATGAGCCTATGCCAAACAGGTTTAAGCAAAAAGTTTCCTCTCTTTGTTTTTGCTCTATCATGTCTGGAGAACTTTTTTCCTGCCACGTGCTTGTTAACTGTGGCTTGTTAACTTTGCCCATTTTATATCTTTTAAAGGAGTTAGTAGGGTCCGATGAGATAATATAGCAGGTAGGGTTCTTGTTTGCACACAGTTGACCTGGGTTTGATCCCTGTGACCCCATTTATCCTCCAAACCCTGCCAGGAGTGATCCTTGAGCTCAGAGCCAGGAGTAAGTCCTAAACACAGCTGGGTGTGACTCAAAAACCCAAAGAAAAAAAGAGTAATATCCCTCTGTTATTTTTGTTTTGTTATGTTTTTATAAGCATACCTGTAATGCTCAGGGCCTACTCCTGGTTCTGCAATCAGGAATCACTCCTGATAGTGCAGGGGAAACCATATGGGATGCCTAAGATTGAACTAGGAGTCAGCCACTTACAAGACAAGCACCCTACCCACTGAACTATCTCTCAGACTCTCTATTATTTTTTTTAATGGGAGAATGAAGGGGTTACAGAAAAACAGTTATTTGCTTGGTGGTTTACAAGGCAAGTGGCCTTTCACTTTCAGGAGTGTCAAATTGCAAGTATTCAGGATGTTGCTTAGAAGGTGCAAAGAGAGTAAGTAATTCCTCCAAGGTAGCACAGCTAATGAGAGATCAAATATACATTTCAGTCGAAGTCTGGGTTAGAATTCTCACGCAAGTTATTCGGGCATCTCTGTCTTGGTCTCTCACTGCTGGAAATCAGGTCTTACCAGACATGTGGGTATATATTGAACTACACTGATGAAGGTCAAGCCAATCCACTGCCTGCTGCCCCCCCCAGGCTGACTCTCTTCTGAAGGTGGTTGTTTCTCTTCTGTAGGATCATGTGAACTTGAAGGTTTTTACATGACCTCAGCCCATGTAAAGCCCAGTGTTTGTATATGAGCTGAGTTCAAAGCTTGACTCTACATCTAAAAGAACTCCCAAATAGTTCATTTGGTGAACTGGAGGTACTAAATCTCATCTTAAAAGGAGGTGCCCTCCTCTCCTTTTTTCCCCACTTTAACATTATTCATCTGAATATCTAATAAGGGTCAAATCCGAATTTCTAATATCGCCATGTAAATGTATCCGTGACTCTTGTTTTGACAAACGGAATGCACCCACCACCTTTCCACCTGTGACTAAATAAGTGACAGGGCAGGGCTTTCTGCAGCTGACAGTGATAAAGTCAGTCTTCTGGGCTCCCAGAGAAACCAGCCTCTGCGGAATGAGCTTGGTGAAAACTGAGTACAGAAGTGCCAGTGTGGGCAGGAAAATAGAGTGTTTTTTCCTCCAGTTCATCTGCTCCGCCTGTCTCCAGCTTGTCCTGTGAGGTCTCTTTTCTCATCGCACAGTGTTGTATTTGTTCAGTCCGTACCTCTGCCTCCAAATGCCAGCCTCTCTCTGGACAGTGGTACTATTGCCGATGGGGAACATCAGTGATTATGAGGAGAGGATTGGACCGTATTCATGGCGTCTGGGGTGTCCATCCTCGAGACGCCTTTTGCTATGGGTTAGACGAACACCTTTGGCAACTTAGGAAGACACTTCTTGGTTGCAAGAAATGTAATCAAATTTAAGTTAGCTTAAGAGAAGAGGAAAAAGGGCCAGAGAGAGAGTACAGCAGGAAAGCTGTTTGACCTGCATGCATGTGGCCTGGGTTTGATCCCTGGAGCTGCATCTGTCCCTGAAGCACTACAAGTGACCCCTGAGCAAAGAGCCAGGACTAAGTCCTGAACACTCTGGATGTGGCCCCCAAATCAACCTGCCAATAAGAATTAAATAATTAAATAAATAGGGGCTGAGGTGATAGCACAGTGGGTAGGGCATTTGCCTTGCACACGGCCAACCCGGGTTCGATTCCCAGCATCCCATATGGTTCCCTGAGCACCACCAGGAGTGGTTCCTGAGTGCAGAGCCAGGAGTAACCCCTGTGCATCGCCAGGTGTGACCCCCAAAAGAAAAAAATATTAGATAAATAAGTGACTCTGGGGCCAGAGAAGTAAAGGAGCTAAGGTGCTTGACTTGCTGCTACCACCAACCCAGGTTTGATCTCTGGCTTCACAAGGTTCCCCAAGCACCACCAAGTGTTCGCTCTTGAGCACAGAGCCAGGAATAGGCCCAGAGCCTTTGGGTGTGACACAAGAGGAAAATTGAAGTAAATGTGGGTCTGGAGCAATAGAACAGCAGGTAGGGCACTTGTCCTGTAACACAGCTGACCCTTTCAAACCTGACATCCCATATGGTCCCCTGAGACCCACCAGGACTGATTCCTAAGCACAGAGCCAGGAGTAAGTCCTGAGCACTGCGGGATGCGACCCAACCCCCTCCCACCCTCCAGCCCCAAAAGTAAATATATTGAAGGAAATCACGGTGAGTCCATAGAATTCATGGACAAGAATTCCCCCAGATCAGTGGCTAGGACTAGAGTGACCGGAAATGTGAGAGACCTCCTGACACCTGTTTTCTCAAGCTTTTCCTCTGAGACTGCCTGGTATATCTTGCCTCCCTCTAGCTACCTATTTCCTTCATTCTCTCTGCAGGTGACTTTCCTTTTTCTCCCCACAGAGCAGAGCAAAACTGCCACCACAGTACCGTATACCATATTTTATCCTCTCAGACTCAGTTCCAGATTCCCGGGACTAAGGTGCTGACTGACCTAGACTGGGTCAGGTGGATGTCTGTCCCAATACAGTCAACTGAGACCAAAGCAACAGAACTAACCAGCCAAACATGAACCCCACTTCCACCCACCCCACCAAAAAAAAAAAAAAGAAACCCATTTCTTACTTAATTCTCTGGGATAAAATGATGAGGTGAGAGGGGGAAAATGATTAATATGGAGAGGTCTAAAGCATCCTGTAAAGGAAAAAAGACACACTTCAAGGACATTTCAAGAGTTAGGAGATCAGGGTCAGAAGATAGTAGTTGGATTAGAACACTTGTCTTAAGTGCAGCCGACCCTGGCTCCATCCCTGGTATCGCATATAGTCCCCAGAAGAGATCCCTGAGCTCAGAGCCAGAAGTCCTGAGCATTGCTAGTAGCAACCCAAAACCAAAACTAAAAGAAAAGAAAAAAAAGAAATTTGAGGAGCTGGTGCAATAGCTCAGTGGGTAGGACATTTGCCTTGCACTCGACCAACCAAGGTTCGAATCCCAGCATCCCATATGGTCCCCTGAGCACTGCTAGGAGTAGTTCCTGAGTGCAAAGCCAGGAGTAACCCCTGTGCATCGCCAGGTGTGACCCAAAAAGAAAAAGGAAATGAATTTGGATTCTGAAACAACAGGATAGATGAAATAGTTTATGATCTTGGATGTGTTCTTTAAAGGACACATACTGTGTGAGTTGATCTCTTGAATATTATTTTATCATTTCTTGCCCTAGGGCATGTCTTTGAAGTTTATGTGGCTTTACAAAAGAAATAAAATTAATCAAACTGACACATTTAGTTATTTCCTTTCATAGTAAGGTGAAAAAAAGTTTATCTCATTTTTTTAGTTGGATCTTAATTTTTTACAAATTGGGTAGGGAACAATCAAAACAGTAAATGCAATAATCTGTATTTTCACGTTGAAAGCAATATTGCTTGTCTCACTCTGCACCTCAATTTCCCATCTGTTATACTGGGCAGAAGTGATCCCAGAGCACAGCCAAGAGTAGCCCCAAGCCCAAAATAAATAAATAAAAACAGGAGCTTAAAAGGTAAAAGAAAACAATAAATCCATCAAGAACTAATGCCTTAAATATTTTTGAAATATTTCTATGACCAAGCCTGTCGATTGGCACAGCTGGAGCCGTTTATAGGTTTAGCACAACAGATGTAAACTAAGTTCTCCACGGAGTTCAGATGTGTGTTTGCCAGGCGTGACCCTGACGCCCTTGTTCTCTTGTCCCCACAGATGACAGAAGGCAGGCACTGCCAGGTGCACCTCCTGGATGAACGGAGGCTGGAGCTGCTGGTTCAGGTAGGTGCAGCCCGCACATGCACAGCCTGTCCTGGTCCTTCGGGGGTTAGAGATGGGGATGCGGCGCATCCATGGCTGCTGTTCATTCATCTGGTCTTAAAGCCTATGACTCAAGATTTTTGGAAGAGAAAAAGGGAAAGCTTAATTTTTGTGTAGAGTAATTAGAGCTTGGTAATATGGACTCAGAGATGCTTTCGATTCCAACCTCAGCTTTGTCACTTAGTATCTGGACCTCCAGCAGAGACTTCACTTCCCTGACCCTCTTGCTGGTAAAACATAAGGCTTCCCTGAAATGGTCATTGGGACTCGAGACTAAGTTCTGCCACTTCCCTGATTGATGGTGTTGGCCAAGTTAGAGACCCAGTGTGCTTGTCTTGCACACTGCCAACCTGGGTCCAATCCCCGGCATCCCATATGGTTCCCTGTGGACCTCCAGAAGTAACTCCTGAGTGCAGAGCCAGGAGTAACCCTTGTGCACCCAACAACCAGGTGTGCCCCCAAACAAAGACTCTGTTTTACTTTCTGCAAGTTGAAATTTAAATTGTTCCATATTTGCCATAGAATTATGGTTAAAATCAAGATTCTGTATGCAAATGAAATCCCTTTGTAAAGTATATGGGACTGTATAAGTCATGGTATTTTAATACTTCATGCTTATTTTTCTTTATTCACCCAAGATGCTAAATGAGTCTTCAGTAACTGGGAATATCCTCTCCGCGGCCCCACCTGCAGTTAGGCCCAGACGTCGCCCTTCCCACCAACCTAATTTTAAATTTACCCCCTCTGAGCCTTGGGCTACTATATTTAGGCTTCACTGTGAATGGAAATAGAACCGTTAACAATGGTCTCCCCAGAGTAGACAGTTCAGTCTGGATTTCTATGTGTTTCTTCTTCCTTTCTTCCTTTTTATTTTTTTGCCCAGCACTGCTCAGGAGCTATTCCCAGTTTGGTGTTTAGGGGTTGTCAACAGCAGTGACCATGGAGTGTCTGGACTCAAACTCAGGGTTTCACACATGCAAAACAAGGGCTGTACCCCTGAGCCACATCCCCAGCCCCCCTTCCTTTCTTCTTAAATCACGACCATTCTTTTTTAAACCCCAGTAATAAACACCCAACCTCCAAAGCACTATAATGAGAGCTAAAATGTTTGACTCAAAGTTCAAAAAAGTGTTTGTCTGAAATCCCCTCTTGTAAGCCCTTTCCTTTTTCTGAGTACCTACAAACCTTGCACCCACTGTCATGCACATTCTGGCTGATTTCAACCTTTTGTCGACACACCAGGTCAAGAGCTTTTCAGAAGTTCATAGATGAGTCTTCTAACTAGGGAACAGTTAAGTGTGCTTGGTGGAGGAGCTGTATGGTATATACAGTCTCACCAAAGATTCATTTCTAGAGAGAAATGAAAACTTCTATTTTGGAATCAGCTGATTCAAATCCCTGCACTTAGCAGCTGTAACCCCAAGCAAAGTACTCAACTTCTCTTTGCCTTAGTCAGCTAATCTGTAAAATGGAATTCAAACATCTCCCTCATAGCTCATGGTAAGACCCAGAGATGTTGGCTCTAAGGGCTTGCACTCAACAAATGGTAATGTTGATTTTTAAATAAGTGACCCCAAATTCTTGTATTTCACAAGCCTCACCAACTGATCCCCACAAAGTAAAGTCATTCCACAATCCAGTCAGACTACAAGTTGATGACTATTAAATGTACTATATATAGAAAGAGTATTTTTTCCAGCAGTCAATGCATTAATAAATACACTAGTACTTAGAGAAGTATAAGATACTGAACTGAATTGCAAACATACGAAAATGGTGATTTCATAGTGTTCCAATCCTATTTTCTCTATTTCCAGTCTCACAGAAAAAGTCCATTGAAAATTTTTTACAGGGGCATATATAAGGGATGTAGTTTATAGAGCACTTGCCTTGCAGGTGTGAGGTCCTGGTTCTATACCCAGCACCACGAAAAAGAGGCTAACAGGAATTTAAAACTAACAAGCAAACAAATAAAAGCTATTTAAAACTATTTGGGGCAGAGAAAGGTGATAGCAATTAGAGAGAGAGAGAGAGAGAGAGAGAGAGGCAATCAAATTGGATATTTTTTTTTTATCCTGACAGCCCAAACTTTTATCAAGAGAGCTACTGGACCTCGTGGCGTCACATTTCAACCTGAAAGAAAAAGAGTACTTTGGAATCACATTTACAGATGACATGTAAGTGTTTTCAGTTTTCACTGCTTTTCCTTTAATCTGGACTACCTATTCACTGTCATTCATAGCTGGGGTGGGGGGGGGAGTCGGGGAGGAATGCCCCGATAACTAGAATATGTTTTGCTTAAAGACTTTTAAGACAAGACTTTTCTTCCAGGATTATTACAGAGAAGAAAGAAAAGGCATCTTTAAAACTCGAATATTGTCCTAAGTATTTTTAGAAATTTGTTGTGATTAGTTTGTTTTTGTTTACAGACTGCATACTTTTGTGAAACTAGCTGTACGTGCTTATTCAACTTATTATATATCAGTGATAAAAGGCACTAGATTATTATTCCCACATATTGTGAAACTGAGCTACAGATTTGGTGTTCTTGGCAAAAAATGCTTAAAGTAAATTGGATTGAAGAGAGCTTAAAGGGTGTGCACGGTTTGCATGTGAGTAGCTCCTTTGATCCCTAGCGCCATGTGGTCCCTCAAGCACCACAGGAAATACTCACCTGAGCACAAAGCCAGGAATAGCTCCCAAGCATGGCCAGGTTGTGTTCCCAAAGAAAATTCTAAAAGAATTAACCAAATAATGCAAATAGTTATTGCCCAACTGAAAATATATATGTAGTTTAATATGAAATGAGCTTTCCAACTTCTACATAAAACCATTTTATGTTACCTGCTTATTCTCTTTCTCTTTCTCTCTCTCTCTAAGTATATATACATATATATGCCCTTGCTTACTCTTTTTGGTGTTGGGGTCTCTCAAGCAATGTTCAAGAGGCCTGGGGACCACTTCCTGAAATTTTTGGCCAACTCTTCTGGCAGTTCACTGTGAGGACCTGAGGATGGGATATTGCTTGAACAATGTGGAGCTGGGGGTTACCTGGGCTACCGTGGAAATTCTCAAGGAGCCTCTGGGGCTGTGTCCCGTGATGCTCAGGGAACCACAGTGGGTTGAGGCTTGAACCAGGTTGGCTACATGCAAGATTTTTGCCTTAATCCTTGTACTATCTCATTGGCCTTTTACTGCCACTTTATGCTAATTTGGATATTATATCTGTTTCTCCACAATGTAAATCTCTCTACACAGACATATAACTTGTGAAAACTTAAAACACCGCGTAAGTCAATGTTTTTTTTTTTTAGAGGCTCTTTGTTGTGTGTGTATGTGTGTGTGTGTGTGTGTGTGTGTGTGTATGAATGTGTCTTTGTGTCTGTGTTTTATGACAGCCTAATTTGCCCGCATTATATACAACCTGACACATTTTCCAAGAAATTCTTCTTCTTTATGGGGATAATTTCCAAACAATTATTTAAATATTAAAACTCAAGAATATATTTTCCAAGCATAACTATATGAATTTTGATGGGCTTTTGGAGTTCTTTTGTTTGACCAGGCATAAAATAACCTCAAGAAAGGGTAATTTTTCACACCTCAAGGTTTCTGATCATTTACGGTTTGACTAAGCTTTAAGTCTAGGACCTCTCAGAAATACCAGTGGAACTATCTTTGGGGTTTGGCAAAACCAGACACCCGCAGGAGACAGAGAAATGCCTGAAACATTCGGAACAATTTCAAATAATGTAGGATGCTTCCTGAATAGAGTTTTACAAAGTGGGGAATAGTACTCTGTTCTTAACTAGCTAATTTGATTCTCTTTTTTTTTTGTAGTTGAGGCCCTGTGATTAACATGATTGAGGTTCAGGCGTACAATGTTCCAGCACTAATCTCTTCATCAGTGTCCATGTCCATGTCGCTCCACCAATGTCCCCAGTTTCCCTCTTACACCCTCAGTCTGCCTAATTTGAAATCTGGAAACTAACTGCTCTCAATAGCTGGCTGAGATTGCACTCGGGCGGTCCTCTGCTGGATAAAGAAGGAAATGCAGGCGTTCACTGACACTCCAGCTGGGAAAAAGACACTTGGCTCACTTACCCCTGATTAAATACACAGAAGTCAATCTTTAGGAGTGAAAAATAGCTAACAGTTTAAGACATAAAATCATAAATACTTGATGCTAAGTAATGTGATATATGCCTACGTGCTATAAACACTGTAATTTAGAGAGAGGTCACCTAGAGACTGTCATTGTATCAATGTCATCCCATTGTTCATCAATTTACTCAAGCGGGTGCCAGTAACATCTCCATTTGTCTCAGCCCTGAGATTTTAGCAGCCTCTCCTTACTTGTCTTTCCTAACGCTGCCATACTGGAGGCTCTTTCAGGGTCAGGGAAATGAGACCCGTTATTGTTACTGTTTGGGGCATATCAAATACGCCACGGGGAACTTGCCAGGCTCTGCCGTACATAGAGACTAAAGGTGTGAATACTGGAATAATTTACCCATTCAATAACTATTTTTTGACTATTATATATATATATATTGCTTGCCATTAATCAAACCCAGGTCTCAGGCATGGGACACATGCACTTTGCCACTGAGTCACATCCCTTCCCTCATTGTTGAGTGCCTGCTACATGTTCCGAATTGCACTCAGTGCCAAAGATTCAGCTGCAATACAAACAAGTTTCTTGCACTGGTGAAACTTTTGTTGTAGTGATATGATCTAGAAGAAAAAGTAAATATACAAATAGATTAAGTGGTAAATACCAAAATGGTAAGTACTTTGAAGAATATAAAATTAGAGACCACAATCTAGGAAGGACAATCTTAGGCAAAGGGTAGTAGAAGGCTTCTAGGAGGTGTTAGATAATGAAAAGTTAGAACCAAGTTTTTAACTTTTGGGGGCCAGAGAGATAAGATGTACAGCAGGTAAGATGCTTGCCTTGCATGTGGCTGATCCAGGTTTGATCCCGGGCACCACGAAAGGGCCCCTGAACACCATCAGGAATGATCCCAGGTGTGACCCACACGCCCCACTCAAATAAAGACCAAATTAATAGAAAGCCTGAGAATCTTTTCCATACAAAAACCCTGATTTTGGGGGTGCTGGAGCAATAGCACAGTGTGTAGGGCTTTTGCCTTGCATGCAACTAACCCGGGTTCGATGGTTCCTCTGAGCACTCCAGGAGTAATTCCTGAGTGCAGAGCCAGGAGTGACCCCTGTGCATCACCAGGTGTAACCTTCCCCCCAAAAGAAAAACAAAAACCCTGAATTGGGAAGGTATTTGATTTTTTTTTCAGTATAGTCAGAATATAATAGAGTAAAGGTGGCACAAGATTAAGGGATGGGAGATAAGGGAATGGTATTATAGAATCTTGGTTACTGTGTGATCTTGGGCCAGTAACTGAAAAACCTCTGGCACTTTTTTTTCTTACCTGTACAAAGGGCATAATAATAGCCCCCAAAGAGCAAACACCGCATAAGGCAAATATAATATGGTTATAGTGTTACAGTGTTAGATCATATAAAGGATGCAAAGCCCATAGCCAACTTGGGCCGTTGGTTCTAATCATGGCAGATAGCTGTGTTCGGAAGGAGGCAGACAGAGGACTGGGATGGAGTCACGCAGCAGGATAACCAAGCTTGGGCCTGGCAGGGCAGATTTAGGGAAGAGGGGAGAGAAGAGGCCATTCCAAGGAAGACTTTCTGGGCCTCTGGTAAGTGTAGTAAGGAACACAGCACAGTAGCCCAGCGATGAGGAGGCTTCCCTATTCCTCTACCATATGGAAGAGGACCAGGACCAGGTGGGGAGGCTGTGCAGCAGAGGCGAGGCGTGACTTATGACTTGGTGTTACAAGTTCCTCAAGCTTCAAGGCTGAAAAGGAGGGTCGAGGCCACCTGGACGGCTTCTGGGAAAGCTGTACCTCAGGCGCCCGGTGCAGAGTGCGTGAATCAGGCATTCCAACCATAACCCTTCAGAAACATTTGGAATGCTATAACTAATGCTGTGGGCCCCTTCCACATCTGCCTCACTGCCCCGGCCTTTCTTCCTAGATACTCCACTGGGAGTGCCTAAGGCTCCCTCCCAGCCCTTTCCCTGTGCTGTGGCAAGCAGCATTCAGCATCTGTCCAAGAAGTGCCAAAGAGGCTCCTTGAGCCCTAAAAAGCACCAACCACGTTGCTGGGCTGAGCACTGAGTCTTGAGGCCAGCGCAATCCAGCTCAGGAGAGCCAGGAGAGGCCCCTGGATTTTCTGAGTGCCCCTGGGAGACCATAACATCTATTTTTGAGTTCTGACTCATTTGGGAGGGGTCTCCGACTCTTGCTGTGTTGATTTCAGACGTTGGACAAGCAGGGCTTTTGGTAAGGGAAATGGGGAGGAGTGGGAAATTTTGACCGTGTCCACCTTTCTGGGAAACAAATCTGGAAAACTGCTTCTGTCACCGAGCGTCTCCTTGGAATGTCTTGGTCACATGCCTGGTTCTTTTCCTTCAGTAAATATTTTTGGACAGTATTTTCTTTAGCATTCACCCGAGTGCCTCCCCTGTCGCCCATGAAACCACTAGGTCAGATCCCTCCCAAGATGCTGTCTGAGTGGCATTTTCCAGCCTAGATGCCACATCAGCCCTGTACCTTTGGGGAAACTCACTAAAAGGAGGGCCAGGCGAAGGAAGACCTTTGGTCAGTGAAACTAGCTACTGTCTTTCACTTCACCAGCAAGCGGAAGAATGGAAAAACAGAGTTGCATGGTTACATAATAGAAGTTGTGACGGTGACCACAGAAAGTAAACTCATAACCCAGTGAGAAGCTGGGTCCAGCCCCTGGACTGGTGGCTTCCGGTGTTACGTGTCCCGGATGCTGTCTCCCCCCTAGAGGGCAGTAACGGCCCTTCTGCTGCAGCTTCCCCTCATGAGGGCCCAAGGCCCCTTCAAAGGTTTCAGTTCCTCCCTTGTTTTAAAAAGTTTGCCCAATAAGCAGTCGCTTCAAGAAATGATTAATAGGTCTTACAACACAACTACGACTTTTGTTGACTGTCCAATGCACTGGGTCGGGAACGGGCTATAATTGATACGGTTATAGCCTGAAAGGAAACTTGATTTTATACAGACTGGAGAGCCAGATAAAGGTGAAGGTGTAGATTAAACTATTTTTTTTTCCAAGGTATGAATCGGTTCTTTTACCTCTGTTGATGGAAAAACTTGAGAAAAGCAGGACATAAGCAACAAGTACTATTTGGGGTCAGAGAGCTATTACAGCAGGTTGGGTGCCTGACTCGTACTGACTAATCTCAGTTCCGATTCTGTCACTGCATATGGTCCCCTGAATTTGTCACACCAGAAGTGGTCCCTGAGCACAGAGGCAGGAGTAATCCCTGAGCATAGCTGTGTTCTGGGGTCACTCCCAAAGATGCTGAGGGGCCATGCAGTACTGAGGTCTCAGGCTTCCCCCCCCCCACAAGCATGCATTCAGCCCTTTGAGCAATATCTCTGACCCAATAAAGTACATTTCTAAATCTCAGTTTAGTCTCAATGACCATAAGATAATTTTAGCCTCTATTAGATCTCAGTTTTCTAATTATGGGTGATTTTCACTTTTTCATTTTCCTGACATTATACCATGGGGTCGAATATGAGTGGGTTTTAAAATCTTATTTTTAATGTATCACTTTAAAAAATGTTCTTATGTTACATAAATATCTCTTATAGAAAATTAATATTATAGCTGACACCAGTCTCTTGACTACTTTCAACGCCTATTATTTCTCTCAGAGAAATAAGCTTGTCGGCAATTTTCTCTTTATTCTCAGTAAGTCTAGATGTGAGAATTTTGTTCATATATAGTAATGTTTTAAATGTGCTTTTGTGGTTAATATAATTGATTTATGCTATGCATCTTACATTACAACTTGCTTTTTAATATTCTTGGACGTCATTCTACACGAGTTAATGTGAGCACAGTTTATGATTTTGAGTATCCCACATCTTTCCTTTGGATAGTGTTAGTCTCATTTTATTTCTCCAAAGAAGATATACAAATTGCCCACAAACACGTGGAGGGGAGGGAATTATCATAGACATTTATTATTATGGAAATGCAAATAAAACCACTATGAAATATCTAATATCACACCTGTGAGAATGACATATCAAAAGAGGCTGGAATAGAAAGAGTGAGAAGGAGCTCTGACACACTATTGGTGGGAAGGTAAATTGTGCAGCTTCTGTGAAGCATAGTATAGAGGCTCCTTGAAAAAACTGAAAAAGGAACAATAGAATGGTGGGGTAGGACACTTGCTTGCATGTAGCTGACACCATGTTCAACCCCTGGCATCTCCTATGGTCCCCCAGTGATCGCCAGGAGTGATCCCTGAGCACAAAACCAGGAGTAAGCCCTGAGCACTGCTGGGTGGGACCCCAAAATCAACAGAGACCAAACTAAAAAGGGAAATACATGCAATAACATTCTGAACGACTTATCCAAGAAGTATAAAAAGACTGATTCAAAAGAATATTTACACTGCACAATGTTCATAGTCACTGTCACTGTCATCCTGTTGCTCATCGATTTGCTCGAGCAGACACGAGTAACGTCTCCATTGTGAGATTTGTTACTGTTTTTGGCATGTTGAATACGGCACAGGTAACTTGCCAAGGCTCTGTCGTGCGGGCGAGATACTCTTGGTAGCTTGCCGGGCTCTCCGAGACGGGTGAAGGAATTGAACCCAGGTTGGCCGTGTGCAAAGCAAATGCCCTATTCACTGCGCTATCGCTCCAGCCCATGTTCATAGTATTATTCACAATTAGTCAAATTAGCAAAGAAGCCTAAATATCTATCAGCAAAGGAGTGGGGAAAGAAGCTGTGGGGCTGGGAAGGTGACTCGAGGGCTGGAGCACATGTCTTGCATTCAGAGGCCCCACGTTCAGTTGCCACCACTGCATGGCTCCCCCGGCATAGCTGGGCATAGCTCTGATGTTCCCACCACTATCTGAGTGGCCCCAGAGGCTCCTTGCAGCACGAGGCCTGTAAAGCACCAATCACATTGCTGGGCTGAGCACTGAATCTTGAGGCCTGTATAATCCAGTTCAGTAGAGCCGGAAGAAGCCCCTGGACTTTCTGAGCGCTGCTTGGGAGAGCCTTTCTACCCAAAGAATTAGTTCTAATATGTAATTCCAAGAGCTGGAGCCATAGAGCAGTGGGTTGGGCATTTGCCTTGCATGCGGCCCACCCGGGTTCAAATCCTCCGCCCCTCTTGGAGAGCCCGGCAAGCTACCAAGAGTATCTCGCCCGCACGACAGAGCCTGGCAAGCTACTCGTGGCATATTCGATATGCCAAAAACAAGTCTCACAATGGAGAAGTTACTGGTGCCTGCTCAAGCAAATCGATGAGCAACGGGATGATGGTGACAGTGATATAATTCCAAGGAATCCTGCTCGGCTATTTCAAAAGATGAAATCAGGTGTTTTCTCGAGATGGATGAAATGTGAAGTGAAGCAAAGTGAAGTTCATTGGGAAGTGAAAGCTAGTTGCTGGATGGTTTCTGGCATATGTTGACTATGACTTAAGCAAATGAACTGACAAAAGGCAAAATCTAAAAAAATTTTTTTTCTAAGACGAGATTGAGACTTAGTGATAGAATACATGCCTTGTATGTGTGAGGTCCTGGTTCCATCCCTGATACTGCAACAAAAGGGAAGGAAAGAGAAAAGGAAGGGAGAGAAAGCGAGAAAAAATTATTGATAACTGGTTTATAATATAAAGAAAATTTGAGGCCTGAGTGATAATACAGAAGGTAGGTCACTTTCCTTGTAGACGGCCCACCCTGGTTTGACCCCCATGAGCATCTCCAAGAGTACAGAGCCAGGAAAAAATCCTGAGCACCGCCAAGCGTGTCCCCTACCTGCCCCCCCCAAATAAAAACCAATATCATGGAATTTTGTGGATTTAACTCCACACATGTATATGTGTATAATTTTCATCATTCCATCACCATGTTCCATTGCATCCTAACACCACAAAGACCTCTCTTCCATGCCTCAGACATCTTCCTCCCTTTCCCTCTAGCAATCACCTAATTTCCACAGAGTCTGGGGGTTACTTAATAAAAATTTCTTGAAGTTCAGTAAACTTCCAGTAAATTTTATTTTTTAATATAAAAAAATTTTAAGAGTCTCTCTCTGTCTCTCTGTCTCTGTCTCTGTCTCTGTCTCTGTCTCTGTCTCTGTCTCTCTCTCTCTCTCTCTCTCTCTCTCTCTCTCTCTCAATTTTTGGGTCATACCCAGAGTGATAGCACAGCAAGTAGAATGCTTTCCTGGCACACATCTGACCTGGGTTTAATCCCTGGCATCCCCTATGGTCCTCTAAGCACTGCCAGGAGTAATTCCTGAGTATAGAGTCAGAAGTAAACCCTGAGTATTGGCTGGATGTGGCGAAAAATAATTAAATAAATAAATAAATAAAATTTGGGGCTATACCTGAAGGTTCTTAGGGCTTACTCCTGGCTCTGTGTTTAGTTATCATTCCTGGTGGTGCTCAGGATCATATATGGTGCAGGAGATCAAGCCAGGGTCAGCCACATACAAGGCAAGTATGTTAGCCTCTGTACCTCTCCAGTCTTCCTTTTATGTCTCTTATATCAGTGTATTGATTTTCATAATATTCATCCAAGGAAAAATAGGGAGAGTCATCAGAAACTTCATTTATGAGTACAGAAATGGGAGAGATGCTTCCAGGGTTAAGCACAGCCAGCCACCCAGGCACTGTAGATGTTTGAGCATCTCCAGGGGGAACCCTAGAGCCCACAGCCAGGAACAGCCCCTGAGAATCTCAGAGTGTGGACCAAAATGCTACTAATAATAGCAATAAATAATAATAATACAGAAACAAAGATACTTTAAACAATGTTAAAACTAGTGACAAATCAAACAAATCAAAACCTGATTCAACCTTCTGGCCTAATTACACGGTACCGGGGGCAGTTTGTGGGTGTGACCGCCTAGCTACTGGAAAATAGGGGATCTGGGCAGAAGAGGCCCAGTTTTGATCCACGCAGACTTGGAGATCTCAGCCCCGAGTCCCACACACCTGGGTTCCTCCGCCGGTTCCTTCATGCATGAGGCTCTTCCAAGCATGTGGAGAGTGGCCTTGAGCATGATTGTGGTTGGGTTCCGTAGGTCTTCGGCTGCCAGAGCTCTGCTCAGGGCTGGGAGGGGGACTCAACCCATGCCTTCCAAGGGGCCCCGATGAAGACAGCCAGGTGTGGGGGCAAGGGACTCTAGTTTAATAGTATTTATTATTATAATTCCCCTTTTCCTATCTAGTTATAAGAAATATAGCATAATTTTTTTCTGAGATTTTTACTGGGTCTTGGTGGTTTTCATATTTTGTGTTGTTTCCTCAGTAGTGGTGTGATGGTAGCACCATGGCACTGTCGTCTCATTGTTCACGATTTGTTCGAGCGGGCACCAGTAACGTATAGATTGTGAGACTTGTTGTTACTGTTTTTGGCATATCGGATATGCCATGGGTAGCTTGTCAGGCTCTGCCATGCGAGCAGGATACTCTCGGTAGCTTGCCAGGTTCTCCAAGAGGGATGGAGGAATCAAACCCGGGTCGGCTGCGTGCAAGGCAAATGCCCTACCCACTGTGCTATTGCTCCAGTCCTGGTGTGATGGTATCAGAGATTAAACCAAGTTCCTCCTACAGATGAGGTCTGTACTCTACAAATGAGCTACATGGTTCGCCCCTAGGACCTTCTGAGTTTTCAAAACTATATTTACCTCATAACAAAAATAGACTGGAAAATGTCTTCAGGCTCATTGTAGATTTGGGTTTTTGTTTTGTTTTGTTTTGTTTTGTTTTATTACATGACACCTCAGCACTCTCAGGCTAATCTTTAAATGGTATGTAAACAAGCCAAATGGAGTCTGTGACCTCTAAGAATTTATAATCTAGAATGGATCCACTAGTTAGACAACCTTGAGAAACTCATGTAAACAATCCTAAGTCCCAGGGTCATCAAGCCTTTTATTTGCCATGAGGTCAAATTTTAGGGGGAGGGTCAAGAAGGTGGTTCACGTGCGGCTGCTAGTACGGCCTCTCGACCTCAGATCTCTTCATTCTCAGCAATGGAAAACAAATTATCAAATGCTTTCTTTTCAGCAGGTCGACTTAAGAGGGGAGAAACTCCAAATCAGTAATAGTGAGTTTTTTGTTGAAATATTGAATGTAACCAAAGTAAAAGTGAAAATAAAGTGAAATTTACCAGTTACACAGGCGGGGTGGGGGGGGGCTGGGGAGGTGGGGGGAATGGGGAGGTATACTGTGATTCTTAGTGGTGGAATATGTGCACTGGTGAAGGGATGGGTGTTTGAGCATTGTATGACTGAGACTTAAACCTGAAAGCTTTGAAACTTTCCACATGGTGATTCAATAAAAGAATAAATTTTAAAAAAAATAAATTGGTTGTAAACTGAAAAAAAAAGAAGGTGGTTCAACAGTAAAGCACAGGCCTTGTGTGCCTCAGAGCTTGCTCAATCCCAATACCCCTAGCGTGCACACCCACACCCTCACCCACTACCCCTATCTCCACCCACACACACACATATAAGTTAGGAATTAGATATGCCTATGAATTCAGTGAGTCTCTGGAATAGATAAGCAAATACACGCTTATCTGCTGGGAAATCCCTAGTTATATAAAGAAAAACAGCTTCCTGGAAGTCATCACCCTTTTTCAAAAACTAGTATTGTTAGCTCTTGTTCTCATTTGATTAAACCAGAAATACCCAGCCTTTTTGACCATACACCTTTATTGAAACTTCGCATTTGACAAGAGTTTAAAGATGAATACATTTAATGTCGCCCGGTTTTTTTTAACCTTCGAATCAGTATTATCAGTACTATATATTTTGTAATAATCAGTATTATATATTTTGTTTGTCCATGCACATATGTATATAATATTTTTAGTTTAGTTTTTCCTTTACAGTGTCAGGGATGTTTTTAATTTTTAAATGGTGACATTCTCACTGCCTTTATCTTGTGTATTTAGTATTATGTTTTCAAAATTGTTCAAGGTTTATTAAAAATACCTCCATATTTTTTCATGCTGTTTACATGTATGTTTTTCACTTTTCAGCTTATTGTTATGTTTTATTCCTCAGTTTATTTTATTTATTTATTGGTGTTTTGGCCACAGCTGGCCATACTCGGAGCCTACTCCTGACTGTGTTCAGGGCTCACTCCTGGCAGTGCTTGAAGAACCATGTAGGGTTCCAGGAATCAAACCTGGGTAGCCTTATGCAAGGCCAGCACCTTACCCATTAAATTTACTTTTTAGAACAATACCCATTTCTTTGGCTTTGGGGCTGTGGAGGTGCTGGGAATCAAACCCAGGGTCTCATGCACAATATCTGAACTGGAGTGATAGCACAGTGGGTAGGGTGTTCGCTTTGCACACGGCCGACCCAGGTTTGATTCCTCCATCCCTCTCAGAGAGCCCGGCAAGCTACCGAGAATATCCCGCCTGCATGGCAGAGCCTGGCAAGCTACCCGTGGTGTATTTGATATGCCAAAAACAGTAACAACAAGTCTCATAATGGAGACGTTACTGGCGCCCGTTCAAGCAAATTGATGAACAACAGGTCGACAGTGCTACATTGCTACAGAACAATACCCATGTGGTCATTTTGATTGTTTCATGCATAACAAACAGTGCAATAGTGAATGACTTTATACATAGGCTTTGGGGGTTAAGGGTGTAGCACCACACCTGGTAGTGCTCAGGGCTTACTCCTGGCTCCGTTCAGGATTCAGCATGGGCTGGCTACATACAAGACAAGCATCTTACCTCCTATACCATCTCTCTCTGGACCTACATAGGCAGTTGGGGGGAACGCCCATTGATGCTCAGGGCTTACTCCTGGTTCTGTGCTCAGGGATCATCCCTGGTGGGCTCAGGGCACTGTATGGGATTCTGGGAATCCAACCCGAGTCAGTCACCTGAAAGGCAAGCACCCTACCCACTGTTGCTCTGCCCACCCCCTCCCTTTTGGAACACAGGCATTCTTTAACTTAACAAATTACTAGAAATGGAAATGCTCATCCCCAAAACAGATGTTTTACAATGTTAATAGTAAGGGTTAATTTGGCCTCATCGCCAGTAGTTACAGATTATGCTTCTGTCATCACTGTATGAGGATGAACATTTCTGTATTGCATTGTCAACATCTTTTTCTGACTGTTTTCTTTTTTCATTGCTTTGCTCTCACAGAGGTCAGCAGAACTGGCTCCAGTTAGATCACCGAGTTCTTGACCACGATCTGCCCAAGAAACCAGGCCCAACCATTTTGCACTTTGCTGTGAGGTATGTATCATAAACATTCAGCACCTCCTGTTCATTAAAAGAGAAGGGAGCCAGGCTGGAAAGATAGTGCAACAGAGGTGGCACTTGCTTTGCATGTGGCCGACCCAGGTTCAGTCCCCACCACCCCATCTGGTCCTTTGCATACCACCAAGACTGATCCCTGAGTGCGGAGTCAGGAGTAAGCCCTGAGCACAGACATATGTGGCCCAAAAAGGAAAGTGAAAAAAAAAAAAAGAGAGAGGGAACTTATTTAAACATTATCATTGAGACTAGGGAAATAGTTCTAGTTATGGAGCACATACCTGGTATGTGTGTGGCCCTGAACTCAGTCCCCAGTACCACTTGTCCTCAGAGCACCTCCACAGATAACTCCAGGGCCCCCAATATAATCGCTGGGTATGGTTCCTATATTAAAAATAAGAGAATGCATTATTATGTGAAAGATATTCTCAACTGTCTTAGTCTGGAGACCAAATTATCATAGATACTTTGTAGAACTCTTTAAAATTAAGAATAAGAATCACCTTCCTTTTGTCCTCAAAATCCTTTGAATTCACCCCATGCTGAAAATAGAAATATAATGTAATACAGAAGCCGATTTCTGATTCAGTGTACTTTAGATTTTATCATTTGAACTATAGCAAACATGTACATTTATGTAGGGATGTTTTCTAAATACTGAAATTATAATTGAATTCTTCACATCTTAATTTGAATGGGAGATAAAATGCAAACAAGTGCTCAGGCAAAATAATTATCTTCATGGTACAGAAATCTGAATTCTGCTTGCCTACAAAGAAACTGAAGAGAATGAGTCCAAAATTCCTTGACTTCTCTCCTCCGCTTGGGCAAATCACTTAACCACTCATGGGCTCAGTTATTCCCTCCCAAATAAATACATTGAACTCCATCAGTGATTACTTAAGACTAACTCATAGTGGAAATTGTGTGTATTAATTATTCACAATCTGAGTTCAATAAAATGTTGTGAAAAGGGGAGTAAATGTGTTTCTGTACCTTACTTAAAAAAAAATTGGGCTGGAGAGATAGTATAGCAGGTAAAAACTTGCTTACAGCCTACCCAGGTTCAATCCCTGACACCACCGTTGGTCCCCCAAGCATCACCAGGAGTGATTCTTGAGTGCAGAATCAGGATTAAGTCCTGCACACAGCCAGACAGGGTCCATACATCTCCTCCCCACAAAAAGAAAAGAAAGAAAACATTACCAATTTTACTAAAAGTCCTTTTCTATGTACTAACCTCTCCTACCTGCTTCCTGAATCTAATAGTAAATTTCATAATAAATATTAGTTTTCAGTCTATGCCAAATACAAAAAAAAAACCCTAAGGTAGTATATTTCTCATAAATTAAGTACTTTTATAAAACTGGTTCAACCTGAAGAAGAGTCCTGTATTATGAGTTTATATGTTTTGGCTGTTGAAATGCATTTTGTCTAGTGACATGATAAAAGTTTGCTTTTTTGACTTTCTTTTTAACTATGACAACTGGAAGAATCATGTTAATTGCAATAAACACTTTTTAAGTTCAGTCTACTCCATGAAATTCAAAAGTGTGATGATAAAATGTCCTATCTTTTTTAAAAAAAATGATTCTAAATTATGAATTATTGACAATTTGGGAATGGCAATGAGTTCTTACTCAGTAAATAAAATGTGGAACTCCAGAATTTTAGTTTTCTCTGAATCTGGTTTAAAATTTCTTTCTCAGGACTGGGGTTGTAGTTTTATGATAGAGTACTTTCCTTGCATGTATGAGGCCCTGGATTCAATCACCAACACTGCAAAAAAAATATTTTTCCCCTTTTCACTACCAGAACTCATGTTTTTTAAACCCAAGGAAGAGACAAAGCTAGAGAGATAGTACAGCAGGTAAGGCGTTTGCCTTGCATGTGTCCAACCAGGCCTGCACCCGATATCATCCTCTGAGCACTGCCAGGAGTCATCCCTGAGCACAGAGCTAGGAATAAGCCCTGCGCTGCGCTGCCAGGTGTAGCACAAGAAAAAAAATACAGAAAGAGGTTGCATAATGATGATTTTTTAAATAGCACCGTTAATATGAAAAAGTGCAGGGGCCGGAGCGATAGCACAGCGGGTAGGGCGTTTGCCTCGCATGCGGCCGGCCCGGGTTCAATCCCCGGCATCCCATATGGTCCCCCACGCACCGCCAGGAGTAATTCCTGAGTGCAAAGCCAGGAGTAACCCCTGAGCATCGCTGGGTGTGACCCAAAAAGCAAAAAAAAAAAAAAAAAGAAAAGAAAAAGTGCATAGAAATTTTAAAGAAAGACCCTAGAGATTGTACAGGAGTGAAAGCACCTGCTTGCACATTGCTGACACACCTTCCCCATCCCCTCTACCCACATCACACATGTGCATCCCAGGCCACATAAAGGCACAGAGCCAAGAATAGTCTCTGAAAATGATGGCTGGAGGAATCAGTCGGGATGGGAGATGTGTGCCGAAAGTAGATAATGGACCAAACATGATGACCTCTCAGTATCTGTGTTGTGAGCCATAATGCCCAAAAGTAGAGAGAGAGTATGGGGAATATTGTCTGCCATGGAGGCAGGGGGAGGGTGGGAAAGGGGGGCTATACTGGGGATATCAGTGGTAGGGAATGTGCACTGGTGGAGGGATGGGTGTTTGATCATTGTGTGATCGTAACCCAAACATCTCACTTGTAACTATCTCACGGTGATTCAATAAAATTTAAATAAACAAATTAATTAAATATAATTAACCTTAAAAAAAAAGAGGGGCTGGAGCCATAGTACAGTGCGTAGGGCGTTTGCCTTGCATGTGGCTGACCCAGGTTCAATTCCCAGCATCCTGTATGGTCCCCTGAGCACTGCCAGGAGTAATTCCTGAGTGCATGAGGCAGGAGTAACCCCTGAGCATTACCGGGTGTGACCAAAAAAGAAAAAAAAAAAAACCAAGGAAGAAAAACGCTACCTTCCCTCGGTATAGTCATGCCAGTGAGCCTCCAGTTTTTTTTTTTCAATTAGAAATCTCTTTTTTTTTTTAATTTTAAAATGATGGTTGGGGGAAATCCTCCATTTTTTTTTTTTTTTTTTTTTTTTTTTGCTTTTTGGGTCACACCCAGCGATGCTCAGGGGTTACTCCTGGTTTTGCACTCAGGAATTACTCCTGGCAGTGCTTGGGGGACCATATGGGATGCCGGGGATCGAACCCGGGTCGGCTGCGTGCAAGGCAAACGCCCTACCCGCTATACTATCGCTCCGGCCCCAATCCTCCATCTTTTTTAAGTGGGATCCAGAATGTCTGAGTAACCTACTGCTTGCTTAAGCGCTTCACCACGTAGCCCACGTGCCATTACTTTTCCCTTAACAACTTGCAAGTTTAAGCCCCTTATCAAGCCTTAATAATTATTCACTTAATTCTTCTTCCCAACAGTCTAGTGAGATCATAATAGTCGTTGTCATTATTCCAATTAAGTACTTGTTGGTACTCCAATTTAAAGCAAAGATAGCACAAAAGCACGCACCAGAGAGTTAAGTGGACTGACCGAGGTCAGGAAGTGGAGTGTCGCCCTTTGGAGGGCTTGCAAGTGGGGTTGCCATACACCACATGAGGTCAGCTGCCTCTCAGAGGGCCTCCAGCCTACTCTTTTTTTTTTTTTTGAGGGGGGTAGGGAGGGGAGTGCAGGAGGGGCACACCTGGCAATGCTCAAGACTTACGTCTGCTCTGCACTGAGGAATTACTTCTGCTCTTGGGGACCAAACCAAGTTGGCTTCGTGCCTTACCTGCTGTACTATCTCCCCAGCCTCTCACCTGCTGTTTGAGAAAACAGATCTATAGAAGATACCTATAGCCTAGGATAAGCACTGCCTACTGTTTTTGTTTTGTTTTTTTTTTGCTTTTTGGGTCACACCCGGCGATGCACAGGGGTCACTCCTGGCTCATGCACTCAGGAATCACCCCTGGCGGCGCTCAGGGGACCATATGGGATGCTGGGATTCGAACCCGGGTCGGCCGTGTGCAAGGCAAACGCCCTACCCGCTGTGCTATCGCTCCAGCCCCTGCCTACTGTTTAAGTGCCTGCATTTTCTAAACTTTTGGTCATGGATAAATAAAACTCCAAAGCACATTTGTTTTCTTTTGGATATAGTCAACATGGGGCTGGAGCAATAGCACAGTGGGTAGGGCATTTGTCTTGCACACGGCCGACCCGGGTTCAGTTCTTCCATCCTCCACATGGCACGGCAGAGCCTGGCAAGCTCCCCGTGGCATTATTCGATATGCCAAAAACAGTAACAACAAGTCTCACAATGGAGACGTTACTAGTGCCTGCTCGAGCAAATCGATGAGCAAGGGGATGACAGTGCTACAGTGATAGTCAACATAGGAAAGGCAGAGGAGCTCTTTGCATTCAAGCTCACTGTCCCTCATATCTCCATGTCCCATGGCATGCAATGGGACATGGAGCATTTCCCATTCCTTATTCATGAACAGCAAGATGTAGACTCTGCAGTCATTGTACAAGGAGAAAGGATTTGCTTCAGTGTCCACACATACAAGGAAACACATCACTGTTATTAGAAGGGAAGGGGAATTCTCAGTGGTGATCAGGGCACTCTGGGTGATTCCCATTGGTGTTTGGGCACTAATGTGCTAGGAGACTACCAGAGGCATTAGATCGGGGGCCATGTGGTGCCAGGGACCAAACTCGACCTTGTATTTACTCACAATGGAGGCATGTGCTCTACTACCTAAGCCCTATGCCTGTTATTACCATCACTGTTATTTATAATGCAGACATTAGAAATACCCAAGTGCTAGCAAAGGTGAGCAGTTCAGTAAATTATGACATTTTTACAGTGAAGATATGAAGTCCTTAATAAGAAATTAATTTCTTAATAAGAAATTAAAGGTTCATATCTGAGTCATACGGGAAATTTTTCAAACCTCAGTCACCCCCCACCATCTGACTCACAAATCCCCCAACTCTCTGGCATTTCTTTCCACCCCGATTCTACCACAGTGCTTCAGAGGCGGTAACTTGTGGTCTTTGATAAGGGGATAGTGAGAATTATAGAGAGATCAGGTACTCTAAAGATTTGTCAAAATGTTATAAAAACTTGAGACAATATTGTAAGACAATATTTTTTTCATTGTAATGTTTATGGAAAGAAAGATAGCCACATTCCACTTTCAAGAAATTTCCTGTCTACTGAAATGTAGCATTAGCCTCCGATGCTTCCAGCATAAAAAAATTTGCAATGTGATTAAAATTATGGAAAAAGTATTAAATACAACTTTTCTTTCAAAAGTTCTTAAATGCCAATAGTGATTGATCAATCTTCAGGTAGAATGATTATGAATTTTTTTGCATATCTATATATATTTTCCTACAATGAAGATATGTTTATACAGAAAGGGTGATTTTTATAAATAAAGCAGGCACCGGGCTCCATATGTGTTCTACCATTGATTTCTGAGCTCAACATCAGAATCCCACAGATTGGAGGAAAAAGAGTCTTTTTTCAGGGTCTTGTTCCCCAAATAATCTACTTAGAAGAAAGAAAATATTTAAGGGGAGGACAGTTGATTTTCTCCTTATGAATTTAGGATTAAACCTTTGTCTTGATGACACGGCTAGATATGTGAGTGAGATGTAGACGCTCCACAATTAGTTGGTACCCCATAATTTATTTAACCCATTTTTTCTTTTCATATAAATTCAAATTCTCCCCCAAATCCTGGCAACTCCTCCAGGCTGAAGCTTGTTATCTGCTGCTGTAAATTATCTTCCACAAACACATGGGCCTCTGGTAATGCAGCCCAGATGTGAGCATTTAAAAAGCTTGATAGTGAGCAAGCACGAAAGCATTTAAATCAGAGAGCTGGGACTTGGCATGACTTCACTGGAAAAGTTCCCAGTCCCTCAGGGGAGGGCAAGCGGAGGGAGCTTAGGCTGGTACCACCCAGCTCCACACACCGATATCTCTGCCCCTTATGCTTCATAACACCTCTTGCTTTCTCTCTCTTTTTGGTCTTTCCTCTTCTTTTCTCTGTCCCCTCTTTTCAAGTCACATTTGCCATGCCCTCAGATGGTAAGGGACCACTCAGAGACCTTACCCTCCACAGTGTCTGTGGCACTGGAAATTCCCCCATGTTATAGGACACTCACAGGAAATATGGGGGAAACAGCTTCCTTTCTGTGAAGTTGCTGCAAACAAAGAGTCTTTAGAAGACTTGAACACTCTCGCCACTCCGTCCTAATTGTAGAACATTCCATCTATAGAATGAGTTTCACTGAAGTTTAACTCCTGACTGCAATCCATCAGAGTCCAGCTTTCAGAGAGAGCCAAATATATGAATCCCAAAACAGCATGTAAAGAATCTGGTGAAGAATGAGCTATATCAATATGGAAAGTCGCTCCAGCATTGAAAAAAAAAACTATGCAATGTGATAGAACTTATGTAAAACAGTCACTGTCACTGTCACTGTCATCCTGTTGCTCATCGATTTGCTCGAGTGGGCACCAGTAATGTCTTCATTGTGAAACTTGTTACTGTTTTTGGCATATCGAATATGTCACGGGTAGCTTGCCAGGCTCTGCCATGTGGGCAAGATACTCTCGGTAGCTTGCTGGGCTCTCCGAGGGGCAGAGGAATCGAACCCAGGTCAGCCGCGTGCAAGGCAAATGCCCTACCCACTGTGCTATCACTCCAGCCCATGGAAAACAGTACTAAATTAAAACTTTAAGAAAAAATTTTTAAATGCCAATAGTGATTGATAAATCTCTGGGTAGAATGATTATGGAAAGTTTTTTGCATATCTATACAATTTTTTCCTACAATGAAGACATTTTCATGCAAGCACAAAGGGTGATTAAAAACAAAATCAACCTGTTTGTGCCTGAATTGCCATGACTTCTTTAAACCCATTAAGGATTAAATGATTTACAGTAAGGAAAAGCCAGGAAAGTTTATTTCTTTCAGAGAAATTTCACTAAAAAGCCAATGAACCATCTGATTTGATGTATCTTACTGTAGGCTCAAGAGAGGCTCTTTGGGGATGGCAGGAGTGAGTCAGTCAGAATTCTTTGTCCACCCACTATACCCCCAGCTGAACATGCAGTATCCCAGAACCTGGGGAATGTGACTGTTGACTGCACTCATTGCAGCCTTGACCTCCTAAGCAGCCCAACCGGTTCTTGACTATCCAAGTATTTGTTTAGTGGACACCATCTTTGAGTATCAACTAATTCATATGGCTTATGAATAATTCATATGACAGTTCCAGTAAGACGTAGAATCCATATTAACTGCTCAGTCCTGACTCCACTCTTCCAGAATTATATTTCTGTGTCCTTTCTGATCCCACTCAGGAATTGTAGAAATCACACTCTTCTATCATCTGTCCTCAGGGTGACATCAGGAGGGCCTAGGGAAAGAATTAGTGTTCTGAAGGGTCAAAGACCCTGAAAGATGTAAAGTTATAGGGTGAGTTTTCTCCATAGTCAAGTCATGGACATTTGGGGCCCAATAATTCTGTAATAGGGAACTCTGCTATGCTATAGGATATTTGCAGTATCTCTGGTCTCTGCCTAATAGATACAGGTAATACCCTTCCTACAGGTCATGGCAATCAAAAAATGTGTTCAACAGGAGCTGGAGAAATAGTGCAGTAGGTAGGGCACTTGCTTTGTGCCTGGCTGACCCTTCATTCCCGGCAATCTGAATGGTCCCCTGAGCACCACCAGGATGATCCCTTATCATAGAACCAGGAGTAAGCGCTGTACACCACCAGGTGTGGCCAAACCACTTCCAGGAAAATCACAAATCACGATCACGAAATCCCGTTGATCATCGAATTTCTCAAGCAGTCTCAGTAACCTCTCCATTCGTCCTATCCCTGAGATTTTAGAAGCCTCTCTCTACTCGGCCTTCCCAATGATACTGCATTGGAGGCTCTTTCAGGGTCAGGGGAATGAGATTCAGCTTGTTAACTGGCTTTGGCATATGGATACCCCATGGGAAGCTTGCAAGACTGTTGTGGGCAGGAAACTCTCAGTAGCTTGCTAGTTACCAGAGGGAGAAGTGCGATTCTGGGAGCTTGCTTTTAAGTCTCTGGATGCTGGCCGTTGATGGGATTACACACTCCTGGGTTCCTCTGCCAGTACCTTCATGCGTGAGGCTTGTCCGAACATGTGGAGAGGGGCCTTGAGCATGGCTGTGGCTAGGTTCTGGTGGTCTTCGGCCGCCGGTAGCTCTGCTTGGGGTGGGGAGGGAAGCTGGAGCCCATCCCCTCCGAGGGGCCCCAGGGAAGAGAACCAGTTGTGCGGGCAAGAGACTCCAGGAAAATAAATAAATAGATAAATAAAGTCTTCACCATTACCAAATGCATCTACCACCCATTAAGAACTGGTTCTTGGGGCTGGAGCAATAACATGGTGGGTAGGGCATTTGCCTTGCATACAGGCGACCCGGGTTCGATTCCCAGCATTCCATATCGTCCCCTGAGTACCGCCAAGAGTGATTCCTGAGTGAAGAGCCAGGAGTAACCCCTGTGCATCACCAGGTATGACCCAAAAAGAAAAAAAAAGAAAAGAACTGGTTCTTTAGAATCATCCTTGGGTTCAAATCCCAATTCTTCCATTTAGTGACACTGTAACTTTCAACACCCTCTGTGAGTCTGTTCTTATTTGTAAAATGAAGTTGAGGCTGGTGGTAGGACAAAGGGTTGTTGGACATGCATGTGTGTGATCTGTACTAGATCCTCAATAGATGGTAATTATTTTTATGGTGTAAATAGCCATGTTCAGCGGGCATAAATTCCACATTGTGTAATATAGCTATTGAATATGAACACTTCTGAGACTTTGGTCTAACCTATCCACTTTTCTCTTTTGTCTTTATTATTCATTATGCCCAGATGTCATCACCCCATTCAACTTTTACCTCTCCTGCCTTCCCTCCTTCCTTCTTTAATAAAGCATGTGCCATCTTTGCTCTTCTCATGGAAGATCAGAGCAGACTGTTTAGGTTTGTTGGGGGAAAAAAGGAGAACAAGAGGGCTGACGAAATAATACAAAGCTTCAGGCATGCTGCCAACCCAGATTTGATCCCCTGCACTGCTTATTGTTCCCCAAGCACCACAAGAAGTGATCCCTAAGCACAGAGCCAAGAGTAGGCGCTGAGCACTGCCTGAGTGTGGCTTCAAAACCTTAATAATAATAATAATAATAATAATAAATTAACATTTATTATTATGAAGAGAGTCTCTTGCCTGCATGCCTGGCTGTCCTCACTGAGGGCCCCTCAGAGGGGATGGGCTCCAGCTTCCCTCCGCACCCCGAGCAGAGCTCCCAGTGGCTGAAGACCACCGGAACCTAGCTACAGCCATGCTCGAGGCCCCTCTCCACATGTTCGGACGGGCCTCACGCATGAAGGTATCGGCAGAGGAACCCAGGTGTGTGCAATCCCATCAACGGACAACATCCAGAGACTTAAAAGTGAGCTCCCAGAAGCGATATCTTGTAGCCTACTTCTCCCTCTGGGAGAAACTAGCAAGCTTCTGAGAGTTTCCTGCCCACATGGGACAGCCTTGCAAGCTTCCCATGGTGTATTCATATGCTAAATCCAGTAACAAGCTGGATCCCATTCCCCTGACCCTGAAAGAGCCTCCAGTTTGACATCATTGGGAGGGCCGAGTTTCTAAGTTCTCAGGGAAAGGACAAATGGAGAGGTTAGTGAGCCTGCTGGAGAAATCGATGATTAACGAGATTTTGTGATCGTGATTATGAAGAAGAAAGGACCAGGGAGATAGTTACAAAGCTTAAGGTACTTGGCTAGCATATAGCTGCAGCCACAGTCGTCATTCAAATCCTGGCACCACATATGTTATTCTGAGCATCACCAGGCATAGCCATTGAGCACAGACCCAGTTGTGGTCCTAAGCATCTCTGATTATGCCCTCCATCCCCCGCCCCCCCCACAAAAGGAAAAAAGCACATGGAATTCACATGACCCGGATTTCCTCCCCTTCAGACAGGTCACAGCAAGATCCATAGCCTCCTGGGCTTCCAGCCCTCTCTGGAGAACTCAGATAGAGTCACACTGTGGGAGAGGAGCTGCCAGCAAGTCTCTGCAGGCTTGCCTGGAGGGCCTTTCTGCTTCTCCTAGCAATGCCTGGAAATCCAGAAGTAGACACGTTTTCCTGGCAGGGGAGTTACAGAGTGGAAGCAAATAGTGATTCCCTTGGTGGAATTCTCCAAAACTGCAGCTGTCTCAGAGATGAAAGAGGACATACGGACTCCCACAAGCTCTGCATAATAACTTGGAGAAAGTGAAACGCACTAAATTGCAGTGCTGTATTCAGCATTTATTACAGAATGAGACGATGACGGTGCGGGGTCATTATGAGAACTAAACAGATCTCTGTCCAGAGTGTGGATTAGGATCTGATAGAAACCTACTTAGGCAGGTGGCTTCGGGAGTGCCTAAAATTACCTGCAATGGCTGAGTGAAAGCTAGAATGAGGCATTTTAATTTAGCACTCATTGGACCACAGTCACAAACTCAGCATTGTTCCCAATGAGAAATAATTGAGCACTTCTTGCTTAACTCATCTTCTTGGAAGACATCACCCAGCCATAACCACAGGCCTAGAAAACAAAGAAAATATGCTCCATTGAGGAGAAAAAGTTATAACTGGTCAGGACAGTATTTCTTTCCCAGTATTTTCCCATGCTCTGTCAAAATAGACTCCTTTGTTGCATCACATATCCTTGAGAAAAAGAGTTTAGGAAAAATATCTGAAATTTCCATTCTTACATATGTAGTTCCATTTTTAAAGAGCTTCTAATTATGGCAGTATAAGAATTAGTGTTCTGAAGAAGGTCAAAAACACTGAAGGATGTAAAGTTCTAGTGTGGGTTTTCTCCATAGACAAACCATGGACATGGTATTTTAATTTAGAAATATAAAGTAGGTCGGGGTTAGAAAGATAGTGCAGTGGATAAGGCACTTGCCTTACACCTGGCTGACCTGGATCCTGGCACCACAGATGGTCCTCTGAGTCCTGAGTGTGGAGCCAGCAGTAAGCCCTAAGTACTGTTGGGTATGGCCGAAAAAAGAAAGAAAAGAGTAGGTAGAAGTAAGATAACATCACAATGGTCTCCAGTGTATCTGCTGAACACTGTGCTATCAATCATGTCAAGCAATTTAAACTTCTTTCTTTCCTTTGGTGTGGGAGCAAGTATAAAAGGTGAGTCTAGTGGCCTGCAAGATAGCACAGCAGATAAGGCACTTGCCTTACACATGGGCGGGCCCAGGTTTGAAACCTGGCATCCCATATGGTCCCCCAAGCACTGCCAGAAGTAAGCCCTGAACACAGAGCAGGAGTAAGCCCTGAGCACTTCACACAGTGTGGCCCCCAAAGAGACAAACAAGTGAGGCCAGAGCCACAGAGATAGTATAAGGGTTAAGCTTTTGCATTGGGTCCCACAGACCCCAGTGGGATTCTCCACACTTGATTCAAGCACCATCATGTATGGTCCAACTCCCTTTATTTTTATTTTTATTTTTATTTTGCTTTTTGGGTCACACCCAGCGATGCTCAGGGGTTACTCCTGGCTTTGCACTCAGGAATTACTCCTGGCAGTGCTTGGGGGACCATATGGGATGCCGAGGATCGAACCCGGGTCAGCCGCATGCAAGGCAAACGCCCTACCCCGCTGTGCTATCACTCCGGCCCGACTCCCTTTAAATCTTCCCCAGCGGTGGGTAACCAAGCAGCTAGGCCAAGGTTCCAAGGCAGATTGGTGTTGAGGGCGAGAATTTAAAATAACATTTTGCAAAGTCCTTAATATTGACTTTGCTTGATTGGTGTTTGGGCCACACCCAGCAGTGCTCTGGGCCTACTTCCAGCTAGTGCTCAGGGTCGCTCCTGGTGCTGCTGGGGGGTCCCTGTGGCATTGGGGACCAAATCCAGGACTCAAGTATGTGGTTCAACTCTCTGATCAGTCTCTCTGGCCTATCTTATTGAACAATAATTAACAGTACTTTATATATGTATATATAAATATATATGTAACATATATATTTATATATGTACATATAAATACATACCTCTCGGAGACCCCAGCAAGCTACTGAGAGCATCCCACCCGCACGGGCAGAACCTGGCAAGCTACCCGTGGCGTATTCGATATGCCCAAAATAGTAACAATAGGTCTCATTCCCCTGACCCTGAAAGAGCCTCCAATGGATGAGAAAGATGAGTAAGGAGAGGCTGCTAAAATCTCAGGGCTGGGAGGAATAGAGACATTACTGGTGCCCACTAGAGTAAATCGAGGAACAACAGAATGACAGTGATACTGATGTATATGTGTGTGTATATACACATATACATATGTATATATATGTGTGTATGCCTATATATGTATATATGGGTATATATATATATGTACATACACACAAACACACATACACACGCACATGCATATGCCTCCTACCTATTAGTGGCTGTTCAGGTTCAGCCCACTGTCTACTTTTTGACATGCACATGCTGTGAGCCATGGCCGGCAGGTCACCCCTTCCCTCCTTTGGTCCTGTCTTAGACCTGTGACCTTCTTTAACCACTGAGTAGTGTTTAGGAAATGCCCTCTCTCATCAAGAAAGGAAATAAAAAGGGGAGGGGCCCAGGAAGTAAAATACATTTGTAAAAAAAGTTATTTCTCAAATCGCAACTGCTTTTTGTTTTGTTTTGTTTTTTGGTTTGTGGACCACAATTAGCTGTGCTTAGGGCAACTCCTGGCTCTCTATGCAGGGGCCTCTCTCAGTAGTGCTCAGAGGACCATGTGATGCCAGGAATTTGACCTGATTCAGCCACATGAAAGACAGTGCCTTGATCCCTGTACCATCTTTGCAGTTCAACAGATTTGCACTTCTTAACTCTGGGAGGTTTGCCTCTGTGTCTCTGTAACATCTGCCCAGGTTAATTTTGAGGCTGAAAATTTGATCATGGGCTTCACCATCACAAAATCATAGTGCAATCACAGCAAGAGGCCAGAAAGATAGTACAGCAGATAAGGCGCTTGCCTTGCATGCAGCAGAACTGGGTTCTAAACCCCTTGGCATCCCATGTGGCCTCAGGAACACATCTAGGAGTGTTTCCTGAGTGCAAAGCCAGGAGTAACCCCTGAGTACTGCCCAGGTGTGTCCGCCTATCCCCCCCACACACACACCCCCAAAAATAGCTCACAATAAGAATTAAGAAAAGAAACAGTATCCTTTTGTAGAAAAGGGTGGAAACAAATGGTCTTTATTTTACTAGCCTGGGACAGTTCCTTCACTAAAAAGCCCTAGATCTTGTTTTCCATTCATGGGTAAGTGTTGATAGGTGCTCTTGGAACCATTTCCCGGCGGACTGGACTGTGCATACATCTCACACACTTCATAAATATGAAGTCCTTACAATGGCCTCCGTGAGGAAAGAGACGGGATCCTGGTTCATAGAGCAGGTAACCAGATGCCTTTGCAGAAAGGTAGAAGGCAGCAGGGCAGGTCGCCAGAAAATGGTGGGAAACAAGATAAGAACCTGGTAACTGCACTTCACAGAGAGGGGGCGACCAGAGCTTCAGAAGCCAGGTGTAGCCAGTTTTTTTAGTTTAAAGGTAGCACTGTAGCACTGTCATCCTGTTGTTCACCAGTTTGCTCGAGCGGGCACCAGTAACATCTCCATTGTGAGACTTGTTACTGTTTTTGGCATATTGAATACGCCTGGGGTAGCTTGCCAGGCTCTGCCGTGCGGGCGAGATACTCTCAGTAGCTTGCTGGGCTCTCGGAGAGGGACCGATCGAACCCCAGTCTGCCGCTTCCGAGGCAAACGCCCTACCCGCTGTGCTATCGCTCCAGTCCTAGTTTAAAGGTTATCTCTTTAGATTTGAATGAGTCACAAGTTGGCATGACATGAAACCACCAAGCTCCCACCTTCAGTTTCTTAAATTCTTGAAGGCAAGCAAGAGACTTGATTTGGCTAACAGGCCTTCTCTGCAATGCCTTTTCTTTCTTTGTACCTGGTGAGCTCATGCATGATTTCAGACTCAGGTCAGCCATTGCTCTCCTGTGACACCTGGTGCCGTGGATTTCAGGTTAGCAGCATTCTCCTCGCTCAGTCCACTGTGTCCCTCCCTCCGGACTCCTGGTTATTGCACACGTGTTATATGTTATCAAGATTGTTATCACAGAATAAAGCTTTGTATCACGTTGATTTGAACGATGAAGTTTGAAGTCTCATAGGCCTTGGCGTGAATTCAGGTTCCAGCATATGACTTGGGAAAGATAACTTTACATTTCTGTAGCTCAGCTTTCTCCTCTGCCAAATGGGTCCATCGTGCACTGCCTGCAGCTTCTGTGGAGGTTGCGTGAAATGCACATGGGTGTCGAAGCACATAGGAAAGTCCCTCTACTTTAGGTTCCTTATTTGCCAGCAAGTGAACAAAGCAACTGTTGGTCATTGTGGTTAACAAAGTAAATTGAAGGAGGGGCCAGAAAGATAGTAGCCGGACTCCGGTCTTGCAGGTTGCCAACACCAGTTCAATTCCCAGCACTATGTATATGTTCCTGAGCACCTCCAAGAGTGATGCCTGAGCAGAGTCAGCAGTAAGCCTTGAGCACTGCATCCAAAATCAAAGAGGGGGGGGGGAGCTGGAGCAATAGCACAGTGGGTAGGGTGTTTGCCTTGCATGTGGCCAACCCTGGTTTGATTCCCAGCATCCCATATGGTCCCCTGAGCACCGCCAGGAGTAATTCCTGAGTGCATGAGCCAGGACTAACCCCTGTGCATCGTCGGATGTGACCCAAAAAAGCAAAAAAAAAAAAAAAAAAAGAAGAAGAAGAAAGAAAGGGGTTGGGGAGGGGGTCAGAGTGATAGTACAGTGAGTAGGGTGTTTGCTTTGCATGCAGCCGACCTGGGTTCGATCCCCAGCACTTCCATATGGTCTCCAAGAGCTGCCAGGAGTTATTCCTGGGGGCAGAGCCAGGAGTAAGCCCTGAGCATTGCCAGTGTGACCCAAAAAGCCAGAAAGAAAGGAACAAAAGGAAGGAAGAAAGAAAGAGAGACAGAAAGAAAGAAAGAAAGAAAGAAAGAAAGAAAGAAAGAAAGAAAGAAAGAAAGAAAGAAAGAAAGAATGGAAGGAAGGAAGGAAGGAAGGAAGGAAGGAAGGAAGGAAGGAAGGAAGGAAGGAAGGAAGGAAGGAAGGAAGGAAGAAAACTAAAGGAAAACTAAACTTTAAAAAGTCTCAGGGGGCTGGATCAATAATAGCACAGCATGTAGGGCATTTGCCTTGCACACGGCCAACCCAGGTTCGATTCCCAGCATCCCATATGGTCCCCTGAGCACCGCCAGGGGTAATTCCTGAGTGAAGAGCTAGGAGTAACCCCTGTGCATCTCCAGTTGTGACCCAAAAAACAATTCTTGGGAAAAAGATGATGGGAGGCATCACCCTCCCCAAGCTCAAACTTTACTACAAAGCGGTAACAATTAAAACAACATGGTACTGGAACAAAGGCAGAGCCGCAGACCAATGGAACAGGGTGGAATATCCCTACACACAACCCCAAATGTATGATCATCTAATCTTTGATAAGGGAGCAAGAGATGTGAAGTGGAGCAAGGAAACCCTCTTTAACAAATGGTGCTGGCACAAGTGGACAACCACATGCAAAAGAATGGGCTTAGACCTTGACCTGACACCATGCACAAAAGTCAGATCAAAATGGATTAAAGACCTCAACATCAGACCACAAACCATAAGGTACATTGAAAACAAGGTCGGCAAAACCCTCCATGATATTGAAGATAAAGTTATCTTCAAAGATGACATGCAACTGGCCAACCAAGTGGAAACAGAGATCAACAAATGGGACTACATTAAACTAAAAAGCTTCTGCACCGCAAAAGATACAGTGACCAAAATACAAAGACAATCTACAGAATGGGAAAGGATATTCACCCAATACCCATCAGATAAGGGGTTAATATCAAGGGTATATAAAGCACTGGTTGAACTTTACAAGAAGAAAACATCCAACCCCATCAGAAAATGGGGCAAAGAAATGAACAGAAACTTTCCCAAGGAAGAAATACAAATGGCCAAAAGGCACATGAAAAAGTGCTCTACATCACTAATCATCAGGGAGATGCAGATCAAAACAACCATGAGATACCACCACACACCACAGGGACTGGCACACATCCAAAAGAACAAAAGCAACCACTGTTGGAGAGGATGTGGGGAGAAAGGGACCCTTCTACACTGCTGGTGGGAATGCCGACTGGTTCAGCCCTTCTGGAAAACAATATGGACGATTCTCAAAAAATTATAAATTGAGCTCCCATTTGACCCAGCAATACCACTGCTAGGAATATATCCCAGAGAAGCAAAAAAGTATAGTCGAAATGACATCTGCACTCATATGTTCATCACAGCGCTATTTACAATAGCCAGAATCTGGAAAAAACCTGAGTGCCCTAGAATAGATGACTGGTTAAAGAAACTTTGGTACATCTATACAATGGAATACTATGCAGCTGTTAGAAAAAATGAGATCATGAACTTTGCATATAAGTGGATCAACATGGAAAGTATCATGTTAGGTGAAATGAGTCAGAAAGAGAGAGACAGACATAGAAAGATTGCACTCATCTGTGGAATATAGAATAACAGCATAGGAGACTAACACCCAAGAATAGTAGAAATAAGTACCAGGAGGTTGACTCCATGGCTTTGAAGCTGGCCTCACGTTCTGGGAAGAGGGCAACACAGATAGAGAAGGGAACACCAAGTAAAATGTAGTTGGAGGCCAGGAGGGGGAAGGGTGATACGTGCTGAATGTAGACTGGAGACTGAACACAATGGCCACTCAACACCTTTATTGCAAACCACAACACCTAATTAGAGAAAGAGAACAAAAGGGAATACCCTGCCACAGTGGCAGGGTGGGGTGGGGGTAGATGGGATTGGGGGGTGAGAGGGATGCTGGGTTTATTTGTGGTGGAGAATGGGCACTGGTGAAGGGATGGGTTCTCGAATTTTGTATGAGGGAAATATGAGCACAAAAATGTATAAATCTGTAACCGTACCCTCACTGTGACTAACTAATAAATAAATTTAAAAAAAGAGAGATTTCAAAAATAAATAAATAAATAAATAAATAAAAAGTCTCAGAAAGGTGGGCTGGAGCGATAGCACAGTGGGTAGGGAGTTTGCCTTGCACGTAGTCGACCCGGGTTCAATTCTCAGTATCCCATATGGTCCCTTGAGCACCGCCAGAGGTAATTCCTTAGTGCAGAGCCAGGAGTGACCCCTGTGTATCACCAGGTGTGACCCAAAAAACAAAACAAAAAAGTCTCAGAAAGGGGCTGGAGCAATAGTACAGTGGGTAGGGCGTTTGTTTGCCTTGCACGAGGCCAACCTGGGTTCGATTCCCAGCATCCCATATGGTGCCCTAAGCACCACCATGAGTAATTCCTGAGTGCAAAGCCAGGAGTAACCCCTGTGCATCGCTAGGTGTGACACAAAAAGCAAAAAAAAAAAAAAAACAGTTCTCAAAAAAATCAGAATTCAAGGCCTCTCAGGGATCTAAAACACAGGTAGATTGTTCTTTAGAACAATGGGCAATTTCATCAGGGTTCCAGTGGCAGAGCAAGTAGACCCCCACCTTGACCTTTGAGCTCTGGCACATTCCAATCCAAGGTGAAAGAATCTGACTGCTCTGGTTGGGTCACATGCTGCCCATATTTTGGAGAGAGACTCGGTGCTGAGCAGAAGGAACAAACCCTGCAGGGTCCCTCTCACCCCCACCTTAGTTTTATATCCAGCCACAGTGTTTAAGCCTGTGTGTATATGGCTCATATTGCAGATCAATGGGGGGTGGGGATGGAAATAATAAGCACTGAATTAAGTGGGGTTTTGGAGCGATAGGGATGGGGGTTCTAGGCCACATCTGGTTCTGTGTAGTAGATACTCATGCCTCTGTGCTCAGGGGTCACTCCGGGTGGAACTCAGGGGACATATGTGGTGCCCAGGATCAAAGCAGGGAAGTATGGGGACAGGGACAGAAGATAGTGCAGTGCTTAGATCACATGCCTGGTTACAGCACGTACTTCCAACCTAGGCTCGACTCATGGCACTTCGTGCTCTCCTGAGCAAAGCTACAGCCTTGAGACCTCAGCACCACCAGACTCTGGAGTCTGAGCAGCATAGCAGGCTCAGTACCATGCACTGACCCACCAGCCTGACTGGACAAGAATCACTGGCGGGGTTCGAAAACCTCATTGGCAGGGCCGGAGCGATAGCACAGCGGGTAGGGCGTTTGCCTTGCACGCGGCCAACCTAAGTTCGATCCCCGGCATCCCATATGGTCCCCCAAGCACCGCCAGGAGTAATTCCTGAGTGCAAAGCCAGGAGTAACCCCTGAGCATCGCTGGGTGTGACCCAAAAAGCCAAAAAAAAAAAAAAAGAAAACCTCATGGGCACTGTTTGGAGCACACCCCACCGCCCCCAGGAAAAGCTGAGTAACAATAAGAGGTCTTAAATGAGGGCTCTAATTTCAAATATTAACTTATTTGGTATGAAAATTCATTGATGGTGTACAGTTAATACATTTCTGTTAGAGGTAATGAAATACAGCTACCTCCCACTTTTCCAGTATTTGCACTGTACCTCTTTGCTTTGACAGAGACCTGCATTAGTGCCTCTTTGAGTGAATAGAAAGACATCTAAAGAGGATTTCCACTTTTTGCACCACACCCAATGGTGCTCAGGGTTTACTCCTGACTCTATGCTCAGAGATCATCGGGGCTCAGGGGGCCTCATGGGGTGCTGGGGATCAAAGCTGGGTAGGCTGTGTGCAAGTACCCTACCCACTGTACTATTGCTCCTGCCCAGACGATTTTCACTTTTCTGACGAAAGGTGAAAATAGTGTTAGTTTTGTGGAAGCTTCAAAAGGAGCACCAGAGTCATGAGTAAAGTTTCATGTGTTAATTTGGTATGAGAAGATTCCTTATAAACTAATGGTGACTTCTTCAATTCATATCGTTTTAGCTTACACAAGGTTTCATACGAAGGCTTTACTTTCAGACAGTGTGGGAAACCTATTAAAGGTCAATTAAAAGTGAAAGAGGGGCCCTAGAGAAAACGCATGAGGTGTTTGCCTTGCATGCCGCGGACCCTGATCCTACCCCAACACCGCAGATGGCCCCGTGGGCAACTCTAGGAGTGATTCCTGAGTGCAGAGCCAGGATAGACCCTGAGCATCACTGGGTGTGACTCTCCCCCAAAAAAGGAAAAAGAAAGTACTCAGGGTGTTGCCCCAATCCTTGAGTGAGAGCTCAGGAAATAGCTGTGAGACACGTTGCACCTTCAGGACCGTCACCTCGGAGCCTGTGCGTGTTGTCTTAGGGAACAGGGATTAGCAGAGATCTTTATTAAATGTGGAAACAGGGGGCCAGAAAGATAGTACAGGGATAGAAAGTATTTGCCTTGCAATGGCCGACTGTTTGAATTCCCTGAGCACTGCCAGGAGTGACTCCTAAGCACAAAAGCAGGAGTAGCAAGGTCCTGAGCCCCACTGGGTGTGGCCCCCAAAGGCCAAATAAAAATTAAGAATAAATCAAATGCAGGAGCAAAGAAAGCAGGAAAGAAAGCGCCCCTCGGGCCATACATCTTGTTGAACCGGAAGGTCCTTCAACATACAGGGACATTTGGAAGCAGCTGCCTCAGCTGGATGGCAGCAGCTGGCCTTTGCACTCCGTACTTCCTGTCCACATCCCATTTCTCTGCTTCTGTTCCATTGGATCCTCTGATAGTCTCTGGTCTATCTCTCCCTAACTCATGACTTCTTGGCAACTCCACTCTCTCCTTCTAACCTTTCCCTACCCATGTCAGGTCACTATGTAACATTGTAGCACTGTCATCCGTTGTTCATTGATTTGCTTGAGCGGGCACCAGTAACGTCTCACTGCGAGACTTGTTGTTACTGTTTTTGGCATATCGAATATGCCACAGGGAGCTTGCCAGGCGCTGCCATGCAGGTGGGATACTCTCGGGAGCTTGCTGGACGGAGGAATCGAACCCGGGTTGGCGGCATGCAAGGCAAACATCTTACCTGCTGTGCTATCGCTCCAGCCTTATATAAAACCATAATGTTTTTATACAGTGCTCCTAAGTAAATTTCATTAGTCTCACTGTAAGTGCTCTAAACCTTTAAATCACTTCTTCCAGCATTACAATTCAGAAAGTAAATGTTTATTAACAATTGTTAATATTTCTTTTGTATTTTACATATATTTCTTCATTACATCCTTCTAAAATCCTCTGAGGTCAGGGTAGGAAAGAGATGAGGCCCAATGTAGAAGTGGCAAAGGGTAACTAACTAACCACCCAACAGGTAAATGATTGAGACCGTGCTCCAGATTCCAGGTCTTTGTGGTCCCAGAGCCGTTTTTTTCTCTCCAGTTCATTTCCCTCCCTGCCTTGGTCCATAATTTGCCTTTTCCCTAACCTCCTCATATTTCTTCATTAATTTGACCTATAAGCAAGATAAGCCAGTACCGAGTGGTGGTTTCCAGGTGGCTTATTATGTGAAGTGGGGAAAAAAGAAGTGGAAGCTACGAGAAGGGAATCTACATCTTTGCTCTATCCACCTCTGCCACCCGGGGAAGCCCCTGGGACATGAAAGATTGATGAAAGTCTGCTCTGAGCCCCTCCCTGGCGCAGACATTTGCATCCTGCCAGCACCACCAGCAGGCAGCTGTCAGGCTGCGCAGTAAGCCCACCTGTCCTGCACGGTATGGGAGATGATCCCCAACACCCAATTTCTCAGAGAGCCGTGGACTCAGGCTGAAGCCATAAATTGCACTTTGCAGGAAAGTCAATCCTAGATCTTACCCGGGCCTTTGGGGTTTGTCACCTTTCCCTCAGAAAAGAATTTCAGCAGATAGAAGTGAATAAGTCGTCTATTGAGGAAATAAAGGGAGGTACATTAAGATAGCGGTTCAGGAGAGAACACGGGCTTCTCCAGAACAGAGAGCCCCGCACACATCCAATGGCAAAGTCTGCAAGCATGGAGCTCGAGCACGCTTCTTCCTCTGCTGAGTTAGTTTAGACAGTCTCCAACTGGCCTCCCTGGGCCCTTGCAAGGGTGATTGCCAAGGGGGAGGGCTGCGCGCAGCTGGTCTTCATGTGGCCTTGTTCTAGGCTGGGAGCCTGTCCTTCTGGGGTCCAGCTTCTTCTTTCCAGGATCCACCTGTGCAGGGACCTGGATTTCTGCATCTCAGTAGCTTTCTGGGCTCTTGAGGCGGGTCTTAGGTGGCAAAGGCCCCCATCAAGCTGGTTCAGGCTTCAAATACTATTTTCCCTAGGGAACCTTAGCAGGGTCCCCCATCTTGCTGTCAGCAACCAACCCTCAGAAGTAAACATATAAAGGGCTCCTTCTTTTCCTGGAATTCTTTGATTTATGTTCTCTCTGAGAGGGTGATCCAAAGGGCAAATGCCCGAGGCCGATCAGGACTTTGCAGGGCTAAGGATCAGCTGGCTATCTGCTGGTTAACCATTAGCCCTTTTTTCACCTTTAGTCTCACCAATCCTGGAGCAAATTCTTCTCCAGGCCTGAACTAAGTCTTAGGATATTACCTCCTTCCATGCATATTCATCAGTCAGGACTCCAATAACTGAAGCAGGGGGTGGGGGAAGTTCCATTACCTCACTGACCCACTCACCCACCCCAGGGCTTAGCTCAGTCTTCTGCAGTCGGCTTCATCATTAGGGACTCTACAAACAGAAGCTGTTCAAGACATTCCTCCCCTCCCCACTCCAGAGCTGTCAACGCTGCCCTCACTGATCCCTCGAGCAAAGGGGCCCAGGCTAGGGGGTGAGGGGTGGGGTATCGTGAGGCTGGGAACCGTCTGATTTGCATGACAAAAGACCAGAATTAAGTACGGTGGCTCCATGCCCAGGGAAGTCCTGGAGTCTGGCACGTTAAAGAAGGATGGGGGCTGAACTAATTCCGGCATGGGACCAGAGACCCCACGGTGCGCTGAAACAGTGGGAGCCGGGCATCCCCCAATTCTTTTAACCTCTCTCTCTCTCCACACCTCCCCCCTGAGCACAGCGCAGGATCCGAGGTTTTCCTGAGCGCAAAATGGAGACGCCGAGCCTCTCTCTAGGCTTCTCCATCTTATGAGCACCATAAAAGGGTAAAAGTTTGTAGTGATATTTCTGGTTGTACTTTTCCTGGACTTTATACAGAAACCCAAAACCGCGCGGCCGCGACAGCGGCCGCGCGACCTAATGTCATCTTAGCATCAGCAATTTGTAATATGTCCCTTTTTAATGGGTCGGACTTTTGTGGGAGATCCAAACAAGAATAGTAAGTCTGTTGCTGAAATATTGTAGGCAATCAAAGTGGTAGCCATCTCTCTAGACTGAACTAAGCTATATCCCCACGCCGGCTGAGAAGAAATATCCTTCTTTCTCGGGAAGAAACGCGGCGTGGTGTAAAACATAGTGTGATGTCCATTAAGCAAACAGACCTGGTGGCGTGGGAATGGGATATAAGGGGAAAAATTATGTACATGGAACAGTGGGACGCTGGTGGAATCTCGAGCCGGAGCCGATACCAGCGCAAGCCCTTCGGTTCCAGAAACTGCTTGCAGAAACTCTACTAGTCTATCAACTAAGCCGGAGCCCCACGCCTGCCGATGACGGGAAATAACCATCCTTTTCGGTTTTTTTTTCCCTTGTCAGGCAGCGTGGCGATTACCAAACAGGCGTGAACTCGGTGGCGCGGGGCAAGGGGGAAAAAGAAAAGTTATGTAACAAACAGCGGGACTTAATATCTCTATATTCTTAGCAGTGGAGAACTATCAAATGCCTCCTTGGCAATAGGACTGCTTTCCTTTTTTGGGGGAAACCCCAACAATGGTAGTGAGTTGTGTGTTGAAACATGGAATGTAATCGAGATAAGGCATAAACGAAGTGGAACTTATCATGTACAAGGGTGGGGACTGGGGAGGTGGGAGGGGGCGGCAGGTATACTGGGGGGGTTGGTGATGGAGGATGGGCACTGGTGAAGGGAAGGGTGTTTGAGAATTGTATAACCGACATAATCCTGAGAACTATGTAACCCTCCACATGGTGATTCAATAAAATTATTAAAAAAAAATAAATAAATAAATAAAGAAGGATGGGGGGCAGGGCGTGATTGAACTTTGCCTGTTGGTGAGGTGAGGTAGGCGTGGGGCCCTCACACCCACTCCAAATCTGAAAACCACCGCGGTGAGAGCTGGCCTCAGGATTTAATTATATGGGCTTACTCAGCCGACTTCTCATTCAACTCTCAGAACTCACCTGCATTTTGTTTTGAAGCTGTCTGAGGTATAAGAGCTCCCAGCATGTATGTCCAAAAATGAGCAACAGGGATAAAGTAGACTTTTCAGTGGTCACTACTTTGGGTTTCTCTTGAACTCACTTTCCAACGCACAAAAACTTCTAAAGAATATTATCTGTATGTGTGCATTTATGCAAATATGGGTACACATACTACTAAACAGACATACTGTGGTACAGATTTATTATTTAATGATTTACTTTTGTTTTGAGGGCCACATCCGGCAGTGTGAGGGCTTAATCCTGGTTCTGCACTCAGGGATCACTCCTGGTAGGTTTCAGGGCACCATACCTGGGGTCAGGGACCAAACCCAAGTCAGCTTATGTACAAGACAAGAATCTTACTCACTGTCCTATCTCTCTGGCCCCGATGGGCTTCTTTGAAAGGATTAAACAAGAAGCAGCACCACCATTTCCACTTCCTCACAGTTCTCTCTGTACTGGATTGGAGAGATGGTTCAGAGGGCCGGGCTCATGCTTTGCGAGCACTGGGCTTGCATTGGTCCCCTGCCCCTCCCCCGCCCCCCATCAAATCCCTCAGTTTGGGGGGAAAACTGAATGATGAAATGAAATCATGCCAAGAGAAGGAAAGAAATCTGAAGGAATCAATTTTTATATTGCTTTGCAGGTTTTACATTGAAAGCATATCGTTTTTAAAGGATAAAACTACGGTGGAGCTGTTTTTCCTGAATGCGAAGTCTTGTGTGCACAAGGTAAGGGGCCCCTTGGATAGGCTCCGTGAGGGACTCAGACTACCGTAGCTTGAGAGGACAACAGCACTTACTGCCTGTGTTTTCGTGTTCAAACGTTTTATTGTTTTCTGTTGATATTTTCGACCCCTCTCTTCCAGCAAGATAACTCTTTTTCAACCCTGAGTGGGAAGGCAGCCATCTTTAAAGGACTTGTACTCACACATAATCACCATTATTTTGTGTGCAATTGTTAATTTCCATAGAATGCCCCCCCCAAAAAAGAAACACAAAAATAGATCCATCAGATTATCACTGAAACCTCAGAATAGTCAGTCCATGTAAACAGGATATGCACATACATTTACCATAATTCAAAGCAAGCCTTTTTTTAGGACCCTTTACTCACAGCCAAGTACTTTTTAAAAAATTTTTTTATAAAGTAGTTCACAATATTTGATTATATTTAATATTCAAACACCAATCGCACCACCATTATACCTTCACACCACCATATTTTGGATGTTTCCATTCTGAACCTCAACCCTTGCCCCAAAGCAGAACCGAAATAATTTATTTTGTATTTTTTGTTATGAATAAACCACTGAAAATGCTCCATAAAAGTTTCCTTGGAGGAGAGTGTGTGAAGATTGTTGTATTTCACCCAGGGGCCATTAAGCCCTTCTGTAAGAGATTACTTTAGTTGAGCCTTGTCTGTTTTTATATATATGTGTGTGCACGTGTATATTTATTTATATATATATATATATATACATATATATATGGGCTGGAGCGATAGCACAGCCGTTGAGCATTCGCCTTTCACGCGGCCGACCCGGGTTTGATTCCTCCGCCCCTCTCGGAGAGCCCGGCAAGCTACCGAGAGTATCACGCCCACACGGCAGAGCCTGGCAAGCTACCCATGGTGTATTGGATATGCCAAAAACAGTAACAATAAATCTCTCAATGAGACGTTACTGGTGCCCGCTCAAGCAAATCGATGAGCAACGGGATGACAGTGACCAGTGACATATATATATATATATATATATATATATACATACCTCTAAGATTGGTTGCATTCTACTTTAAACTCCATCAAATGTGGTGCCTTACTCTTGGAATATGAGTAGTGTGATGTATGAGATGTCCAGAAATAGGTTCACTCATGACTGAGGCTTGGTCCAAGCACGTGGAGATTGGCAGCGGTTGAGTTCTGGATGTTTTTTGGCTGGCGGGGCTGGCTTTGTTGGGGCGGGGAGGGGCCTCACCCACCCACCTCTGGGGTGCCCCAAATGAAACAGGCTGTCTTGAGGTTGGGCGGCATAAGCCAAGTGCTTTAAAGCAGTATTGCCATTACCTGTAGTAGGGGATCAGAGTTGTTTAGTAGGGGATCAGAGTTGTTGTTTTTATGTTTGAGAGGGTTTTGCTGTTGTATCTAATCTGTAATGGACACATTGCTTTTATAAAATTAATAACCAATCATGGGCTGAAGAGAGATAGCACAGAGATTAAGGTGCTTGCCTTGTACCTAGCTGATCCCAGTTTGATCCCTGGCACCACATACATTTCCCCCAAGTATCACCAGGTGTGATCCCTAAGCACAGACCCAGTGGTAAACTTCGATCACTGCCAAGTATGCCTCAACAACTAAAAGATTAAAGAAATTTAAAAAATTAAAATTCCCCATGAATTATCTGGAAGATGATCCTATGTTTGGACATTGTGCTATGCTAAATCACTCTAGAAGTTTGAAAGGTGCTCCATATGTGCCTTATCTCCTTGCAAACTGACATAGCCATGAAGTTCTCCACTCCGAGTCCTCAACCACAGCCTCGGCCATGGCAGGGAGTCTGTGGTCGAGCTTGCTCATTCATAGCCTTGCTACACACGTCTAGATTATGGTCTCCAAGGTTGGCTCCTTGTTGGTGTAATCCCACCAACGGCCAACATCCAGAGACTATAAAACCAAGCTCCCGGAAGCAGCTGTGACCTCTTATTGTCTAGTTCTCCCTCTCAGAGAACCCAGCAAGCTACCGAGAGTATCCTGCCTGCATGACAGAGCCTGACAAGCTCCCCATGGCATATTCGATATGCCAAAAACAGTAAGAATGATGGGTCTCATTCCCCTGACCCTGAAAGAGCCTCCAATGCGGCACCATTGGAAAGGACAAGTAAAGAGAGGCTTCTAAAATCTCGGGGCTAGGACGAATGGAGATGTTACTGAGATCGCTTGAGAAATTCGACGATCAATGGGATGATGATGATAATGATGATGATGAAGTTTGGCTGCCAGCGTCTACCCATGTATACCACCCTAACTCTTAGGGTGACCAGGGGCAGCTGGAAAGACAAGTGAGACAGGCTTTGATTTACGGCACCTACATTTGCAGTCTCTCCCTGTCTTCCTGTCTCCTATGGCACACACACACACACACACACACACACACACACACACACAGAGCTTTGATTGGTGTAAGACTCAAAAATGGCAGAAGTTCTCACTCTTTAAACAGCCTTAGTGAGATATAATTGACTGTACATATTTAAAATGTGTCATTTCATAAGGTTCGACATATAATTCACATAAAACAGTTAATACACTCAATAGTGATCTGCCCCCAAATAAGAGATCCACTTTTTTCTCACAATAAATTACATTTTCTGAGTTTAATGTACATTGAATCAAATAGTAAATAAACTTTTAACCTTCTCTCCATCAACATAACTTTTTTTTTCTTTTTGGGTCACACCTGGTGATGCACAAGGGTTACTCCTGGCTCTGCACTCAGGAATTACTCCTTGCAGTGCTCAGGGGACCATATAGGATGTTGGGAATCGAACCCGGGTCGACCACATGCAAGGCAAATGCCCTACTCTCTGTACTGTCGCTCCAGCCCAATAAACATAACTATTTTAAGATGTATACATAGTGTTCTATTTATGCAAATTTAATCATAGTAGTCAATAGACTACTCTTTTATTGCTTAGTAGTGTCCATTGTAGGGCTATACCTTAAATTGCTTGTCCACCTGGGGTCTTTCCCCTTCTTTTTTGTCCAGCTTTACTGAGATATAATTGACAAGTGACTGTTGTGCAACCTTAAGATATATGTTGTGATTGTTCATATATATCATCATCATCATCATCTCATTGACCTCCGATTTTCTCGAGCGGTCTCAGTAACGTCTCCATTCGTCCTAGTCCTGAGATTTTTTTGGGGGGTCACACCCGGCGATGCACAGGGGTCACTCCTGGCTCATGCACTCAGGAATCACCCCTGGCAGTGCTCAGGGAACCATATGGGATGCTGAGATTCGAACCCGGGTTGGTCACATGCAAGGCAAACGCCCTACCCTCTGTGCTATCACTCCAGCCCCCATAGCCCTGAGATTTTAGAACCCTCTCTTTACTCATCTTTCCCAACAGTGCCGCATTGGAGACTCTTTCAGGGTCAGGGGAATGAGACCCATCATTCTTACTGTTTTTGGCATATGAAATATGCCATGGGGAGCTTGCCAAGCTTTGTCATGCAGGCAGGATACTCTCAGTAGCTTGCTGGGTTCTCTGAGAGGGAGAACTAGACAATAAGAGGTCACAGATGCTTCCGGGAGCTTGGTTTTATTCTCTGGATGTTGGCCCTTGATGGAATTACACGGCGCTGGGGGCAGTCCCTGGGTGTGACCGCCTAGCTACTGGAAAATGGGGGATCTGGGTGCAAGAGGCCCAGTCCCAGTATGAGCAGGCTTGGAGATCTCAGCCCCAGGTCCCACATACCTGGATTCCTCTGCTGGTCCCTTCATGCATGAGGCTCATTCAAACGTGTAGAGAGGGGCCTTTGGCATGGCTGTGGCTGGGTTCTGGAGGTCTTCGGCTGTGGGGGCTCTGCTCGGGGCGGGGAGGGAGACTCAACCCACCCCCTCTGAGGGGCACCAGTGAAGACAGCTAGGCACAGGGGCATATATATTACAAAACAATCCATTTGTTGATAGATATTTGTGGGATTGTAATATTTTATTGAATTATCATTATATAATACCATATAAGTTTCAGGTGAGCATCACTGAAATTCAGTATGGAAGGCTGGGACACATTTCAAGTGGAATATGCACATGTCTTGCATACAGGAGACCCTGGCTCCCTTTCCCCAGTACCACATGTTTCCCATCCCCTCGCCCCTACCTCAGCCTTGCTGGGTGTGATTCCTGTATTTTAATAAAATCACCATTCGGGTTGGAGCAGTAGTCCAGCAGGTAAAACTTTGCACATGGCTAATACAGATATGATCCCCAGTACCCCACATGGTTCCCTGAGCCCCACCAGGAGTAATCCCTGAGCACAGGGCCAAGAGTAAGTCCTGGGAGCTGCCCCAAAACAACAGTAATATAATTATCATGTTCATACACAATAGTAAGTCATTCCTGAAAATTCAAATATGGATAAATATTTGGATGGTACTAGTTTACCACAAGTAAAACTGCCATGAATATTCATATACTAGTCTTTTTAAGAACTTATGCATTCTTTTCTCTTGGGTAAATACCTAAAAATGGAATAACTAATTCCTATGGCAGATCCATGTTTAACTCTTTAAGGCAATGCCAAACTGTTCTCCAAGGAGGTTGTGCTGTTGCCCACCAGTGGTGTGTGAGTTTTAGTTCCTTCACCTCCTTGTCAACACTTGGCACAGTTAGTCTTTTCATGTTAGGCACAGATGACATGTAATAGTGCAGTATCTCGTGATTTTAATTTACATCTCTCTGGTGACCTATGATGGTGAACATCTTTCATGTGCATATCTTACCATCGATATATTCTCTTTATATTTTAGTCCCTTGTCTAACTCTTTAGGTTAAGTTTTCAGAGTGTGTATTTTCAGGATCCAAGTACTTTTTTCACTTATGAAGATTGCAGATATTTTCTCTCTCCTCTGTGTCTTGCCTTTCATTATCTTTATGGTGTCTTTAAAAACTGAAAGTCCCTCTTTTTTTAATGACGTCCATTTTATCAGGTTATATCCCACATGGATTGTACTTTTAATATTGTATCTTAATAAGCTTTGCCTTACACAAGGGTACAAAGATTTTCTCCTGTGTTCTTCTAGAATTTTAGAGTTTTTCCTTAAGGTCTGTGTTTTATTTTGAGTTAATTTTTTTTCTTCGGTTTTGTATTGGGGAACCACACACAGGAGTGCTCAGAGCTTGCTCCTGTCTCTGCACTTAGGGATCACTTTGGGCAGTGCACAGGATAATCATAAAGTGTGCTGGGGATTGAACCCAGGTTGGTCACTTGCAAGGCAAGTGTCCTGCCTGCTATGCTATCTCTCCAGCTGGATTGTATATTAGTATGTGACACAAAATATAGACTGAAGTTTACCTTTTTGTATATGAATATTCAACTGCTCCAGAATCATTTGTTGAAGAGTTTTGTTTCCTAAAACAGAAACTAAGATACCTGATGAAAGATTTTTTTTTAATTTATTTATTTTTAATTAGTGAGTCACCGTGAGGGTACAGTTACAGATTTATACACTTTTGTGCTTATGCTTCCCTCATACAAAGTTCGGAACCCCATCCCTTCACCAATGCCCATTCTCCACCACCAGTAAACCCAGCATCCCTCCCACCCTCCCCAATCCCATCTCCCCCCACCCCACCCTGCCACTGTGGCAGGCTGATGAAAGATTTTTTAATTTTGGGCATTTAGATTCCCCATAAATACTGATTAGTAATCTTGTAAATTCTGATGTTGTGTTTTCATTTTCATTTGCTTCAAAAGGGCTTCTAACTTTTTGACATATATCTATTGGCTCATTATATTTAGAAGGATGAAATTTGGTTTACAAATATTTGGGGATCTTTTTAGACATTTTTGTTATTTATTTCTTTGTATTGAGTTAGATATTTTGTATGAGTTAAACCCTAAATTTATTGATACTTATTTATGGCTCAGGATATGCCACAAAATTATCATCTTTATCCTGGTGATACTCTTTATTCTTAAATATGCCACACTTGATATTGATATAATTATTGTAAATTTCTTTTTATTTTTGTTAGCGTGGTAAATCCTTTTTTATTCTTTAACCTTGACCTGTAATTTATACAGTTTACCTACTGGTAGCATTAGAACGTTTCTTACAAAAACCTTACAATAATTTATTTTTATTTCTCCTATCAGCTTTTATGCTGTTGGCATCATACATATTACTTATAGATACATATGATATTGTTAATATTTTTGTGTAACTATCTCTTAATCTCTGGTTGCATCTAAGATTTTCTCTTTATCACTGTTTTGAGCAATTCAATTATGACATGACTTATGATAACTTTCTTTAATAGTTTTTTAGTTTGGGACCCACTATAACTGTGCTGAGGGCTTACTCCTGGCTCTGTGCTCAAGGATCACTCCTGACGGGGCTTGGGACATCTATAGGGCTGGGTGAGAGGCCCGAGTAGACAATGTGCTAATCAAGCACCCTCCCCACTGTACTATCTCTCTAACCCCTCTTTGTATCTCTTATGATTGGTTTTTGTGCTTTTTTTTCTATTGTCCTGGGCAGGGTGGGTGTCTCACACACTTCACTGCCATGCGTGCACTCTTGATTATGGTGTGCTAAGGGCAACACGCTTCTTTGAGCTTATTCTATTATCTGTGTCATTTCTGGGTATTTTCATCTGATTGGTTTTCAGATATCACCTCGTTGTGAGTGACATTTCCTTGCTCATTTGCATGCCTGGAAATATGTCACTGGCCCCTGAGCGTTCTTAATTTTATATTTTGGGGTCCTGCATATTTTCATATTCCAATAAGTATTCTAACATTTGTTTCATGGTCATGGAATTACTTAGATACAGTTCAAATGTTTTTCATATATTTTATAATTTGCTAGACCGGCCCACTGCATTGTTCATTCTAGATCTTATTATTCCCCAAAGTTAGGTCTTCCCCAGAGTTAGTCCTTACTCGGTGCTCCATGAATTATGAGTGTTTGCATTTGGACTAATTGAAATAAGCAAGTTCCCTTTTCCCTTTCTCTTTTTTGATAGTTGTTTTGCTTGTTTGTTTGGGGACCACACCAGACAGTGCTCAGAGCTTACTCCTGGCTCGGAGCTCAGGGATCATTTGTTTGAGAGCCACACCTGCAGTGCTCAGGGTTTACTTCTAGCTCTGTGCTCAGGGATCACTCCTGGCAGACTTGGGGGGCTATGAGGTGCTGGAGATTGAATCCCAGTCGGCCACATGGCAAGGCCCTGCCCACTCCATTATCACTTTGGGTCTTCAGATGATTCTTTCCCCAACCACAGACTTATCTCTCCACACAAAGGTGATTAGTTCTATGCTCAGTACTCAATCAAGCAATGTGTAGGTCTTCATGATTTTTGCGTTATTTTTTTTTGTTTGGGGACCACACACAACTGTGCTCAGGGCTTACTTTTGGCTCTGTGTAGGAATCACTCCTGGTGGAGTTCAGGGCATCTGTAGCCCTAGGTATAAGCGCTCTCTTGCTCTCTCTCTCTCTCTCTCTCTCTGGCTCTCACATCTATTCATCTGAGTTTCATCAATCTCTCAGCTCTTTTTTTCTCAATTTAGAGTCCATATTTCTCTGTCATATTTCCCCTCCATAACCTGGAAATCATCCCAGAGCATCACAGGGTTCATTGTGCTATGTTGCCTGACATTCAGTTTTTGGAATACTTGTTTCCTATTTCTTTTCTTTCTCTTAGTTTTTGGTCAATTTTTTTTTCAAGTGAGAGGGTACATCCAATCCTCGTTATTGCATCCTGTTAAAAGAAGTATTTAAGTCACAGTTTTAGCTAATTTTATGAGGCAAGCCTGTCTTTTCTAAGACATGGATTTCCTTAAGAACTCTTAGGGTGACTTAATAAGTAGACAACTACATGGCAAGTACAGTATCTACTGAGTCAGGAAAACATTTTGTAAGCCACACTTGTTTTGCTTCTCCTTTATGGAGAAATATAATTCCCCTTGTGTTGCATTTACTGCCCTGCTGGCTTTAGGCCAATTTAGAACTGTTTCTTTGATTGTTTGGCTGCTGTGTTGCTAATGCGGAGAAAGATGGGATGCCACTTTTATAGCATGGTACTTCTCTTGGTAACTTTTCTGGGTTCTGTCAATCTTGACAAAGTAAGGAAAAGTAACTTTATTTTGTTTTTTGTTTGTTTGTATTGGGGCTACTCTCAGCTGTGCTGGTAGTTGCTTGAGGGACCAGGGGGTCCTGGGGGTGCAAAGCATGAGCACAGCCAGCTGAGCTATTTATTCAATCCCTAAATTGAATATTTTATAAATAATATGTAGAGGACTGGTAACAAACAGCCATTGCAAGATGCAATGACTTGTTTCTTTGGGGTGCAAAGCAGGATCAGACTCAGACAAGGCATGCTGTCTCCAGCTAATCCCAAACCCCAGGCCCTCAGGTAACACCATTAGATGTCTGACAGTCTAACACCATTATACCTCGGGAATGTGGTTCAGATGAACCACAGCCATAACAGGAGAAAATATGTCTTGTGAGAACATAGCCTACATGAAAAAAACACATAAGGTGGGTTATTGATTAAGGTTTTTGTTTTGCTGTTGTGCCATACCTGGCAGTATTCAGGGCTTACTCTTGGCTCAGTGCTCAGGGTTTACTCCTGGTGCCTAGGGATCCATGTGTGGTGTTGGGGTCAAATCTGGGCCAGCCACATGCGAGGCAGGTACATTACCTGCTATACTATCTCTCCAAGCTCAGTGGAGTATTGATTTATGAAAGTAAATCCTGGTGGGGGTACCTGTTTGTTCCTAGATTTGAGAGTGAATGGGGCTCCCTTCTACACCTGGCAGAAGACCCCTAATTCCCCCCTACACATACTTCTTCCTCCTTACCAGAGATTTTATTCAACTGCCAGTTTTTTTTTTTCCTTCCACTGAGGACAGACACACAGACAGGAAGAGAAAGCTCTTACTTGCAAATACTTTTATAAATTTTCTTACATGCTTAGTAGGAAATATGACCTGTGATGAAGTTTAATACATTGCTAAAGTTTAATACATTGTAAGGACCTAAATATTAATTTATATCCATGCAAAACTTTCAACCTCATGCATCTGTCACTTGAGATACAGATGATTCCCAGTGGTTTCATAAACACTATTGCTCACACATAATGAATAACCCTTAATACTTTGAAAGAAATAATGTACCTTATTTCTGAGTCTGAATTTCCTTAATAATCTAAAAAGGGGATGAAGAGTTTTTTCCTTTATTTATCCCCGAACAAATTCCCATGAATCGTAACTAATTAAATAAATGAATGGATCTTCATGATCAATGTCTGTTTTTAAGAAGTCAAAAAAATTAACTAAAACAGCTTACCTGCTATATAATTAAACCATTACTAAGTGTGAAGAGCATCTAAATTAATTGATTAATTGTTAGAATGCTAAAAAGCATTATTTTCTAGCACCAATAAGATAGTGCAATGAGTAAGACACTTGCCTAGCATGTAGCCTAGCTGGGTTCCATTCCTGCCAGCACCACACATAGTTCCCTGAGTGTTATCCTACATTAAAAACACCTGAGCCCACCAGAGTGATCCCTGAGTATTTGAAACTTATATATATTCATACATACATATGTATATGAATAATGCATACATATATGTGCATAATGTATATATGTATCTATACATGCACATATATACACATATGTATACATTCATACATACATAATTTCTAAGTCTTACTGAATAAATTATTCTGTTAAGAAAAGAATTTTAGGGGCTAGAGCCTAAGATAGTACACCAGGTAGGGGACTTGCTTTGCATGCAACTGATCTGGGTTCTAATTCTGGTATACCACGTGGCCCCTGAGCACCACCAGAAATAATTCCTGAGTGCAAGCCTGGAGTATCCCCTGAGCATCGCCAAGTATGCCCGCCCCCCACCAGAAAAGAAAAAAATTATGTATACTCTAGCATCTAATGAAAAGCAAGGCCAGGAATGTGGTCGGTGATTGGACCTTTACAATGCCTTGTATATGTAAAGTCCTGGGTTTGGTCCCTAGCACCACGCCACAGGGGGTATATTGTCTCCTCCATTTTGCAGATGGGGGATTCCGAGAGATGTAGTAATATACACTAGTTTCCTTAACTAATAACAAGAGGAGAGTCAAAATTTCAGCCCAGATGTACTATGCCAGCATCTATGAGAATAACCGCTGCACCACACAGACTGCCTCTCAGCGGATGGAGGTTGTCTGTCCTTGGCACGGGGCATGCCATGATACCCTGAGTTTAAACTCCCTTTTCCATATTCCAAATATTTTGAAAGGGCTGATTAATGAGGTGCCACTGGACATACTGGGCCAAATGGCTTTTGCAGGCTGGCTGGGAGATAAAAACCCTTCTGAAAGAGTATTTAAGAAATGCTTCAGCACTCCTGTTGTTGGCACAGAACCTACTGGAAAGTTAGGAACTGCCCGTACGGGTCAAGCATTCTCCAGGAGGGTGCTGTTGTCTGGGTTGTCATTCAAGTGAAGGCTCTTGAACCTGTTTGGCTTCCTTAGGAGATTGCAAAGGAGCACCTCGCCTTTGCAAAACAACCACCTGTGCCAGGTGGTGATGGCATGGAAACACACAGCTGCCCATGTGAAACCTGGAAGCACTGAATGTAGACTGTGGTCCAGCCCTTGGGCAACATGCTGCCTGCTAGGAAAAGCCCAAGTGCATGAAACAGGTCTGTAGTCTGCCCTGAGAATTATTTCAGTAGCCTTCCTTGTCTTTACCTCTGATTCCAGAAATCAGTTAGCATTTACCACTATCACTCCTTTTTAACATCAGCAGTTTGAAGACATGCTTCGGGAAACAAGAACAGTGAAAGACAGAAGCTGTGGGAAGCGAGTGGGGTTCGAGAGTGCTTTGTGGCAGGGTTCACGCATGGGAAGAAGGAAGGTATCATGCTGGTGAGGACGGCAGCTGTACCTTCCTAGGAACACCTCGGCAAGCTCGAGCCACAGCAGTGAGGAGGGTAGCTGCCTTGCACGCGGCCTGCCAGGGCCTCAATCCTGGGCACCACATTTGGTCCCCTGCCCCTGCTGGAGGTGATCCCTGTGCACAGAGCCCGCTGAAAGCCCCTAAGCACTGCCAGGTGTGACCGAAAAAACAAACAAGAAAAGAGCTCATTGAGTAGCTAGCACTGATTTTTCTCTTGTATTAACTCTTGTAGCTCGCCTGCACGGTAGAGCCTGGCAAGCTCCCTGTGGCATATTGGATATGCCAAAAACAGTAACAGCAAGTCTCACAATGGAGACATTACTGGTGCTCGCTCGAGCAAATAGATGAGCAACGGGATGACAGTGATATAGTGATACAGTGATAATTTGTGTAACCCCCGCTGGGTTAATCAACCAATACTGTTGTTTATAATTACTCTACGAAATAGAAAAATGGAATCAAAAGTAAGTTAAATAATTTGACCACAGTCAAATATCTCATTAGTTGAAGAATAATCTCTAGGCTGGCTGACATCAGAAACCATAGTATTTAACTTTCTTCAATCATTTGTTCATTCTGTAGCACTGTAGCACTGTCGTACCATTGTTCATCGACTTGTTCGAGCAGGCACCAGTAACATCTCCATTGTGAGATTTGTTGTTACTGTTTTTGGCATATCGAATATGGCACAGGTAGCTTGCCAGGCTCTGCTGTGTAGGCAGGATACTCTTGGTAGCTTGCTGGGCTCTCCAAGAGGGACGGAGGAATCGAAGCTGGGTCAGGCACTTGCAAGGCAAACACCCTACCCACTGTGCTATCGGTCCAGTTTATTCTATGAAAAATTATGTATTCCCTTTAAAAGCCAAGATTTCTGATAAATGCAAATTATCAGAATAATATTTACCTTAGTGCCATTCCATGACCTATCCTAAACCTTAGTGGTGTGTGTATATTAAAGGTAACTTATCTGATAATCTTTCTAAGACTTTTACAAGATGCCAGCAATTTTGTTGAGACTGAAAATGCCCAGCATTCTTATATGACTTTAATGATGTGATTTGTACACCGCCTAAAGTATGTAAGAAGCAGTTAGAACATTTCCTTACTTCTACAGCATGAGAAGTCTCAAAACAGAATGGCATTTTGAAATCATATACACTAGACTTTAGATCTATGTCTTGAGATACTCACGCCATCAGGCGATGTTTTCAGGCCCAAAAGTTTAAGAAGTCAAAGATTATATACATTCTTATAAAAATCTTGAACTTTACCATCTACATGAAGTATTCAAGATGTCCAATACATGAATATGTTGTCTTATTATTTTTCAAGTTTATTTATATATCAAATTTTTCTTTCAAGCAATACTTGTTAATGGACTGCTGACCATACATTTTAAAATGCTCTTCTGAGTTTACTAATAACCAGTTTTCATCTCAAAATAAATAATTAAATAGATAAAGGCAACTTCTAGCCTCCTGGGTGATATCCTAGGTTTGATCTGGTAGGTGTATTCTTTCAAAAAGATATCCTAGAAGTTTCTCAAGAAATATTGACCTGGGCTGGAGAGATCATACAGTAGGGAAAGCACTTGTCTTGAATGCAGATGACCTAGCTCCCATCCCCATGTCTGCATATGGTCCCCTGACCCCCCCCCCCCCCCGCCTCAAGAGACCCCTCAGCACAGAGCCAGGAGTAAGCCCTGTGCACATTTGGGTACAGCCCAAAAGCCAAGGAAAAGAAATACTGACCTGGATACCAAGCTAGTTATGACTATGACCTCTTCTACTCTGGATTTGTGGGAATAGATACCAAATCAAGATGGAAGAGACAATGGCCGAGCAACGCCTTTCTTAGAGGTGCCTCTTCATTAGTGCACTTGGCAAACGTGTCAGCGATCATTTCTAAGTGGACAATTACAACAGCGCCTGCTAATAATGTTCCTGAGGACCTTAATTCCATTAGCATGTAAGTGTGTGTAATCTGGAGTTCCGAAGCCCTCTCAGAAGCCCATGCAGCTCTGCAGGATCATTAGCTTATATCCACTGAGTTTTTCACCCAGAACTTCACCCAGATAATTTAGAAATTATCTCATGAATAATGAGTGTCAGTTGGGCTGAATACCCATCAAATCAAAGGTCTGGGGGCAGCACCCATCCTCACCACTACAGCTATGCCAAGAGCTCCACTCCACCGCCTCACAAATACCCTCTGCAGAGACACCAGTCGCTTAATAGTTTCAGGGACTGCCTGTCTTCTCTGCCCTGGGAGCAGCTCTTCCGCCACAGCCCCTTGTCCCCTGAAGATGTATGCTCGTATGGAATTCGTCTCCAACCCCACCGTGGTGAGGAGCACCTCCCGGTCCTGAGCAGATCACTGTCTGCTATGGTGCTGGAAGGACCAGGGACAGATGAGAGCCTCAGCAGCTTGGCTGCCCCACAGCCCCCGAACTCATCTGTTCTGAGCCTCAGCTTCCAAACCAGCCCCATTTCAGGGACACTGACACAGGAGCCCAGTTCACAGCCAGTGGGGCAGCTGGCTCTGGAGCTGGGGTTGGGACTGTGTTTAAAAGCCCCATCCTTGGTGATGCCAGGAACCCTCCCTGAAGCAACAGCTCTTGTCCTCCACCATGGGGCTCTTCTGCAGGATGGTGGCCTCTGTCATCCTCTTCGCCACGTGAAGGTGCCGTCTCCAGCTCCCATGGCTATTTCTCCGGATCTCTTCTGCTCTGTGTGTTCCTCTTTCGAACTTCTCCAGGCAGCCTGAGGGAAGTGGTTGGTTCAGGGTTTGACAGAGGGAAGACAAGTAAATAATTAATAAGAAAAAGATTTTGAAGATACCAGTGCTGGGCTGAGAACGCTGGTGTTTTTTGGAGCCAGGGTGGATAGCCTAATGCATGAGGGGTGGTCCCTGTACCCCCATACTTTGGAAGTCCCAGCAGCCCTGCTGTCTTGTTGACTCTGGCCCAAGACCATAGATTGGGAAGTGTCTGTTTTTAAGTTTATTTGTTTGTTTGTTCGTTGTGGGGTTTGCTTTTTTTTTTGGGGGGGGGGGTCACTCCCGGGCATGCTCAGGGATTACTCCTGGCTCTTCACTCAGGAATTACTGGCAGTGCTCCAGGACCATATGGAATGCCAGTGATAGAACCCTGGTCAGCTGCGTGCAAGGAAAATGCCCTATCCACTGTGCTTTCCAGCCCCTGATCTGGAAGTATCTGGATCATGCAACAAAAAACCTTAATAAATTCTAAATTAAAAAATTCACCTGCGGGGGCTGGAGCGATAGCACAGCGGGTAGGGCGTTAGCCTTGCACGCGGCCGACCCAGGTTCAATCCCCGGCATCCCATATGGTCCCCCAAGCACCACTAGGAGTAATTCCTGAGTGCAAAGCCAGGAGTAACCCCTGAGCATCGCTGGGTGTGACCCAAAAAGCAAAAAAAAAAAAAAAAAAAAATTTACCTGCGATCAAATATAACAATGTTCACATAAATTTATTTTCTAAATCAAATGACATTAATATTGCAACTTTGTTATCTAATCAATTTTAATCCTAGAATTATATCAACAATTGCCACTTTTTTTCTACATTAAATTAAAAAAAAAATCAAAGAAAAAAATGGAAGTTACCCCATGGATAGCATTACTAAAATATGAGATTTTTTTTTTTGAGATTTGAGACTTAACAATAATAAGGTGGAAATTCCTAGATACACTTCAATAGGAATTAAATCAATTATAACTTATTCATATAATAAGATACTATATAGTCATTAAGCAGAATAAAACAGAGCTGGGATATAGCTTAGTGGTAAAGTGCTAGCTTTTATTCATGAGGACTGCGTTCAATTTTCAGCACTGTAAAAAAAAAAAGAGCTGGCTAAAAGACTTATTCTACTCAGAAATGGATTCATTTATGGAAACGTGTCCAATCTACATCTTGTTGTTGTTGATCTGTTTTTCGTTTGGGGGCCATGATTGGTGATGTCCAGGGACTACTCCTAGCTTAGTGCTTTGGGTCACTCCCATTGTTGGGGGATCATGAGGTGGTGGGGTCAAACTTTGGCCTCCTACATGCAAAGTATATGCCCTAGACCTTGGATCCATCTCCCTGCCTGTATCTACATTAAATTTTAAAAGAATCAACATACAAAATAGTAAACATAGAAAGCTTGTTCTTAACTTTATTATTTACTGTAGCACTGTAGCACTGTCGTCTCATTGTTCATCAGTTTGCTTGAGCAGGCACCAGTGACGTCTCCATTGTGAGATTTGTTGTTACGTTTTTTGGCATATCAAATATGCCATGGGTAGCTTGCCAGGCTCTGCCGTGTGGGCGGGATACTCTTGGTAGTTTGACGGGCTTTCCAAGAGGTATGTATTTATATATATATATATGTATATATATATATATATACACACACACACATATACACGCACATATATATACATATGTATATGTTACTCTCTATGATTTGTTGCCTACTGTCTGAACTCCATCAAATATGGTGTGGTAATTATGGAAAATGGGTAGAAAGTGTCTTATAATTCTAGAAAGCAGCCTGGAGCACAGTGGCAGTTGGGTAGTGGAGGTCAGCTGCCGGGGCTGGGTCCCTTGGGGTGGGAAGGGCTCTCATCCATCTTCCTCTGGGGCGCCCCAAGTGAAAACAGCCTGGCATGGAGTCCTGGTTAACATAGTGACGGAGAATTTGGATGCTGAAACCACAGAGCCTGGGTTCAAAAGCATGACCTTGACTTGAACCCGAGCATGATACTTTGTCCCCTCCTTTCCCCTTCCCTCCCTTTCCCTTTTTCATGGTGGCCATTGCAATGACTAAGTGCCACACATGTTGCCCAGATGTGGTGCTTATACATTTGCGCCACAGCCCTTGCTGAGCGTTGGGCATCTGGTGTGGTGCTTTGCCCACTGAGAGCTTTGCTCCTCTGTATGGTGGTTATTGCACACCTGCTCTTTGGGGGTTGTACTCATCACAAAGGTGTGGTTGTAGTGCTTGAGTTATGCTGATCACACAATTGAGGTTGTAGTGCTTGCTGCACACCACTGCAATGGTATGACAGGTGCTCATCTGGGGCCTCACCCCTTGGTCGTGGCACTCCCCTAACTGGTTGCCCCTAAGCTGGTCATTGCCATGGCACCAGGGACCACAGACAGTAGAGCTGCCAGACTCAAACAGCCAGACTGCTCAGGTTGTACCTTGGTGCATAGAGTGGCACCGGGGACTAAATTCTCTATTTTGTTGTTGGTGTTGTTTGGACCATACCCAGCAGTGCTCAGAGCTTACTTCTAGCTCTGTGCTTTTAGGGGACCATATGGAGTGCCTGAGAGCCAAGCCAGGTTGGCCACAGTGCAAGGCAAGTGTCCTGCCGCTTTCTCGCTAGCCCCAAACTCTCTCATCTAAGCCACTGTGTTGCTTAGACCACCTGCCATGCAAGCACAGGCCCCATTATGTCAAATTTTGAAACTCAGATTTTAGACTATAGCTCATAAGTTGAGCTATGTGTGCGCCAGTTCTGTTCCCATCTCCACGTGTCCCCCAGCACCCCGCCAGGTGTGGCCTTGGTGGCATTTAAGCACCACATCAACCCTTGGCACCTGAGCCCCGGGAGTCAGAGCACTAACCACGCCATGGTCCCAGCTTAACAAAGATGGTCCCAGATTTGTGAGCACTGTTGGGGATGACCAGGAAGAACGGAAAGAGGGAGAGAAGAATGGAAGGGAAAGGATGGGAAGAGAAGGGGGAAGGGAAAGGAATAGGGGAAGTAAACTCAGTTTTATCCCCAATGCAAAGTGTGAAAAGCAGCAGTTCCTAATAGATGAGCTAAGAGGAGTATAGTCCAGTGACCTTAACTGGATGTGTGAGCCTGTCCTAGCCCCTTCCCTCTGACCATGGTCATTTTCAAGATTCCACACAATTAAATATTTTTTTGTTTATTCATACCATTCCAATACACTGATTCCTCTGCTCAGTGCCTTCCCTGTTTAATATTTAGATGTCTCAGCTGAGCACCTTTCTCTCTTCCTTTGGTTCCCCTGGCAAATCTCCAGGTATCCTTCCAAACTTGGCTCCCGGCTCCCTGCCTACCTGAGCAATCCTTCCTTCCCTACAGCTGCGCCGCTACAGTCTCCTACTGGGTGTTAAAGCTCTTTCAGCTTTCGAAAACCTCCTAGAAGTAGCACTTCTTTCCCTGTTCTACTGCGCTGAATTGTTTGCTCATGTGTCTGCCATCCCACAACCCACCCAGGTCCTTGGAACCAAGAACACTTACTCATCTTATGCCCCAAACACGGCATAGTCTGACATATACAATAGACTCTCAGGACAATGTGTCAGTGAGCAAAATTAATAAGGCTTACAGTAACAAATTTACAAAATGGGCTGGAAAAATATCAGAAACATAGGAAATCGGTTCTATTCAACAACCACAAAATTGCATTCTTCGGCTTTCATTCTTATTTTTCCCTATCTAAGATGGAGCTGCTGCTCCTAAATTTGATTTTCCAGAGTTGATATTGTATTTGTAATCTTGAAACTTATTACACTGAACCTACAGGAATATAATTCGGCCTTGCATGGTCAGATGCTGAGGTGTGGGTGCTTCTGCACGAAGACTGGAGCCTCTCTGTTTGCGCTTTGCTCTAATTACCTTTGGGAAAGATCTGGAATTGCTGTGAAATCAGCTACAACAGTCGGCTGACAGTTCCCTGCTTTTAAATTTGAGTAACTTTTCTCAGAATAACCAGGGAAGAAGTTATTGCCTCTTAATTACCTCTGGACAGAGAAGCACCGAGTATATGCAGTAGGAGTTTAAGTCATCCTAAACCTCATTTTAATCAACTCTTCCAACACATTGTCCACCCTAATTATTCAGCCAAACTATCCTAAGTATCCCTGGCCTTTTTTTTCACTTTCTCACTAGAAGTAATTATAATGTGTTAGTAAAAACAAATCAGGCATAAAAGAAAGGTTGGAGAAATCATTCGTCAATAGTCATTAATAAGTTCTGGAACAATCAAAATTGACTCCTCTATGAGAAGAAAACTTTGTCCTAACACCCAGGAAAACATTTTAGTGTTATTCCAATTGCTTGTTCTTGGCAGAGACTTTTTTTTAAGAAAAAAAAAGTGCGTTCATAGAAAGATCTGTTACTATCTCTATTTATAATGCCCTGTGAGAGAGATTCTTTTCAGCTCAGTTTAACCTAACAGAACATGAAGCATATTCATCAATAACCAGTGCATGAACGTCAGCATCATGGTACTGGCTCTGATCTTGGAATTATTCCATGTAGTTTAAGAACCAACAGTTTGAACTAGATTATATGTGATGTATCTAGTTAACCTGGCAGATTCTTAGCATTAGGAATTTGAGGGTGTTTGAATGTAGATAATTATATGTGTGTCTATATGTATGCATGTGTATTTTAATCCTCAATCTCATTTCAAGAAGCTGAGACTATTTTAAGGATCAGTAACAGGAACTGAATATTGCTACTCCAAGTTCTGTCTACATAGAAATCAGTGTCTTACACATAATAACTGGCTATCATCACGATTTACCAAGTGAAATCACTCAGTTAACCATCATTTGGTTTGAACACTAGCCAGTCCACAAGGAACAAAGAAATCTGATGCCATATTTTAAAGGCCTTTGAGAATTTCATAATAAATATTTCACCTTTCCATGTTTCATGTGGTTTTCCAAACATTGAAATTATATGCTTCTTAAACTAGAGGCATTCAGATATATGCTGCCTTGTGCATTTGTGAGAATCAAATTCTCGTAATAACAGCTTAGAACATACTAATTTCCATCCTCAAGGACTTTTCATATGCACTCTGGCATTTGCCTTTACCAGCTCCCTGAAGGAGGAAGAGTTTGCACAGAACAAAAAGCTGAGAGGCCCACAGAGGTGAAAGGACATGGAATAGAACAGATAACAAGGAACATGCCACCCCCTGGCACTTGCCAGGCTAGATTTACAAAGAGTGTATTGTTTATTCACTGGCATGTCACGAGCCCAACGAGGTACTCAAAAGGGTTTTATACACTGAATCACACTACTGCAATCTCATTAAAAGACCTCTATTTCATAATGGTACTGCTTTACACAAATATTCTTAAAATTTTGAAACCCAATATTGGTAGTTTGGGTAAATTATCATCTCATAAATGGTCTATAAGAATAATATGATATGATACTGAAAACAAAAACAAGAGATACAAACTTCAACAAACACATTTTTTAATTTGGGGCTGGAGCAAGAGCATAGTGAGTTGGGCATTTGCCTTGCACTTAGCCAACCAGGGTTCAATCCCTGGCATCCCACATGGTTCCCCGAGCACCACCAGGAGTGATTCCTGAGAGAAGCAGAGCTCTGAATACAGAGCCGGGAATAAGCCCTGAGTATCACCAGGTGTGGCCCAAAAGCAAACAAACAATATATGTAGTTCATAGCTTTACATAGTTATTTATATATAGTTATATAAATTATATTTCTATATAAGCATATTTACAATATATATCTATGTACATATAATTTATGTTTATAAAGGATATGTATTTACATTCATATATTTATTTACAGTATTTATATATTTATAAACTATGTATTTATAAACTATATATCATTATATAGCTATATATGTATAAACTATATATGTTAATATATCATTATGTGTGCATGTAGATAGATAGATAGATAACTGAAAAGAGGGAAAAGAAAATAAATAGTCTAGTTAGCTGAAAATGTTGTATCTTAAAATCTAAGAATGCATGAAAATACTGTATTTTCTCAATTTGTTTTAGAACTCAAATTTCTTTGTATGCTTTCTTATGAAAGTGCTTATATTAACAACTTGGAAGATGCAAATCTTGTATTTCAAAAGAAATGTAGCAGAAAGTCTTCTAGAAATAAATTTACCCATCCCCATGATATTGTCTGTTATTCCATGACAGTGTCTGTTATTCCATTCTTTTTGTTCATGTATCATCTATTCTGTCCTCTGTTTTGTTCAGCAGATGTAATTTCTTTCTGTTTGCCTAAAAGGCCTATAGAAAAGGCAATTTTGCATTTTTTCAGGAAGAAAAAACTGAAAATTCCTTTTTTTGTTGGGTCTTTGGCTTTTGGTTTTGGGGCCACAGCTGGGTCGTACTCAGGGTTTATTCCTGGTTTCACTCTTAGTCATCGCTCCTGTCAGGCTCTGGTGACATATGGGGTATTGGGGACCAAACCCATGTCAGCCATATGCAAGACAAGCATCTACCCGTCCTGCTGTCGCTCTGGTCTCTCCTGTTTCTTAATTAAATATAAAAGCTTGGCAATGTGGAATCATTAGAAAATAGACAATAGTTTTTTGCCTTTCAGGCAAAACTATTAAATTGGCCACAACCAGCTTCAATTTTAAAATGAGTAAAACAAATGTATAGGATGCTGGGCTTGTAGCTCAGTGGTAGATCTTTGTCTCATATGTGTGAGGCCCTGGATTCAATCCCAGCACCATGGGGTGCAGGATGGGGAGGGCACAAAACAACACTACATGTACCATATATCTGAGAGTACAGCCTAGTCTTAGTTGAAGTGGAGTTAATATTACATGGTGTTGAATGTTGGTTTGCTCCTTAGAGAAATTGTCCATGTGTCATTGAATCCATGGCATGAGTTAGGAGAGTGGGTGACGCGAAGCCAAGTGGTTCTGCTCTGCATCCCGGTTCCACCATTACAGGCTGGTGGCCTAGAGCAGCAAGTTACTTACTGTGTTTTTGGTTTTGGTTTTGGGTCACACATGGTGGTGCTCATGGCTTACTCTTGGCTTTGCAACCAGGGATTACTCCTGGCAGTCTTGGGGGACCATATGGGATGCCGGGAGTCAAATCTATGTTGGCTGTGTGCCATGGCAAGTGTCCTACCTACTGTAGTACTTCTCTGGCCCCGTATTTATTAATTTTTATTTGGAGGCCAAACAAGATGGTGTTCAGGGACTGCGCCTGGCTCTGTACTCAAGGTTCACTCCTGGTAGTGTTTCAAGAGCCTTATCCAGTGCCAGGAGCTGAACCTGGGTCACCTGCATATAAGGCAAGCATCTTAACTACTGTACTATCTCTCCAGCCCTGCCTTATCCTTTTAACCTTTCATCTTCTTACCTGATAAGTGGATTAATAGCATTTACCTTGGGCCTGTCTTCAGGAGTCAGAAAATTAATCTATGTCAGACTCTTGGAGACATTTTCTTGTTTTGGTTGCAGTTTTTCTGTCTTAGTTTTTTAGTTTTGTTTTTATATTTTGGAGTTGTCATACCCAGCCGTGCTCAGGGCTTTCTCCTAGCTCTGTGTTCAGGAGTCACTTCTGGCAGGACTAGAGGGACCTTTTATGGTGCTAAGGATCAAGCATGGGTCAGCTGTGTGCAAGGCAATTTCCATACCCACTGTACTCTCTCTAACCCGTGTTGGTTTTGAAAATTAGAAAATCCCAAGAGTATTGTTATAAAAAATAACATTCCCATCTATAAGATGTCCCTGAGCATCAAGAATCACCGTTTAGGGGCCAGAGAGATAGTAGAGCAGGTAAGGCGCTTACTTTGCACACTGCCAACTCAGGTTCAATCCCCAGCACATTTTCCTAAGCACTGCTGGGAGTGATACCTGAGAACAGAGCCAGCAATAAGTCCTGAGCACTGCCAGGTGTGACACATGCATCCTCAAAAATAATAATGATAATAGTGACAATGATAATAATATCAAAATTATTGCATAAAAGGAGACTGTTAATGTGAAAAAAAGTAAAAAGGTTTTATTTGGGCATGGGACCACATTCTGAGGTGCTCAGGAGCTACCCCCAACTTGTTTCTCAGAAGGCCAGGTACCAGGAATCAAACCCAGAGTTTCAACATGCAAATTCAATGCTCCAGCCCTCTGATCCATGTCCTTATTAATGAAAATATTTTAAATGACAAATGCTCTGTTTGAAAAAATAGTATATAGGTAGTTCAAACAAGTGAATGCACAACTATTCTAAAAATAAAAATATCATTGTGTATTTTTACAGATACTAAAATAAAATAGAACGATCTAAGATAGGATATGAACTTTAGCGAGCGTCTTTTTTCAAAGGTTTAGTGTTGACAGCATGACCATAACTTATTTTCTTCTGATTCATCTCTTTTCCCCTATAATCTTCCTTGATTATCTTGTAAGTACCTTGCACTTTTTAAAAAATATGAGCAGTTTTCCATCAGAACACTCGACTGCTACAAATTCACGTTGTAATCGTAAATTGGTGCCAGAGTATGTTTTAAGCAATTAGAATGTTGTAATTAAAGTCTGCTGTGTGTGTAATCTTATAATGTGTAAGGGTAAGTACAGAAGTTGAGAGCTTGGTTCTAAGTGTTTAATGATGGTTATTCATCCCTTCTTCACTTGTCTCCCTGAGGATTTATCAGATGTGGGTACCTTGGAACTTCTGTGCTTATTAGAAGAGCCTGACCTATTTAGGTTCTCTGCCAGTCTTGCATCGCCTAACAATTTGGCCACAGATCACCACACCTCTAATTTTCAGAGCAGTCTCATAAACATTCACTCCCTCGCTTTGAAAATATGTTGGTGCAATTCTTTATAAAAAGAATCTAGATATTGACAAATTGGAAGAGCCAGTCTCTCTGATATTTGACTATGTGGCAAGACAATCTCATTTCTTCCTGTGCTTAAATGAATAAAGCAAGGTCTCAAAATATTGAAAGAAGTAAAAATAATTGGAGGTGGAGAAAGAAAGACGTGTAATTCTGATTTTGGCTTTTTGGCAGCAATAGCTTATAGAATATTATCATTGGGGGTTTGGCGGCCAGAGAGATAGTATTTTAGGTAGGGTGCTTACCTTGCATGTGTCTGATCCCTGGCACCCATGTGGCCTTCCAAGCTAACTGGGGGTGATCTCTGAGCACAGACCCAGGAGTAAGCTTTGAGCATTGCCAGTTGTGCATAAGAAAGAAAGGAAAGAAAGAAAGAAAGAAAGAAAGAAAGAAAGAAAGAAAGAAAGAAAGAAAGAAAGAAAGAAAGAAAGAAAGAAAGAAAGAAAGAAAGAAAGAAAGAAAGAAAGAAAGAAAGAAAGAAAGAGAGGGAGAGAAAGAAAGAGAGGGAGGGAGAGAGAGAGGGAGGAAGGAAGGGAGAGAGGGAGGAAGGAAGGAAGGAAGGAAGGAAGGAAGGAAGGAAGGAAGGAAGGAAGGAAGGAAGGAAGGAAGGAAGGAAGGAAGGAAGGAAGGAAGGAAGGGAGAGAGAAAATTATCATTGAATGACTTCATTTCTTTTTGGTTTTGTTTGTTGTTTTGTTTGGGCCACATTCAGGGTTGCTCAGGACTTATTCCTGGCTCTCCACTCAGGGATTACTCCTGGTGGGGCCCAGGAACCATATATGATACTGGGGATAAAACCTCAGTTGGCTGCATGCAAGGCAAGTGCCCCAACCTGCTGTACTATCACTCTGGCCCCATTAGGTTCTTTTAAAATAGATAAATAGATGTGTTCATTTAAAAATATTTTTGGAATGTACACATTTGGCACTGTCAACAAGGTGTGCAGTATTGTTAACAAAGTTCTCTGGAATTTGTGGCATTATGCCATTTCAGAAATGTGCATATAGTTCTCATGCAAATTTTTCTAGTTCTAGTTCTCTCAATAATGGTTTGTTTGGTTTTTTTTTTTTTTTTTTTAGACTTCTTCCCTTCCTGATCCTGGATACACACCAGGATCACTCATTGCATTTAGTTACTGTGATGCTGTGTTCTTCCTAATTAGGGTGTCCAGTTTTTCTTTTTTTTTCTCACAGTGGGTTTTTTAAAAATTTATATTATAAAGCCTTGACTTACAAAGTTACTGATAGTTGCATTTTCAGCATACAGTGTCGAATTATTACTGGACACTAAGCCATCCACTGTGTCAACTTCCCTCCACCAGTGTTCCCAGATTCCCTCCTCATCCCAACCCCCACTACACCCCAGCCTGTCATCTTGACAGGCACATTGCAAAGTTTCCGTGATTGCTGCTTAGATCTCATGTTTTCAGTTCTTTTGAATCTGTGGTTTGGAGATGCCTATATATATAGCTATACCTCTCATATCATTGCTATAACTGAAGCCCTGATACCTGTTAACCCATTACTTCTTGTTCTCTTATTCCCCCTTGATTTCTTTTCTTCTCTGTCTGTCTCCTCTCTAAACACTGGGGTCAAGGACAATCTAAGCGTACCTCTTTTACTACAATACATTTCCTCATCCAGTATTCTATATTCCATAGATAAGTGAGACCATCCTGTGTTTGTCTTTCTTCTTCTGACATACTTCACTCAACAAGATACCTTCCAATTTCAACCATGTTGCAGCAAATTGCATGATTTCATCGTTCCTTGCAGCTGCATAATATTTCATCTCACAATGGAATATTAAAAAATAATTTTTTATTGTCACTGTCACTGTCATCCCATTGCTCATCGATTTGCTTGAGTGGGCACCAGTAACATCTCTCATTGTGAGACTTGTTGTTACTGTTTTTGGCATATCAAATACACCATGGGTACCTTGCCAGGCTCTGCCATGCAGGCGGGATACTCTCGGTAGCTTGACAGGCTCTCCGAGAGGGGCGGAGGAATGGAACAGGGGTTGGCTGAGTGCAAGGTGAATGCCCTACTGCTGTGCTATCGCTCCAGCCCAATTTTTAGCACTCCCCTTGACAAGGAATTTTTTATAATTTTTAGTTTTTAGAGCATTACAAAGCCTTTCATGATTGGATTTCAGTTACACAGTATTCCAGCAGCATTGGAATGTACCACCAATATACATTTGCCAGCACCAACCAGTGTCCCCAGATTCCCTCCCATCATCCCCACCTCCCACCTCTCCTGCCTGCCTCTTTGGCAGGCGCTTTTATTCTCTCTCTCTCTCTCTCTCTCTCTCTCTCTCTCTCTCTCTCTCTCTCTCTCTCTCTCTCTCTCTCTCTCGGCATTATTGGTTTTACAATATTAATACTGAAAGGTTGTCAAGAATATCCCTTACTTATTTTTAACCCTCAGATCTTGTTCAGTGTGATCATTCCCAGCTATTTTTGTCCCCCATCGCATTGGTACTTTTGAAGATCAATTGCAGAATGTCTCTCAGTTAGTGAAATGTGGATTTGGCTAATTTAGTAATTCCAAACATACACCTCAGAATCATTTGGAAACTTTATACAATAGAAAGACCCATGTCCTGTCCTACCTCAGTGATCCTCCTTCTCTGTTTTGTAGTTCTGGACAATCTGCTATGCAGCAAAAGTTGAGAACCGCTTGTTTGATATCATTTCGTGATGGCAGGAATACTCCATAAGTGGTATAAGTGGTGGTGTTTCCTTCTTGGCGTATCTTGCATGTCCAGAGATGTGCCTTATTTTTTGTTAAATGAGGCAGCATTTTCTTCTATGTAGTGAATAACTTGTATGAGGTTGACATTCTGAGGCTGTTGTAGCTATCCTGTTTCCCAGCAGTCTTGGCCTCCAGTGGTGGGAGGAGGAATTCTTTAATTCCATCATATTTGGCATTGCTTAGTCAGCATTCAAATGTAAATAATTTTCTCTTCTTCTCCATCCACCTTAAAATATAGTTTTCAGGGGCTGTATAAAAGTGTAGGAGTTAGAGGCTGGAGTGATAGTACAGCAGGTAGAGAGTTTGCCTTGCACTCGGCCAACCTGGGTTCGATTCCCGGCATCCCATATGGTCCCCCAAGCACCACCAGGAGTAATTCTTGAGTGTAGAGCCAGAAGTAACCCCTGAGCATTGCTAGATGTGACTCAAAAAAGCGAAGAAAGAAAGAAAGAAAGAAAGAAAGAAAGAAAGAAAGAAAGAAAGAAAGAAAGAAAGAAAGAAAGAAAGAAAGAAAGAAAGAAAGAAAGAAAGAAAGAAAGAGTAGGAGTTATGGCACTTGCCTTGCATATGACCAACCCTTGTTCAGTCCCTTGAGTACGATAGGAGTGATCCCTGAGCATAGAGCCAGGAATAATTCCTGAGCACAACTGGGCATGACTCCCAAACCATAAAAACAAACTAAAAAGCCCTAAAACTATAATTTTCAATAACAATGCAAATTCTTTCATTCTTTTTTATTCAATGTATTATAATCCGTTCTATTATTCACTTTTATGCTCATGATATTCCTACCGGCAGCCTTGAACTCAGCCATTTTGTCCTTTCAGTGGAGTATTTCAGTGGAGTATCATTTCTAGAAACCAAGATCTGGTTTCTATTTAAAGTAGTTGAAACTTATCCAAAGAACAAAATTATATACCGCTAGTACACCTAAAAATAAAATGCATTGCACAAACTGTAACTGGGCTGAAACTTGGAAAAGCTCGGTCTGTTAGTTCTCCCTCCTTTCCCATTACCATATCTATATATTCCCCTGTGTTATCCTTCCACAGCCAAACACTAATTCACACATTAAAATTCTCTCTCTCTCTCTGTCTCTGTCTCTCTCTCTCTCTCTCTGTCTCTCTCTCTCTCTCTCTCTCTCTCTCTCTCTCTCTCTCTCTCTCTCTCTCTCTCTCTCTCTCTCTCTCTCTCTCTCTCCCCCCTCTCCCTCTCAGCCTATCTTCACTGAGATCTAATTTCTGAGAAGCAGTCTGCCCAGATACTTTGGTCAGGTATATTACTTATACCTTTGAAACTGTGATACACACCCACAAGAATATCTAAACTTGTCTGCTTTGCTTTTCCCTTCCTCCCCCCTCCCTCCCTTCCTTCCTTCCTTCCTTCCTTCCTTCCTTCCTTCCTTCCTTCCTTCCTTCCTTCCTTCCTTCCTTCCTTCCTTCCTTCCTTCTTTCTTTTTTTTCTTTCTCTTTCCATCTATTGAACCCAGTGCCTCATCTCTACCCCTGACGTATATCCCCTACCTGCTATTCTTCAAATTATTTTTAGCCTTTTTTCTTTCTTTTTGGGTCACACTTGGTGATGCACAGGGGTTGCTCCTGGCTCTGCACTCAGAAATTACTCCTGGCAGTGCTCAGGGCACCGTATGGAATGCTGGGAATCGAACCCAGGTCAGCCGAGTGCAAGGCAAATGCTCTAACCGCTGTACTATTGCTCCATCCCCTATTTTTATCTTTTTAAAGCTTCTTTATGTGTAGTTTTCTATTTAGTTGTCAAAATTCCATGAAATCTGTGAGACAGTTGTTGTCAATTTCCTTTTATATTTTTAGAAGAGTAAAAGACTTTTTGGCAGCTAACATATCTTTGTGTCAAAAACAGTTATGTCCTTGTCATCCAAGTACTCTGCTTACAATGACAATCAGGGTCATATACCAGTGGTTCAGAGAGCTGGAGCTGGGGCTATGGAAATGGGTCAAAGGAAAAGTGTGCATGATTTCCATATGCTAAACCACAGGTTTGGTCCCAGAATTGTATGGTTCTCTGAGAACCACCAGGAGTTACCCCAGAGCACTAAGTTAGGAGTAGTACCTGAGTAATACCTGATGTAAACCAAACCTGAAAGGAAAAGAAAATGAAATTTTTTACCCTGAATGGAATATTAAAACAGATCAATAGAATAGTGAATCAAATACAGGAAGCATTGACCTTTTAAAGGAAAAGATGTAAATTGACCCATCAACCTTTTACCTCACCAATTTTTTTGCTTGCTATTTTGCAAATGTTATTGTGTACCTTCTATATGTCAGATAATAGTGTAGCTTCCAGAACTATAGCAAGGGACATAGTAGATTTTGAAATAAATTTTTTTAAATACACTTACTCATAATGATGATGAGTATGGAGAAAGATACTTTAAAAAGGTAGATGTTCGGGGCTGGAGTGATAGCACAATAAGTAGGGCTTTGCCTTGCACGTGACCAACCCAAGTTCGATTCCCAGCATTCCATATAGTCCCCTGAGCACTGCCAGGGGTAATTCCTGAGTGCAGAGCCAGGAGTGACCCCTGTGCATTGCCAGGTGTGACCCAAAAGGCAAAAATAAATAAATAAATAAAAATAAAAAGGTAGATGTTTGATGCATTAAAAAGCACATAGGGCATGGCCAGAGAGATATCACAGTGGCCAGGACACTTGCCTTTCAAGCGGCTGGCCTGGGTTCAACTCCCATAACCTAATATGGTCCCCTAAGTCCCCTGCCAGGAGTAACCCCTGAGCACAGGGCCACGAGTAGTATTGAGCACTGCCAGTTATGGAGAGAGAAGGAGAGAGAAAGAAGGAGAGAAAGAGAGGGTGCCAAAGTTTTTAGACCTAATCAACTAAGGATAAAGTAAGGCTTTAGGGAAGATCAGTTGGTTCATTTTTTTTATCTTAGGGGATGGGACCACACCCAGTGGTTACTCAAGATACTTGCTCTGACAAAAGGGTTACTCATGATTGTCCTCTGAGGGCCTTTTCCCAAATAGAATACATCAATACAACTGTCAACCACAACAAAGAGAACTTCAGCAGCACCAGGAAAGCCATTTGCAGGATCCCTTCCACTCCTTCATTCTCCTGCTACCATGACTTATTTTTCTAGGAGATGGGGGAGAGTTTGGACCACACCTGTGGTGCTTAGGGGATTCCTGCTTTGTGCTTAACAGTTGCGGATGGCAGTGCTCAGGGGACAACTCAGTGCCTGGGATCAAGCCACGGTCCGCTCATCCAAGGCTTAGCCCCTCAACGCTAGTATTATCTCTCCAGCCTTTCCATAATTGTTAATAGCATTTATAATATCAATTATCATAGTTGATAGCAATTTAATAGCATTTATAATATCACAGCATAATAGAGTATACTTTATTTAACTAGTTTTATAAGGTATGCTTCTTTTGTCCAATTTTGCTCAAATTATTTTTTTGAGATTTATTTGCACAGCTGAATAATACTGCATAGTAGCAATATTATTCATGAACTGCAGTTCATTCCTCTTCAGTAGGTATTCAGGTAACATGCAGTATGTGCTTATTACAAAATAACACTACCATGAATATTCTAAAACTTGTCTTTTAGTAGATATAGGAAGACATGTTTACTGGGAATACACTGAGAATTGCTTGGCCTTAGTGTATATGTGCATCACACTTTAGCAGAATGTGCCAAAAAGTTGATCAAAAACTAACATATCCTCTACCAGCAGTATATAAGTGGAATGTTGTACCTGAACTGTATGGGCTGGATCGATAGCACAGTGGGTAGGGTGTTTGCCTTGAACGTGGCTGACCAGACTTTGATTTCTCTGCCCCTCTCAGAGATCCTGACAAGCTACTGAGAGTATCTCGCCCACATGGCAGAGCGTAGCAAGCTACCGTGGCATATTCGATATGCCAAAAATAGTAACAGCGAATCTCACAATAGAGATGTTACTGGTGCCCACTTGAGCAAATTGATGAGCAACAGAATGACAGTGATACAGTGAGAGTGATACAGTGACCTGAAATGTATACGTAATTCAATGCAGTCAGATACACTCTTATCACTATCACCACCACTATCATACCACTGATCCTCGATTTACTCGAGCAGGCCCAGTAACGTCTCCATTCATCCTAGCCCTGAGAATTTAGAAGCCTCTCTTTACTCCTCCTTCCCAACGGGGCCTCATTAGAGGCTCTTTCACAATCAGGAGAATGAGACCCATCATTGTTACTGTATTTGGCATATGAATGCACCACGGGGAGCTTGCCAGGCTCTCCCATGCAGGCAGAAAAACTCTCAGGTAGCTTGCCAGGTTCTCCTAGAAGGAGAACAAGGCTATAAGATGTTGGCTGTTGATAGGACTACACGGTGCCTGGGGCAGTTTCTGGGTGTGACCACCTAGCTACTGGAAAATGGGGGATCTGGGCAGAAGAGGGCCAGTCCCGATCCGAGCAAACTTGGAGATCTCAGCCCCGGGTCCCATACACCTGGGTTCCTCTGCCGGTTCCTTTATGCTTGAGGCTTGGCCAACCATGTGGAGAGGGTCCTTGAGCATGGCTGTGGCTGGGTTCCGGAGGTCTTCGGCTGCCGAGTCTCTGCTACAATATCCTCCCACAATTCCACTCTTGGGATGCCAAAATATAACAGGTGATAATTCTTGGGACCTATAACTGTCATCCAATATGGAGAAGTAATACTTACATGAAGAATCTCTGTAGATGTGGTTAAGGATATTGGAATAAGAAGATGATCCTTGAGTACCCAGGGGTTGCCTGAAGTGTCATCATGGTAACCTGCAGCTGTACTATCGCTGCAGTCCTTCCAGGTCTGTTTTTCATAGCTTTCTTCTCTCATTAACACTTCCACCTTTGCTGTCTTTGCAGCTGGCTTATTTCTGCAAGGCTGGAAGTTAGCATCCTTATATTGCCAAAATATTATTGGGAGGCCAGTTCATTATGTGTCTCAAAAATGGAAACAAGGATCAGGGAGATAGCTCAAAAAGCTGAAAAGCATGCCATAGAAGTGGAGGCCCTGACTTCAGTGCTCAGGTTTATTCCTGATGTCCCCAAAGCGTTGCTGGGAAGACCTCCACCCCAACCAAATGAAAAAAGTTAACTAAAGTCTATTGGCATTATGAGTTTTAGGGAATAATTTTAATGCAAATTAAATATAATGCAAATTAATAATAGTAATCCAACATGACAATAACAGCCAGGTAAGTAATAGAGTGAAAAAAGAAACCCAGGGCCCAGGAATATAGCTTAGCAGTAGAGCACTCACCTCACAGGGATCTGGGTTTGATCTCTGGCACTCAAAAAACAAAAATCCCAGTTAAATAAGAAAATATAATATATGGAGCATTAATCCTCAGATAGAACCTATTTGATCTTTATCACGCATGCTTATGATCGTTATAAAGCAGTTTCAGTAGGTATACTGTGCTTTCACATTTTACACACAAACACACTGGGGGGAGGAGGGACCAATTGAGTTGGTTTGGGGCCAAACCTGGCAGTGTTTAGAGGCTTTTCCTGACTCTACTCAAAAGTGAGCCTTGGCCATGTTCAGGGGATCATATGTGGTTCTGGGAATCAATCCAGGGTCATTAGAAGCAGCCACAACAAGGCAAGTGTCTTACTATCTATACTATCTCTCCAGCCCTCAAAAACTTTACATATATATATATGTATATATATATATATATATATATATAATGTTTTATTTGGGGTCACACCCGACCGTGCTTAGGGCTTGCTCCTGGCTCTGTGCTCAGGGATCACTCCTGGCGGGCTTGGGTGACCATATGAGATGCTAGAGATCAAACCCCGGTCAGCCACATACAAGACAGGCACCCTACCCACTGTACTATCACTCTGGATTCTCAAATTAAATATATACATACATATAATTTCATTTTAATTTATTTATTGAATCACTGTGAGAGCAGTTACAAAGTTTTCTGGTTTAGGGGCTGGAGCAATAGAGCAGCGTTTGCCTTGCATGCAGCCAACCCGGGTTCAATTTCCCAGCATCTCATATGGTCCCCTGAGCACTGCCAGGAATAATTTCTGAGTGCAGAGCCAGGAGTAACCCCTGAGCATCGCCGGGTATGACCTCCCCCACAAAAAAAAGCGTTCGGGTTTAAGTCTCACTCATACAATGATGAAACACCTGTCCTTTCACCAGTGAACATTTTCCACCACCAAAAACCCCAGTATACCCCCCCATCCCACACCCTTCCCCTACCTGTGTGGCAGATGATTTGTATATTACTCTCTCTCTACTTTGATTACATTCAATATTTCAGCACCAGACCCACCATTATTATTTGGGATTTTACCTCAATACTCAGATCTGCCGAAAAGGCAACATTAGACAATTTGTTTTCTATTGCTGATTATGAATAGTATATGATGATGTCTTGAAATTCTGAAATTTTAATAATTAAATCTGGAGGGATTTCTGCCAAATGCCACTGGGTTCTGAGATTTGTTTCTGAGTTTCTGGGATCATGGCCTTTAAGCAGCTTGATCAGTAGCCAGAGGGGCTGTTCGTGGGCGGCGACTCCTCAAATTATATATTTTTAAAACTTGACAAGTCCCCTTTAAGATTTCTCTTGAAAAAAAAATAGGTAAAAATAATGCCAAAGATTGGAGTATCTATCTTACTGGATATTGATATCTACTATAATGGATCAGTGACTAAATGTATAAACAACATAGACAACAGTACAGAGAGAATGGTGTGGAGACAATCTGGAGCTAGAATTTATGATGAAAGCTTTATATTTGCACTTTATTTTATGTATTAGACACCTCAGTAAGTTCAATATTATCTGCTTCACTTTATAGATGAAACACTGAATTTCAAAAAAATAGTAATTTCCTTGGGGTCTCATAAGAAGAGGGATCCTTCTTCCAGCTTCAAGCATGTCGATTTTTTCATATTTGTATTTTGGAGTTTAGTTTGGAGGAGCTGGAGGGATTGTACAGCCGGGAGGGTGTTGCCTTGCATGCGGCCAACCCGGGTTCAATTCCCAGCATCCCATATGGTCCCCTGAGCACCGCCAGGAGTAATTCCTGAGTTTCAAAGCCAGGAGGTAACCCCTGTGCATCGCCGGGTGTGACGCAAAAAGCAAAAAATAAATAAATAAAATAAAATCTTTTTGGACTGGAGCGATAGCACAGTGGGTAGGGTGTTTGCCTTTCACGTGGCCAACCCAGGTTCAATTCCTCTGTCCCTCTCAGAGAGCCCGGCAAGCTACCAAGAGTACCCCGCCCACATGGCAGAGCCTGGCAAGCTCCCCGTGGCGTATTCCCTATGCCAGAATAGTAACGACAAATCTCACAATGAAGATGTTACTGGTGCCCGCTCAAGCAAATTGATGAACAATGGGACAATAGTGCTATTGTATTTTGGAATAATTTCAAACTTAATTAAAAGGTATAAGAATAACAGAAAAGGGTCTGGTGATATAATACAACAGATAGGACACTTGCGTTGCATGCAGCCAATCTGGATTCAATCCCCAGCACCCCATATGGCCCTCCGAGCCTACCAGGAATGACCCCTAAGAACCAAGCCAGAAATAACCTCTGAGCACTTCTAGATGTGGCCCACAAACAAACACAAAACAGTCTATGTCTATCAAACCATATCCACAATTGTTTAACATTTTGCCACATTTCATCCCCCTTTCTTCCACAACTATATAGTTGTGCCCCCTGACCACCCCCTCCAACCCCGCACCGTATGAGAGGCATTAATACCTTTTTTTTTTTTTTTTGCTTAGTTGGTTAGTTGGGTTTTTTGTTTTGTTTTGTTTGGGGGCCACACCTGGCAATAGTCAAGAGTTACTCCTGGCTCTGCACTCAGGGATCACTGCTGCTAGTGCTCAGGGATGCCAAAGATCGAGCCGGAGTCAGCTGCATGCAAGGCAAGTGTTCGGTCCACTGTGTTATCTCTTCAGCCCATAATACCATTTATTTAACCCTAAATTTTTCATGGTCAAGAAAATCCCTTATCAACTGTACTCATTTGTGGAGTATAAAATAACATCACATGAGGCTGACTCCCACGGACAGTAGATGCAAGGGCCAGAGGGATTGCCCCATAGCTGGAAGACTGCTTCATGAGTGAAAGGGAGAAGGCAGATGGAATAGAGAAAGGATCACTAAGAAAATGATGGCTGGAGGAATCAGTCAGGATGGGAGATGCATGCCGAAAGTAGATAATGGACCAGACATGATGACCTTTCAGTGTCTGTGTTGCAAGCCATAATGCCCAAAAGTAGAGAGAGAGTATGGGGAATATTGTCTGCCATGCAGGCAGGGGGAGAGTGGGAAAGGAGGGTATATACCCGGGATATTGGTAGTGGGGAATGTGCACTGGTGGAGGGATGGGTGTTTGATCACTGTGTGATTGTGACCCAAACATGAAAGCTTGTAACTATTTCACGGTGATTTAATGAATTTTTTTTTAATTTTAAAAAAATGAAAAAAAAGAAAATTCCTTATCTATAAATGTATTACTATAACTGTCACATTCAGATCATTCATCATGAACTACACTATTGCTAAATATATCATCCATTTCCCCCAATATTCCCTTACTGCAATTTTTCTTATTGATCCAGGGTAATGCACTGCTTAGAGTGGTTATGACCCGTTAGTCTCCTTTGCTCTGGAACAGTTCTTCAGCTTTTCTTTGGCATCGATCTCAGTGATACTTTTTAAGAACGCGGATCAGATGTTTTAAAGAATATCCCTCAGTTTGGGCTTGTTTCACGGTTCCTTGTGATTGGATCTGGTAATATGTTTCTTGGCAGGATTGCTTCCTTGCGGTCTGCTGGAGCCAGTTAGTACCAGCATTGAGAGCTGGTTCTCACATTCCCCCCCCAACTCTGTGTTCTGTGATGATATATTGGTAGCTGGAAATCAGCCCTGGTGGGAGTACTTATGCCATGGAAATCAACGCATGCTATGAATCAGGGTTTATGCCACTTGCCATTTCCAATTATGAAGTATTTGCATATGCTGCAAAGAGGTGGGCTATGCCCTCTCGGTGCCGACTGTCAGGGCTGCTCTAGCCAATGATGGGTGATATAATATGGTTAAGATCATATCTGCTTCTCCATTGAAGAGCAACTGTTTTTCCCTTTGTAATTAATTTTTTTTTGTTTTGCTTTTTGGGTCACACCTGGCAATGTACAGGGGCTACTCCTGGCTTTGCACTCAGGAATTACCCCTGGCAGTACTCAGGGGACCATACCGCATGCTGGGAATCGAACCCGGGTTGGCCACGTGCAAGGCAAACGCCCTACCCGCTGTGCTATTGCTCCAGCTCTTGTAATTAATTATTTCATTTGAAGACATACTTTTTGATGATGCAGATATCTAGTCCAGTTTCTCACCAAACTGTGACCCAGTGTTTTTCATTTATTGAAGACTGTGACCTGAATTAACATATAGATTATTATTGCAAATGACAATTTTCTGTCTTTTCCTTTTGTATTGTTTTGCGGACGTACCCACTTGTACTCAGGGCTTCCTTCTGACTCTGTACTCAGGGATCACTCTTGGCAGACTTGGGGGACCATTTGGGATTCCAGGATTAAACCTTTATGGGCCACGTGAGAGACAGGCATCTTATCCACTGTACTGTCTCTCTGGCCCTTATATTTTCTTTTTCCATTTTTTTTTCTGCTTGCAATGCCAGGAGTTGAACCCAGAACCTCACTTGCAAGTTGTGAACTCTACAACAGAGCTACAATAATCTCTTCCATTTCATTCACACTTCGTTATTGGTGAGGTTTTAAAAAAAATTAACTTAACCTGGGCCAGGAGAGAGTTCAACTGGCTGCGCTCATGCTTTGCATGCAAGAGATCTAGATTCACTTCCAGTTACTACCTGGTCTCTTGACCATTGTTGGGAGTGACCTCTAAGTACCTCTGGGTGTGCCCCCACAAAACAAAATAAAATAGACTTAACCTGAAACTGTAATAGACCTGGAAATAAATTGAGGTCTCCCTGTGTGTCAAGTAACTTTAAGTGCTAAGATATTGATGTCCATGTGTATACTGCAAAAGAACTTTCCAGAGGATACTAATTGCTCCAGAAAAGGCAACATGGGTCTTCAGAAATAGAAACATACACATTCTACTATGAATGTGACATGCAATCCCACCAAAAGAGGGACCATTTAGAGTTATTTTTCAGTCTTACAAAATTCCAATTATTACCAGCATAGTTCTGGGAGACTTCAAGTGAGAAATTTGTACTAGAGTCAATGAAAGTTATGCAGTGCTTGGTAGCATGAGAGAGCACTGGAAAAGGCGCACAGAGCCAGCATCCACTATGGGATGGAGTAGCTGTAGCACTGTAGCACTGTTGTCCCATTGTTCATTGATTTGCTCGAGCGGGCCCCAGTAACGTCTCCATTGTGAGACTTGCTGTTCCTGTTTTTGGCATATCGAATACCCCATGGGGAGCTTGCCAGCCTCTGCCGTGTGGACAGGATACTCTCGGTAGCTTGCCGGGCTCTCAGAGCTGGATGGAGGAATCGAACCCGGGTCGGCTGCATGCAAGGCAAACACGCTACCCAGGATGGAGTAGCACACTTCATTTCCCTGATCCCCAGCGCCACCATCTGTACCTGTTTTTCCCAAGTGAAAGTGGACAATACTCCTCACCAAACCCGCAGACCTGCAGCTTTCCAGGAAGACAGTAGTTACCTTTGATGCAACCTGGGCACCATTTTCTGTTTTTGGTGGGGTTTTCTTTTTTGCTTTTAGTTTTTTGGTTTTTGTTTTAACTTGAAAAGAGTTGAATTTCCAGGCAGGTACTGAGTAAATTTTCTGAATTAATTGACCTCATTGAGAATAAGGCCAAGTAGGAGTCATCTTTTCACTAAATTCTCTTTCATCTTCTAAAACTTTATTTTACTCTCTTCTCTTAGTTGAGTATCAAAACCCAGAATTCAACTCATGGCTGTGATGTCTTGGTGAACCAAGCCAAAGCCAACAAGACAAGGAGAAGAATATATCTGATGTGTTACCTGAACTAGTGACCTAGTGATCCAATCTATAATCCAGCTAAATTAGCCCCCAGGCTGCCGTGGAAGCAGGACTTGATACTGTTTCATGTTACCTTTATGCATTCAGCCACATCATCTGACTCACTTCTCTTTTGTTTATCCTTGACGGTCACGGAAACCCACTGAAGGATCCCGTTACCTCTCTTTTTGAGGAGATCCCTTGCTCAAGTGTTAGCTTGCCCAGTGCCTATAAGGTTACTTCTGTTGCCATGGTTGTAAGTTAAAGAAATGTTCCATCCCAAGGCAGACTGAAATTTCTAAAGAACTTTTTTTACACTTTAAGGCATGAAATTCTGCAGCTCCCTGTAAGTCTTAATTAAATTTCACAGTGTGGAATTGTTAAGACCTGGGAAAATAGTATTATTCTTGATTGATTCATTGTTTAAATTCCATGCACAAGTCAAACGTTGGCAACTAGTGTTAGAAGACAAGTATGTTTTCTTGGATTTTTTTCAGAATGCTGCTTAACTGGAAGGTGACGTGGGGTCTGAGGTATATAAAAGAAAGTGGGATTTTTGTGATAGCACACCTTTGCTCTTTGAAACAGGATTTCCACTGTCTCCACCCCTCTATCCCACCATTCCTGCACCAGCACTGTGGTGAAGGTTGTTCATGTAAGCGAGGAGTCCCTGACTGAGTTTGTGTTCGTGTCCAGCCTCTCCTGGAGCCATCTGAGCTTGGTACTTCCCATGCTTCAGTTCCTCGTCTCAGCATTCTTAATATTTAATGACTCTTCCAAGGTAGAGGATTACGTGACAGCTTCTTGAAGCGTATCTGTTTGAGGTCTTTTTTATCTGCTGAACTTCCGTTTGCTAAATTGGAAGGTGTTTGTCCAAAATGTTATTTGGATGACTCTTCTTAAGCTCTCACAATGGGGGAAGGAAGTATGGGGGTAGAGGGTTGTAGCAAAAGAGCTAACCATTTTTCAAAATAACTTACAAAATCCTCAGTGTGTTTAAATATCCGAAATAATCCCACTTTTCTTCTTCTCTCATACTAAAAGGGACTGGAGCAATAGCACAGTGGGTAGGGCGTTTGCCTTGCACACGGCCGACCCGGGTTCGATTCCTCCATCCCTCTCAGAGAGCCCGGAAAGCTACCAAGAGTATTCCGTCCGCATGGCAGAGCCTGGCTAGCTCCCCATGGCGTATTCGATATGCCAAAGACAGTAACAATAAGTCTCACAAGGGAGACATTACTGGTGCCCGCTTGAGCAAATTGATGAACAACAGAATGATAGTGCTACAGTGCTCATATTTTTTAAAAAAATTAACCTGAACTTTGAGTTAGGGCCAAATTTTAAACTCTAAATTTCCCTTCCCTTCTCAATACCTCTTTCTCTTCATAACTTTTTTTATTCTTTCAACATAAGGAATTGAACTTTTCTAAAATTGTGATCTTGACCAACACCTACTTTGCCTGTTAAATTAACTACTTTGTCATGTTTCACCAGATTCCAAAACCGCTGTCTCTAAAGGACAAGAGAACTATTGATTCCTACAGTCAATCTGACTTCTGAAACAGAGATTATAGATTGAATTCCAAGGCTCTGGGCCTGTCAACTTCTCAAGAAAAAAAAAATCAACAGTAACAAAAAGCAGCCCCCCCACCACTGCCCCCCCCAAAAAAAACTTTCCCTTTCTTAGGTTTCAGTCAGAAATTTTAAGCTGGAAAATAAATTTTATTATTAAATAAGAAAATTTTGCATAATTTTATCACTACTCACATTATAATACCCTAGACTTCGGTTGATTGTTTTAGTAAGGATCTTTGTTATTTACTTGAAAACCCCAACCACTTGGAAATCTGAGAAAAAAGCATAATCTTTTCAGAAATCCATATTGAGCTAACTGCTTCTGTAAACCTACCTGCTTTAACAACTTCAATTACACACCCTTGATTTTGCACTGGGAAAACTAGAGAACTCTTCAGCCTAGGTTCAACAGGTAAGAGTGAGAAAGAAAGCATGCAGGCTAGGGTTCATCCAGACAAATCCTATGCTTTTTTTTTTAACACTGAACACTTTCAAATACTTATTCTGCAGAATTTGTGGAGTTATTTGAGTGTGTTTTCATGGTTTACAAGCTAGTGAATATCTCATACCAAAGAAAAATTCCTTCTTTGGCACTAGTGTGTTACAGTGTGTTACATAATGCAGGATGGGGGTGGAGGGTGTCACAATATTTAACAAAAGAAAAGAAGTCACATATTATTGAAAGAATCAGTAAATATCCTTTCCACACACTTGCAAGACCCTAACAGGCTACTGGAAAAAACAATGATGTGAACCAAGACCCACAACTCATTTTTCTTTAGAATCTTAAAGGATGAAACACAAAATAATGGAAAAACAATATTTATTTTTTTCAAACACCAAAATAAGGCCTTAAAATGTTAATGTTTAACTGACTTTTTAAAGCTTCATGCTTATCTCTAGTGTACAGATATTACTTCAATATGTTTCACTGATGCAGGAGTGAATTTATACTTGTAATGTGTTTGCATCTGTGTGTGCTGTAAAACCCCTGTAGTGACACACGGGAGAAGGCTAAGCAAACTAATCTCAGAAAAAGCTGCAGTTTAGAAAATTAATTTGCAAAGAGGAAAAGTATTTACTTAAGATACCTGAATTTTCCATCTCAAAATCATTCCCGTTTCTTTCAGAATAGTGACTTGCGTCTAGTTCGGAATAGTGGTTCTCTAACAAAATTCCCTCCAGCTAATTAAATCCACACTCAGTGTGGCTTCCCTTTAACCCTCCCCAGTCTCTCCACCCCTCCCCCCGCCCTTCTCCCGAAATGGTATGATCTGCATTTGATCTTAAGCTGGAGGTGCCAAGCTGTGACTGCCAACTCCACAGCCATTTGCTGCAACCTAGGGCAGCCTGTGTTCAGTGATGCTTTCCTCTTCCACCCACAGGGGCAAATTGAAGTGGACAGTGAAACCATCTTCAAGTTAGCCGCGCTCGTTTTGCAGGTAAGACTAGATCCACTGCCTCTCACCAGCTTCTTTTTGTTTCTAGGTTTTGTGAACCTCTTTTAACTCTGAAATTTTTGCATGGGTCAGTGACTGATGGAGTTGTCGACCAACTCATGGCTTGCCAGCTGCAAAATTGAAGCCCTGATGTTCTGCTTTAGGATATTTTAATGAACTCACGAGTGATACTGTTTGTCTCCGAGAAAAATGAAATTTAGACTGTTCGGAGGGAAGAGTTAAGAACAGATTCCTGGAAGTCAGCTCTGGAATACTTGAATTTGGGAGACGGCAGTTGTTACAACAGCTGTAATTTTCATTTAAATTTAGTAACTTTTGTATACATTTTCTTGAGGTTTGGTTGGAGAATCCTCTCATTCTTAAAGGTCTGAGGAATTGAAAAGCAAACTGGTTTGCAGGCAGGTTAAAAAGAGAAAACAAACAGCGTGTATGATTTACTTGAATCCTAGTTTACAAGGCTTCTATCTAAACTAAAAAATGTGGTACTTTACTGGACAAGAATTTATGATGAGGCCCAAGAAATAATAAGAATAAATAATCATCTGTGCTGCTCAAGATATATGTGCTTCTTCTCTCAAGAGTGAAAAATATTTCACAGATACCAATGCTTTCTGATCAGTGCCAGAGTCTTCTGGCTTTTTTGTGTGTACATTCTTCAAAATGAACACAGGCACTATACAAAGGGGAAATGATCATTTTTTAAATGATATATTTTGCTTTATTAACATATACACATATTGATTACTGTTTTTTTAATTGCAGGAAGCCAAAGGGGATTATACCAGGTAACTACTCCTTTTCTGTTATTACTATGCAAAATAATTCTAGCTGAATCGTTTTGTGCTGTTATTTTAAATAACAATGGAGGCAAAGCCAAAAGAAAGTAGCTCCCAAGCCGGAGCCTGAGATTTCTTCCCTCTTCAAATAGAGAGCTATTCTTTTTTGTGAATGAAGCTTTCTTACAATTTATCAAGCCAGAGTGACAGTGAATTGTAATTAGAAGCCCTTCCAGAGCTTCTATTTTGTATCAGCTGTTAACAGTATGAAGAAATCTATAAAAATCTTTGGTAACCTGTACTGAGTTTTTAAAAGTCTGATAACTGTGCCTGAAGAATTATTGTTATACACAAAAAGATTAAGTCCATCAGCTGCTTCCTTAAGGGATTAATAGGGTTATTTTTTTGCAGCTGCCCCGGAGGGGCCTCACCCTCCATACACTTGACCTAACAGTTGTATTGTCGCCACCCAGATACTGCTGCTAATTGCCTAGCTGGTCACATCTTCAGAGGAGAGTTTCTATTTGATTTCTCCCTCTACCTGCTCCGTTCTGTCCTTTTCACGCAGTAGTTGGAGAAGTACAAACTGTTAAAGATGGAGGCAAACTCTCCAGTTAGAAACAGATCACAGCCCAGTGAACCGTTGAAAACTTTGCCTCTCCTATGTTAATGTTCCACTTCAGGTAAACTTTCTCCATAGATTATTTACAGATCAGCTAATGCTCATTCCCCGCCCTGTCTCTAAATAGTGTTTGGGCTTGAAAACAGCGCCAGTGAATGATGGTTGACTTGGGAAACTGAGCATTCACCTAATTTGCTCATTCTGTTTGGTAGAAAGAGCATTTCATTAAACCCACTGTAATATATTCACCAGACTCTCTTATTCCCTTCATTATTGTTTTTCTTAATATATAGCACTGTCTGTCGCACTGCTGTCCCATTGTTCATCGATTTGCTCGAGCGGGCACCAGTAATGTCTCCATTGTGAGACTTGTTACTGTTTTTGGCATATCGACTACACCACAGATAGCTTGCCAGGCTCTGCCGTTCGGGCAGGATGCTCTCGGTAGCTTGCTGGGCTCTCTGAGACGGACAGAGGAATCGAACCCTGGTCAGCTGCGTGCAAGGAAAACGCCCTACCTGCTGTGCTATTGCTCTAGTCCATATATATATTTCTTAATATATAGAATTTTTAATGGTTTTTTTTCCTGGCAAGCACAGTACCACTGAGCTATATCCCCAGTGCTGTATATAGATTTTTTAAATATTTGGGCCACACACAGCAGTGCTCAAGGCTTACTCCTGGCTTTGTGCTCAGACATACCTCCTGGCAGTGCTCAGGGGACCCTATGCAGTGCCAGGAATCAAGCCCAGGTGGGCTGCGTGTTAGACAGAACCTTAGCTGCTGTAGTATCTTTCCAGCCTACCCCCCAGTTCTTTTCTTTTCTTTTTTTTAAGGAAATACGCTTTGAACAAACCAAGCAAAACACTGCATTTGTGTGTGTGGGGGGGGTTATGACAAAATTTTAATTTTGAGGGGTCGGAGCCTCATCTGATAGTGCTCAGGGGCTACACGTGGCTCTGTGCTCAGGGGACCATTCACAGTGGCAGGGATTGAACAGCAAGTTCTTTAACCCTTTGTGCTCTCTCTCCAGCCTCTCTTTTTGTTCTTGTTTGTTTTCATGAAAAGGCATTGTTGGGGGATAAAAGCGGATAGATTAGTTTCTAGATGTTAACCACCGCCCCCCCCCCCCCCCACACACACACACACCTCACCCCCAGGGCTGCTGTTTTTCCTGAAGGAGCCTTTTCCTAGGAAGATCAGATATTCCAGGAATGCCATCTTATGCCTGGGGGAGGGGAATAGTCTAAAGTTGATTTATATGCCAGGGCTTCAGGGCCCACTGCACTGCTCGCAGTCCTGAACTCCTCACCCGCCTCCTCTGCTTTCTCCCATCCAGCCTGTGAGGAATCCTCTGAGCCTCATTTCCCCATCAGGACAAAGGCACTTACTCCGTGGGGCTGGTGAGAGAGTAAATAGATGTAAACATTGCCCAGGGCAGTATCTGGCATTTAGCAAGCTCTCCCAGCACTCTGGCTATTATTATTAATTATCATAGTGTCATTATTACCCTCATTTTCATTATCATCATCCAAGGTCTCTTTTGCAAAGACTTCAAGATTGGCAGGTTTGGCTTGATGTAAACCATCCCTTTCCCTTAACTTTTCCTGAGCATTCCTTAATTTTTGCTGGCTTCTGGCAGGATTGGCAGACTGAAGGAATGGAGGGCACATCTGAGTGTCTGTTGCAGGCTGAGAAGTAGTAGAATGAGTTTCGCACAGGAATCTAAAGCTAGCAACGTAATAGTGACTAGAAATAGAGTACAGTAAGACACTTGCCATGCATGTGGCCAACGTGTGTTTTATCCCAGACACCAATGCTCAGGTCCCCTGAGCATTGACAGGAGCAAACCCCAAGCACAGAGCTGAGTGAGGCCCCCAAACCCAAACTCACCCCTCCAAGAAAACAACAAGCAAAAAAAGCTAGCAATGGAACCCTGATTGAGTCCTTCTGGAACTTGGTTTTCTCATCTGTAAACTGGAATTGTTAGAAATGACAACTTTGCAGGGTGGTTTTACGGAAAAGAGTGATGAAACGGGACTTTGTAATTTTACATTTCTTTATGCAAATCAGTTGCTGTGCTCAGGGTTGACTCTTGCCTCAGTGCTCAGGGATCATTCCTAGTGAGGCTCCATGGACCATATATGGTTCTGGGGACTGAAGCCAGGTTGGCTGCATGCAAGGCAAGCATCTTAAACACTGTAGTATCTCTCCATCCCAGAGATGCCATTTTTAGAGATTCCTGCCAGAAGGCTACAGAGAGTACAGCTGGTAGGGCTTTTGCCTTGCGCATGGCCAACCCCGGTTGAATCACTGGCATCCCTTATGGTCCCGCATGCCAGCCAAGAGTAAATCCTGAGTGCAGAGCCAGGAGTAAGTCCTGGGCACTGTCAGATGTGACCCCAAAGCAAAAAGAAAAGGAGAGAATGGAGAGAGAGATTCCTGCCCAAAATAATAGTACAGAGATTAAGTTTTTTGTGCACTACCAACCCAGATTCAATGCCCCGGACTGCCCAGGACTCTGAGCACTGCTAGGAGTAACCCCTGAATACAGAGCCAGGAGTACTCCCTGAGCACTGCTGCATGTGGCTTTAAACCACGCCCCTGCGCCCCCCATTAAAAAGTTTCTTTTTTGTTTGTTTCTCAAGAGGGAACATACAAAGAGAACTCTTTCAAGGAGTCAGTGCAAAATGCTATGACAAAATGTGTGCATTTTCTTACCACCAAGTTAAAAATTATTCAAAATTCAAAATCCTTACCTAATAATATTGACTGAATGCCTGAAATGTTTCTGAATTCCTCTAGGCGCTAAGGATGCAGACACATCCTTAAAGATTCCTTTAAGGAATCTTTCTAGCAAGGGCAGCCTCCGTGCTGTTCTTTTGTTTGTTTTTTGTTTGGGGGCCAAACCCCACGGTGCTGGAACTTCTGCCTTTGCACTCAGGAATTATCGCTGGCGGGCTGGGGGCGGGGATCAGATTAGGTGCTGGGAATTCAAACCTGGGTTGGCCACTTTCCAGGCAGATATCCTACCTGCTGCACTCTCGACTCCTGTCCTTGGTTCTGTTCAAGCTCCCCACTCAGCAGCACACCCGCCCAGTTTCTCTTCTGGTCTTCCTGCTATTGAATGGCATCAAGATTTCTGTCTTGAGGGGCTGGAGCACAGCGGGTAAGGCGTTTGCCTTGCACTCGGCCAACCTGGGTTCGATTCCCAGCATCCTCCCACTGAATCTGATTGTAAAGTGTGTGTGTGTGTGTGTGTGTGTGTGTGTGTGTGTGTGTATGTCTGTGTGTGTGTGTGTGTATGTCTGTGTGTGTGTGTGTGATTTGAGTTTTATTCCTTAAAAAGTCTGTGCCTGCTTCCAGTCAATTCCTGCCACAATTTAATTTTTACGGTCCTTTAACAAATTAGTATATGGGGAAGGTAGATTCAAAGAAACTATTTCACTGCCTGCGGAGACCCCTGATTCAATTCCTGGTACCACAACATAGAACCACCCAACCTTCACTAGGAGTGACCCCTGAGCACAGAGCCAGAAATAGACCCTGAGGACTGCCAGGTTTCTCTCTCCACACACAAAGTAAAACAAACAACACCAGCAACAACCAGAGAGATCTATTTCCCAGTCAATCACCAGATGTATTCTGAGTTCATTGCACACTATCACCTGCAGGAAGATAGCCTCAGGTATCCTCCTAAGATGTAGGTTCAATCATTATTGCTGACTTCCTCCAAAAAATCTTAGTTTCTCATTCCACCTCCCAACACTAACCTGGTATTAAAGGCTCTGTTTAATCAGTCTTATGCATTTCATCTCTCCTGTTCTACTATTCGTGTTTCTTCATATCCTTCCCCTCTCTTTCCTCTACATCCCCTCTTCTATTTTGCCTTCATCACATTTTATTCAAATTCTTCTCCATACAAAAAACATAGAAAGCAACAATCATCCCTGTCTTATTTGCTTCCTGCCCTGTTTCCTTCAGAGTATTTTAAGTTAACATTATCTTAACTGGGAGGAAACCTTGCTTTCTGGAAGTTAATTAAAGTAGTGGATGGGGACTCCTATTTTCCTTAAATAGTTGACAGTTTGGATTTCCAACTTAGCCGTTAAGCTGCAAAGATAACAAGCTGCTTGGGTAACAGAACCCAGACAAATGTGGCCAGAGAATTTCTGAAAGTGGAATGTTGGTCCTTGTTTTGCTTTTAAAATCCTAAAAGGCAGAAATTTACCAAGTAACTGTGCAATTGAGAAGCTTTTGCTTGTAAGAAAAAGTGAATGATGACAATTGACAATTTGGTGCTGGGTCAGAATGAGCATATATTGTCCCCCAGCTCAAATGGACGGGACCATTCACAGCTCACAGCTGGGCTACAAAGCACAGCTGTTTCCCATGGGAACGGAACCTCTCTGGCTGTCCTGAGAACAGTTAATGACGGAGGAGAAAACATCAAAGACTTTCAAGAGCTTCTCCCCCTCATTCTTAAACCTTGCCAGCCCCTCAAGCCCTAAAACAAAAGTCTATTTTCAGGCTCTTTAGATCAGATACAGTAATAAAAATAGTAATTCCCATGGACCTGGTGCTGTGCTGAGTACTACTCACATCAGTTGGCAGGTCACAATGAATAAAAAAGCTCTGGGATTTTACTGCTTGGATTCAGATCCCCGCTCAACTACTTGCTGTGTAGCCGTAGGTAATTTATGTGGCATTGTAATTGTTACTGTTAGTAATATGTTTATCCTTCATATAAACCTGATGACTGTAGGCTACCATTGATGTCCATCCTCATTTTACAGATGGGGAAACTGAGCTCTGGAGTGATTAGCTGACAGACTAGAATTCACATGACTAGAGGGCAGCAAAATGGGAGTACTCCTGCTTTTCATGCTATCAGGAGTCTTCGTTTTTTGTATTCCAACACAAGCTCGAACGACTCGTTCAAGTACCTCCATGCTGGCAGAATTAGAAGGCTGACTTAACAGAAACTGAGCCTTCTGCCTTATTTCAGGCCACGCTTAGATGAATCAGCAGATGCTTTTGTGAGAAACTGTAGAAAGTAACTTATCTTTTCTGCTGAGCAATGAATGCAATGAAAACTTTGTTTTACGGCTTGACTTAAAGAAACAGACCTGTACTTTTGGTATATCCTTTTGGGGCATTACTGTTGTTTTGTGTTTTGTTGTTGGTTTTGGGGTCACCGCCCAGCCATGCTGGGAGCTGTTCTGGGCGAGGCTTGGGGGACTGTATCATGCTGGGCACTAAGTCTCTTGCATGTGGTACCTGTGCTCTGTCCATTGAACTCTCAACCAATATTGTTTCATTTTTTTTATTTTGGGGGAAGGAGTTTGTTTGTTTTTTTTGTTTGGGAGCCACAACCAGCAGTGTTCAGGGGTTATTTCTGGTTCTGTGCTCAGAGAATCACTCCTGGTGGGGCTCGGGGACCATATGTGGTGCCGGATATTGTTTCTTGTTTTTTGTTTTTTGTTTTTTGTTTTTCTTTTTTGGTCACACCCGACAATGCTCAGGGCTGACTCTTGGCTCTGCACTCAGGAATCACTCCTTGGCGGTGCTCAGGGGAACATATGGGATGCTGGGAATCGAACCCGGGTCAGCCGTATACAAGGCAAACGCCCTACCCGCTGTGCTATTGCTCCAGCAATGGTGCCAGGGATTGAACCCTGGCTAGTTGTGTACATGGCAAACACACTCTCCTCCGTACTACTGCTCCAGCAGTATTTTTAAATGATTTTAAAATTGTATTTTTAAATGATTTATAAACACTTCTATATGTTTGACATGCTTTGCAAGTATTAATTAGTTTATTGTCATCTCTAGCCTATGAGATTGTTATAATAAATCCATGTTACAAGTTAAATTCAGACATGTCGTATGGCTGTGTGTGACCACCTTATCATGGTTTAATGTTTCCCATTGACAAGGCCAGATGTTAAGAGTTATATTTAATTTTTTTAAGTAATAATAAATACAGAACAAATAGATGTGGGCAAACCTGGTTAAAAATTTAACAAAGTTCAAGTTTTTAGTGTGCTCATGTATGGGCAGATCTTCCAGAAAAGACTCATAAACAGTTTTTCTCACACTCATTTGACCCTGATGTATGAGCATCTTGTCAAAATAGTGTTCTGTGGCCTCCACTTTGTAAAGTGTAGGCTCATTTGTTTAGTGAAAGGCCAATATTAAAATGTCCTTAACAGGGAAGCATTGCAAAGGTTTGTTCTTTCAACTCCCTGACAATTCATTACTGCCTTTGGTTTTAATTCCATTCACTCTTTTCAGTGTTTGTTAGTTTGGGGCTGTACCCGACAGTGCTCAGGGTTTACTCCAGGTTGTGCATTCAGGGATCACTACTGGTGGGGTTTGGGGACTGTATAGCGGGTTGGGGATGTCGGTCAACCGTGTACAAAGCCAGCACCCCACTGGCTGTACTATCTCTCTGGCCCTAGTTCCGTTAACTCTTTTTTATTTTTTTATTTTTTTTTTGCTTTTTGGGTCACACCCGGTGATGCACAGGGGTTATTCCTGGCTCATGCACTCAGGAATTACTTCTGGCGGTGCCGGGGAGACCATATGGGATGCCGGGGATTGAACCCAGGTTGGCCTCGTGCAAGGCAAATGCCCTACCCGCTGTGCTATGGCTCCAGCCCCAGTTCCGTTAACTCTTAAGCAGGGTAAATATTAAGTTCAAAACCTGCTTTTTCTGAAGAGCCTGAATTTAGAAAGAATCAGCTCTCTCATTTACTGGATACTTTTTCATCTGGTCTAAGTGAAAAATGTTAGAGATACTCAGAGCACATATTTGAACCTTCAAATGATCTGTGGAATGACAGACCCAAGAGAGTTGAGGTAGACAAGGCCACACTTACAGTCCACAGGTCTCCCCTCCCAGATTTACTATATTTTTAGCCTACATAGAAGAGGCCTCCAGGATCCCTGCCATCTCTGAGAGAAGCCAGCAGACCGTGTACTCTATGTGGGAACCGCTGTTATCAGTGGCATAGCCCTGAGTCTAATATTAGTCACTTGGAGTGATAGTCTACTGGTGAGAAAACAGGAAGTGAGCACTGATCATCAGTGCCCTTGGAATACCTTGCCTTTTTGTCATTGCTCAATCCCTTTGTTCTTGGAGATTAAACTCCTACGGTGTGTGAGGCACCAAACCAACCAAGGATAGGTGTAAACTGGGCTTCCCAGCTTCCTTTTATTGCTGAGCCATTGTCATTCTACATTTTTCATAGGCGACTCTGAGGAATTGGGCTGTGGATTCAGACAGGCGGGCATGCGTTTGAAATGAGCACTCAACATTGGGCTTCTGCTGAGACCTTGAGCCAAGTTCAAACCCTCTGAACCAAAGGTCCCTTATCCTTAAGAGATTTGCTCTAGGGATCAAATAAGATAAGGCACTTCGAATGGAGAATCCGTACTTGAGAGTTTGCTTCCACCTCCTACTAAGTTCTGTTATTGCGAGATATGCTTCTCTTTAGGTTTTTGTATTTTTAGCCTCCTCAACTATTTTTAAGTGTTCAGCTCAGTGGTGTTAAGTATAATCACACTGTAGTACAATCATTACAAAATATTTTATGAAACTATAGCACAGCGGGAGGGCATTTGCCTTGCATGTGGCAGACCCAGGTTCCATTCCCAGCATCCCATATGGTCCCCCGAGCACCGCCAGGAGCAATTCCTGAGTTCATGAGCCAGGAGTAACCCCTGTGCATCACCGGGTCTGACCCAAAAAGAAACAAACAAACAAACAAACAAAATTAGTACTTAAGGAGACTAGTACATTACAAATGTTATTATAAATAGGGCCAGGGAGATAATGCACCAGTGAGGGCTCTTGTCTTGAATGTGGCCAACCTAGCTTCAACCCGTGGCACCCCCCCTGTTCCACCAAACCCTACCAGGACACATTCCCTGAGCACAGAGCCAGGAGTAAGCTATACACCACCAAGTGTGGCTCAAAAACAAACAAAAAATTGCTGTAGGTGAATTTTTGTTGACACAAAACATGATTACCAAGGCCCAAGGTATAGTAGAGGGATTAAGGCTCTCGTTTTGCATTTATCTAATCCCAGTTCCATCCTCAGCTCCACATACCATTTCCCAAGTATTTCCAGGAGTCAGAGCTCATAGACCACTTTTGGCATTGCTTATATAATATATAAAGTGAAAAGAACAAATGCATATATGCACCCATTTTTTTTTTGGTTTTTGGGTCACACCTGGCGATGCACAGGGGTCACTCCTGGCTCTGCACTCAGGAATTACTCCTGGCGGTGCTCAGGGGACCATATGGGATGCTGGGATTTGAACCCGGGTCGGCCGAGTGCAAGGCAAACGCCCTACCCGCTATGCTATCACTCCAGCCCCCTATGCACCCATTTTTTAAAGCAGTTTTGGTACTAATTAATGCCAGGGAGTTAGTACCAAGGGCTGAGTACATGCTTTGCACATGGGAGTCCCACATTTTATTCACAGCAGTACTGGATTCTTCAGAGGCCACTAGGGGTAGCCCCCAAGCATTACTGAGTGTGATCCATAGGCCAAAAAACAAAAAAAGAAAAACAAGTGTATACAACAATATATTCAATCTTGTTACATACATATATAAATACACATACATGTATACACACAACATATAAAATAACTGGTCCGTAAATTAATTATGTAAAGCAGGGATTGCTATTTTTTGTTCCTATAGAGCCATTTGTCCTCAGCAAATGTTTATTTTTTATGTACCCATTTATGCAGTTACATACATGTAACACAATACTAACATTGTATGCATTATAAAATGTTCATAAGAGAATAACACTCCGGGGAGGTCAGCGAGATAGTACAGCAGGTAAGGAGCTTAATTATAATCTACCACCCACTAGATGGTGTTGAGAGCATAGGAATGTAAAATGGATAGCAGACCCTTGTTCTAAATCATTAGATATTACCTATCAAAATTAGTACTTCAAGATACTTGTTTTGATAAGTACAAAATTAGTACATTAGGGGGCCAGAGTGATAGCACAGCGAGTAGGGCGTTTGCCTTGCATGCAGCCGACCTGGGTTCAATCCCCAGCATTCCATATGGTCACCCAAGCACCCCCAGGAGTAATTCCTAAGAGCAAAGCCAGGAGTAAGCCCTGAGCATCACTGGGTATGGACCTCCCAAAAAATAAGCAAGAATAAAGAAAGAAAGAAAGAAAGAAAGAAAGAAAGAAAGAAAGAAAGAAAGAAAGAAAGAAAGAAAGAAAGAAAGAAAGAAAGAAAGGAAGGAAGGAAGGAAGGAAGGAAGGAAGGAAGGAAGGAAGGAAGGAAGAGAATCAAACTTTTTTTTTTTTAGGGCTGGAGCGATAGCACAGCGGGTAGGGCGTTTGCCTTGCACGCGGCCGACCCGGGTTTGAATCCCAGCATCCAATATGGTCCCCTGAGCACTGCCAGGGGTGATTCCTGAGTGCAGAGCCAGGAGTGACCCCTGTGCATCGCCAGGTGTGACCCAAAAAGAAAAAAAACCAAAAAAACAAAAAAAAAAAACCCTTTTTTTAAAAAAAAACAAAACAAAACAGTACTTTAAAAATATTGCTGTAAGTGGGAACAGGGAGATAATAGACCAGCTAGGATGTGTGCCTTGCATGTGGCTGACACAGGTTCATTCTTGGCATCCTATATGGTACCTCAAGCACCACCAAGAATGATTCCTGAATGCAGAGCCAGGGAGAAACCCTTGAGCATCACTGGATATGCCCTACACTTCCAGAAAAGAATAACATGTCAAAAAGAATTAAATAGAATAACATACCAACTTTTGAGGATTCCCCTGCACCCACCATGGAAACTGTATTAGAGAGAAACCTGAAGTTAGGCAAAGCCAGATTCCACCTCTCCCTAAGGAACATCTTAGTTAAATCACTGAACATCTCCAACCTCATTTTTCTCAGATGTAAATGAAGATAATTTTTTTTTTGGGGGGGGGGTGGAAAGGAGCACACCTGGTGATGCTTGAGGGTTATTCCCTGGCTCTGCACTCAGGAATAATTCCTGGTGGTGCTCAGACAACCACAGGGATACTGTGGGTCGAACCCAGGCTGGCCACCCGCAAGGTAAGCACCTTACCAGCTATACTATCTCTCCAGTCAAATGAAGATAATTATGAGTCCAACCTGACAGAGTTCTCACACAGGCATGGATATAATGCCTGCTAATGGCCTTTTGCACACTGCCTGGTGAATGGTAGGGGCAGGAAAAAAACGTGCTGTTATTATTGTTCTCATGATGAATAGTTGTTTCAGTACAGCGAGGATTGTTCCTTCTTTGTACCTCAGTGACTTTTCATTTATCAACAGTGAAATACAGTGTTTTTGTCAGAATTGTTTTTCGTTTGGGGGCCACACCTGGCAGTGCTCAGGGCATAAATCCTGGATCTGTACTCCAGGATCACTCCTGGCAGCTTAAATTAAGTAGCTGGGGATAGAACCCAGGTCAGGTGCTTGCAAGACAAGTGCCCCACCTGCTGTGCTATCATTTCAGTCCCCCTGTCCGAATTTTTTGAAAAAATTGGTTTTGGTGGGGGGCCATACCCAGCTGTGTTCAGAGCTCACTCCTGGCTTTATGCTCAGGGACCACTTCTGGTGGAGCTCAGGAAACCATATAAGGTACTGGGGATTGATCCAAGTTTGCCCTTTGCAAGGCAGGCATCTTGCCTACTATACTCCAGCCTGGCAGAGGTGTTTTTTTTTTTAATAAAGTTGTTCATAATAATTTATCATATTCAATATTCCAACATCAATCTCAACACCATTACACCTTCCCACCACCATTATTTCAAATTTTCCCATCACTACCCAAATCTGCCCCAGAGACAGACCTAAATAATTTATTTTGTATTGCTTGTTATGAATAATTTGCTAAAAATGATCCAAAAAACTTTCCTTAGAGGAAAGTGTGTGAATATTGTTGTATCTCACCCCTGGAGACATTAAGTCATTGTATAAGATAGATAGCACAGCTGGTAGGGTGTTTTACCTTGCATGCGGCCGACCCAGGTTTAATTTCTCCATCCCTCTCAGAGAGCCCGGAAAGCTACCAAGAGTATCCCGCCCACACAGCAGAGCCTGGCAAGCTACCTGTGGTGTATTCTATATGCTAAAAACAGTAACAAGAAGTTTCACACTGGAGACATTACTGGTGCCTGCTTGAGCAAATCGATGACCAACGGGATGACAGTGATTCAGTGATACAGTGATAACAGTGATACAGATTACTAACATGTTGTTACAGGTTGAGCCTTTGTGTGCTAGTGTGTGGGACCCAGGGCTGAGATCTCCAAGCCTGCTCGGATCGGGACTGGGCCTTTTCCGCCCAGATCCCCTACTTTCCAGTAGCTAGGTGGTCACACCCAGAAACTGCCCCCAGCGCCATGTAATCCCATCAATAGCCAACATCCAGAGACTATAAAACCAAGCTCCCGGAAGAGAGTGATACATAATCTCTTGCCCCCATGTCTCACTGTCTTCACTGGGGCCCCTCAGAGCCGGTGGGTTGAGTTTCCCTCCCCACCCCAAGAAGAGCCTCTGTAGTCAAAGACATCCGGAACCCAGCCACAGCCATGCTCAAGGCCCCTCTCCACACATTCGGACGAGCCTCACATATGAAGGAACCGGCAGAGCAACCCAGGTGTGCGGGACCTGGGGCTGAGATCTACAAGCCTGCTTGGATCGGGACTGGGCCTCTTTTACCCAGATCCCCTATTTTCCAGTAGCTAGGCGGTCACACCCAGAAACTGCCGTGTAATCCCATCAACGGCCAAAATGCAGAGACTATAAAACAAAGCTCCCGGAAGCTCGCAGATATCTTATAGCCTAGTTCTCCCTCTTAGAACCTGGCAAGCTACCGAGAGTATTCTGCCCACGTGGTAGAGCCTGGCAAGCTCCCCATGGCGTATTCATATGCTAAAACCAGTAACAATGATGGGTCTCATTCCCCTGACCCTGAAAGAGCCTCTAATGCGGCATTGTTGGGAAGAACAAGTAAAGAGAGGCTTCTAAAATCTCAGGGCTAGGATGAATGGAGACATTACTGAGAAAATCAACAATCAACGGAATGATGATGATGGTGATGTATATATATATATATATATATATATATATTTAATCAAGATCAATTGTCTTCTACTTTACACCCAATCAAATGTAGTGTGCTACTCTAGACACATCAGTGGCATGGAGTATGAGATGTCACATGGCCGCAAATGCTGTGCTCAGGGAGTTCTAAAATTTTAAATAGGCTGATAGATACAGTTGGAGTTAAATTTTTAACTGGATGGTGACTTTGGTGTCTGGAAGTATCTGTGGAGTTTGTTGCTTTCTTCCCAAATTTATTTGTGGACTCTGAATAACAGCCTTTAATGAGCTTACATGGCACCAGAGGCAGATTGTGGCCATGATTCACAGGCTACCAGAAGAACAGGGAAGTGGGGGAGATCACCCATTCCTGGCACTGCGTGATCCTGGAGATTTCAGTCATAAATCCCGCATACCTGGGCTTTTCAGCAGATTCCTTATCCTACGTGCGGCTCCTCCCAAGCACGTGGAGATTGGCTGTGAGCATGGTGGTGATTGAGTTCTGAAGATTTTCGGCTGTCTGTGCTCTGTTGGGGTGGGTAGTGGGCACACCTGCCCCTGCTCCGGGGTGGCTGGGATGAGACTCAGCCTGGCATGGGGTCTGCAAGCATCTCTGCAGCTTGTTGCTCTCTTCCATGATTGATTTATGAGTGTCTGTCAGAATTTTTTAAAATAAATTTTATCCTTTTATTCCTTCCTTATCCCCCTTACCATCCCTTCAGTGTTGCTGGGGTTTGGGTTTTTTGTTTGTTTGTTTGTTTGTTTGTTTTTTTCTCCTGTTGTTATGATGTTGGATGATGGAATCTCCTGGTTGTGATACTCTCCATGGGCCGCACATCAGGTTATGGTGCTTGCTCATGCTCAGTGCTCATTTACTTATTTTATTTATTTTTTCATGAATCACCATGAGGTACAGTTATAGACTTACAAACTTTCATGCTTGTGTTTAGTCATACAATGATTGAGTACCCATCCCTCCACCAGTGTCCGTTCTCCACCACCAAAGTTCCCAGAATCCCTCCCTTCCCCATTCTCCCCCTCCCCCCACTCGGTGGCAGGCACATTCCCTTTTACTCTCTCCTTTAGGGTGTTGTGGTCTGCAAGTATTGAATGGCCATCATGTTCGGTCTGTAGTCCACTTTCAGCACTCATCTCCCATCCTGAGTGGGTCCTCCAAACATCCTTTACTTGGTGGTCAAGTCTCTCAATGCTCATTGAGGTTTACACTCCTTTATCTGTGGTGCTGTCACACAGGCTTGCCTGGGGACATTCTTTTCTTTGAGACTCACAAGTTATACTGCTGGTGGGGTGCTCATGCATGTGCTCATCAGAGGGTATGCTTCCTGGTGGTGCCACTGACTCTTCTTTTCATCACGTGTATGTCAGAGTCTCCATCCCTTTTTGAACTGCTTCCACATATTTGATCTGAATTCTCGTCTCTGTTTTTTTTGGGTTTTGTTTTTTGTTTTTTGCTTTTTGGGTCACACCTGGCGACGCACAGAGGTTACTCCTGGCTCTGCACTCAGGAATTACTCTTGGCATTGCTTGGGGGACCATATGGGTTGCTGGGAATCGAACCCGGGCCAGCTGCGTGCAAGGCAAACGCCCTACCCGCTGTGCTATCGCTCCAGCCCAAATTCTCATCTTTGAACTAACACTTTATACCCCTTGGTGTTTTCTCCAAAGTGGACCCAAGAGATACTGAAAGGTATCTCCTGGCTGGGTTGGTAGCCATATGCAGAGGGACTTTGGAGAACCACTGGCCACACATGCCAGCCTATTCTGCACAGCTTGTTGGAAGCACCGATGCTTCTGCACTAGCTCAGATCCTGGGTTCACAACGGGTTCCTTTCCTGTCTGTATTTATTTATTTTCATCACACCAGTGATCCTCAAGGTTTACTCCTGGTTCTGTACTCAGGGGATCAATCCTGGCCATACTCAGCTGCCCACCGTACTTTCTCCTCTTTCCTAAGGCTCCTCCTTTTCTAATTTACTCCTAAGGAGTTATTTTAGTTAGCAAGTCTCATCACCTTTGTGTTGTTTTTTTTTTTTTTCTGGGTCACACCCGGCGATGCACAGGGGTTACTCCTGGCTCATGCACTCAGGAACTACCCCTGGCGGTGCTCAGGGGACCGTATGGGATGCTGGGAATTGAACCCGGGTCGGCTGCACTCAAGGCAAACACCCTACATGCTGTGCTATCGTCCAGCCCGAAGTCTCATCACCTTCATTAAGTCTCAGTTTTTCATCTGTAAAAGGGGGATAAATATATATTAACTGTGAAAAAAGAATTTGCAGACTACATAAAGTAACCCATGCTTAGTTCAGAGCCCAGTATGCAAGTCTTCCAAAACCATAAGTTATTTTACTCTGCTTTTTGGAAAATAGATTGTGCATGTGTTTGAATCAGGAAAAGCACCTTTGTTTATTCTGATAATTCTTAGCAGTTCACAAAGCTAACTATGATCTCATTTGGAATCCAGTAAGGAAGAAACTTTCATCTCCACTTAAGGAAAACTAAGATTTACACACCAGTTAAAGGTATGCAGAACTGGGCTGGGAGTCAAGGCCTTTGCTTTTCACAGCTTAAGTATTTTGCATTTCAAAAATACTTTGCACATTACAGCTTAAATACCTGAAAACAATTAAGCAACACTAAAGGGGGTGGGGGTGGGAGGGAGACTTTCCAAGTTCACCTTAATATTATAGCTTTAACACCAGAGCCATGATACAATGAGTGGGTAGGGCTCTTGCCTTGCCCACAGCTGACCTGGACAGCTGACCTAGGTCAATCCCCAACATCCAATTTGGTCCCCTGAACATCACCAGAGTGATGCCTGAGTGCAGCGCCAGGAGTAATCCCTGAGTACTACCCATTGTGGCCCAAACAAACAAAACAAAAAATTGTAATAATAATAATCACTGTATCACTTTATCACTGCCATCCCATTGTTCACTTAAAGCAGGCGCCAGTAATGTCTCCATTTGTCCTAGCCCAAGATTTTAGCAGCCTCTCTTTACTCATCCTTCCCAACGGTGCCGAATTGGAGGTTCTTTCAGGGTCAGGGGAATGAGACCCGTCATTGTTACTGTTTTTGGCATATCGAATATGCCATGGGGAGCTTGCCAGGCTCTGCCGTGTGGGCAGGATACCCTCAGTAGCTTGCTGGGTTCTCCAAGAGGGAGAAATAGACAATAAAAGGTCGAGAGGCTGCAAATGCGGCCACATACTTCCAGGAGCTTTGTTTTATAGTCTCTGGATCTTGGCCATTGGTGGAATTACACAGTACCAGGGGCAGTTTGTGTGTGTAACTACCTAGCTACTGGAGAAAGGGAGATCTGGTGGAGGTGGCCCAGTCCTCATCCAATCAGTCTTGTAGATCTCAGCCCTGGGTCCCACATACCTGGGTTCCTCTGCCGGTTCCTTCCTGTGTGAGGCTCGTTCGAGTGTGTGGAGAGGGGCCTTAAGCATGGCTGTGGCTGGGATCCAGAGGTCTTCAGCTCCTGGGGCTGTACTCGGGACGGGGAGGGAAACTCAACCCACACCCTTCTGAGGGGCCCCAGTGATGATGATGATGATGATGATGATGATGATGATGATGCCCCAGTGATGATGATGATGATGATGATGATGATGATGATGATGATGATGATGATGATGATGATGATGATGATAATAATGTAGCTTTAAACTCTAAGTAATTCCACAGTGAGAATCCATCCCAAAACTAAAGCTGCTACTTGGGTACCACGACAAAACAGTCTCTTGGCTCTTCAGAGAGCAGCAAACTAAAGCTTCTCTGTGTTTGGGATTCAATCAGATAGAAAGCCTTCCTGTGATCTTCCACTCCTCCAAGCACAGAGGCCATCCAGAGACGGCCAGGGCTGCAGGACGCCACTGCAGGGCCTGACTTCCACATTCCCTATTGCCATGCATGTCAGTACTTTTTGGTTTGGTTCAAGCCACACAGAGTGACAGTGCGGACCTATTCATGTGATCTAGTCACATGGCTAATGTGGTTAATCCAGTTTTAGTGTGATCAGAGCAGGGCAAAACCGAGTATAGCATATTGGCTGGAAGAAGGGATAACGCTCTGACGCTTCACGTTAACCGTTATTAGCTTCACTTTTCTAATAGGAAGTGTCCCAGGAGAGGACTGCATTTCCTCACCCACATTTTTTGGTAGGAAAATACTGCATTAAGTGTTTTTCTTAATCTTCTAAAATCATTGCATGAGAATTTTTTAAAAAAATTATAACAAAATGGGGCCAGAGAGATAGCATAAGAATTAAAGTGCTTGCTTTGCGAGCGACACCCCAGATGGTTCCCTGAGCAGGAATAACCCCTGAGAAAAGAGCTAGGAGTAAGTCCTGAGCATTGCCACAAGATTGGCCACAGATCCCCCAATTTTTTTATTTTTATAAAATATATTTTATAAATAAATTTAGCATCTTGATTTATTTTTTGTTTGGAGCTGACACTCGGCAGGACACAGGAACTACTCCTGGCAAGTGACTCAGGGTTCACTCCTGGAGGTATTCAGAGAACCTGGTGGTGCCAGAGATCAGACCGATGCGTCCTCGGGGCGAATCATACACACTCACCCTTTGCACTATCTACCTGGTCATTTTCAAATCTTTCCTTCCTCTGGATCTGGGGATCGAACCCAGCACCGCACACAGACCAGGCAAGTACTCTGCCATTGAGTCACACCCTCGGCAGTCTTAACATTTTTAAGTTCACGGGTCACTAGTGTTAAATGCAACTCACAACTGTGCAACTAGCCTCTAGGAGTCTGAATCGTAACAAAGCAGAATTTCTGCCATCTACATCACTCCCCTCTCCCCATCCCAACCCACACCTCCTGCTCCTGCCACCCCTATGCTGCTTTCTGTCCCTATACATTTGTATTTTTTAATATTTAAGGATTTCTATGTTAACCTGATTCTCAGCCTGAATCATTCTTTTATTTATTTATTTATTTATTTGCTTTTTGGATCACACCTGGCAATGCACAGGGGTTATTCCTGGTTCATGCACTCAGGCATTACTCCTGGCAGTGCTCAGGGGACCACATGGGGTGCTGGGAATTGAACCCGGGTCTGCCGCGTGCAAGGCAAATGCCCTACCCGATGTGCTATCGCTCCAGCCCGAGCCTGAATCATTCTTATGATTGATTCCATCTTTCTTCGTAAGGAGTTTAAAGTAACTCAGAGATAAGACTGGCATTCTCAGAGAGCTGGCTTTTGATGTTTTGAAAAATCTCTCAGCACATTTTCATTATACTTAGACATTCTTTAGACTTAAAAGAAATAATGTGAAGATTGTTCTCCTCAGACAAGCAGATGGACTGAGTAATGTATCCTCTGATGAGGGAAGTAATGGCTGAGGTGAGAGTACCCAGTGCTTTCCAGAACACGGGGTGCTTCCCTGTATCTTTGGTACTGAGAGAAAAGGGAAGGTGATTTTCTGACATAGCCTTTCATGGATTGTTCATGGTGGTGGAAAAGCAAGTTCTAAGGCTGTACTTCCACCATTACGGAACCAGGCCTCAAAGTTCTTGCAACTTGGGATTTTGGCACATTATTTTATAAGTTATTTTCCTGTGTGTTTTATTACCATAAATCCATAGGGCTGCCAGGATAAGCCAATACAATTATAGGGCGCTCATTTAATTTGAATTTCAGATAAATGACAAATAATATTTTTGAAGTCTAAGTATTGATTCTGGCAACTCTTACCTGAACTAGTTACTTGGAGTGATGGGGTAATTTTTTAAAATCTTAGACTTTGTGTGCAATTCTAGTAGGCTACATTAATTCAATAAATATATTTCTTCCCTCTAAACAACTTATGGTAGCCCCATTTTTTTATTTTTAATGAGACATGTTTCACAACAGTTTCAATAATATTGCTTTATATTTGCAATAATATTTTTTCTACTCTACCCCAACCACTATAATGTCACTGACCCTCTGCCACTGTCCCCAACTCCCTTCATCTCCCCCACACCCTCCCAAATCTCCCTGTTTTAATAATGCTATTGAGGCTCACTGAGTTTCATCTAAGATCACAAATTCTGATGAATTTAGAGACTTGGGACTAAATCCTAATGTACTAAGTACTAATGTCTAATGCTAGACATCATCATCATCATCATCATCATTATTATTATTGATCCTGAGAGCTTGTTTGGAGGTTCTGGCAGGGGAGCACAGCTACTCGTATACCCTCGACCGAAGACCCTTCCGTCTCTATTTGGGGAAGGCCGTCCTTTTCGACTGAGCACGCAGTTTGGGGAGGGGCGCACATGGAGCGGTGAGGGAGGAAGGGGACACCCACCTAGCCAGCCAGATCAGCTGAATCAACCCTGGTGATCAATGGGGTGACAGATGTCACAGCCAGATTGCCCTCACATAGCACAGCAGGTAGGGCGTTTGCCTTGCAACCAGCTGACCTGGGTTCGATTCCTCATCCCGGGCTACCTAGAGTACCCCGCCCGCACAGCAGAGCCTGGCAAGCTCCCCGTGGTGTATTTGATATGCCAAAAACAGTAACAAGTCTCACAATGGAGATGTTACTGGTGCCCACTCGAGCAAATCAATGAACAACGAGATGACAGTACAGTGCAGTGCATTATTATTATGGCTTGGGAGTCACACAGCAGTGCTCCGGCTTCTCCTGTCTCTACTCAGGGATCACTCCTGACAGGGTTCAGGGTACCATTTGTGGTACCCTGGTCAGGCACATGCAAGGCTAGCACCTTTACCTGCTATACTTGTCTCTTCAGCCCCAAACTTTATTATTTAATCAGAGGTTTCAGGCTGGCCTGCTAGTCTCTTGATAAATTTCTAAGCACACAGAAACTTTGCACTAGCCTCCATCCAACTCCTGGTGGGCAGTTAGGCACGCCTCTAAACCCATTTCCTTATTAGAATTTCCCTTCCATAAATTAGAAATAGCTCCTGGGGACTGGAGCAGTAGCTCAGTGGATAGGGCATTTGCCCTCACGTGGCCGACCCGGGTTCGATTCCCAGTGTCCCATATGGTTCCCTGAGCACTGCCAGGAGTAATTCCTGCGTGCAGAGCCAGGAGTAACCCCTGTGCCTTGCAGGGTGTGACCCAAAAGAAAAAAGAAAAAAGAAACAGCTCCTGTGTCTTGGGCGGCTGTCGGAAGTAAATGAGTTTCTCTATGTAAATGCTGCTCTTGGCAGCCACAGGCCAGTGCTAGGACCAGCTTCCTCCCAGCCATCTCCTTCCTTTCTCTGGCCTGTGCAGTTGTTGAGCGGGGGAGGGGGCTGGGGACCTAAAGAGCCTCAAAGTGCTTGTTCACACCTGAACCCTGGGTGGGGCGCTTCTTTTTGTCTTGATAAAGAGGGTGGCAGGGTGGTGCCATGCTTGGGAGCAGTGGAGTGGTGCCAAAGAGGGTACATCCCTCGCTTCCTGTGCAGGGAATGGAAAAATGACCTCTACGGTCCTTTTCGCTCTCTCTTCCCACACCGGTGTAAGTAGATTTGTAATAAGATTTGGCTGGAGGAGAACCAGGGTGGGGACGACATTCCAAGAATGGAAAGACCTGTGACCTTGGGGGAGGGGGTAGGATCAGGGCCGCCTCCAGCCCAACCAGCCTGGTTTTTCCAGCCCTTCCTCCTCCTCCTCCTCCACCTCCCTCTCTCCACTTTTCCCAATCCCACCTTTACAGCCCCACCCCCACCCCCTTCATTTATACTCCCCAGCCTTTACTCCTTTACTCCTCTAAGGCTCCTGCAGCCTGTGCTCCGGACACGGGTAAGTCTTCCAGCTTGGGCGGGCGCCCTTTATTTCCCCACCTGAACTCAGGAGTGGGACCAGATGCAATCAGCTTGCTTTTCCTGGCTGGAATTGGGTCAGGAGGGTGGAGAGAGAGGGACCCTTCCTTTATCAGTGATGAGATGAGCGTAGTCTCTGAGCAGTTTCTGTAAGCTAATTATTTAATCAGTCGTGCAACCTGGCAGGAGTGGACTTGAACCTATGACTAGAGCGGAATGAGCCTATCCATGAAGGCACACAGAGCCCCTGAGTCATCGCTCTGGCCTGGGTGCCGGCAGGATCTTCTGGACAGGCCTCTTGTGTGCTGCGGAGTCACCAGCCTGCTAGGAAAGAAAGTGATGATGACATGTCGCCCACTTTCTTCATCCCATCGATGATCCCATGATAGGAATAACTTGCCCGGGATAAACATCTTACTGTGAGAGTTCTTTGAAGCAGTATAAAAGGTTGGGCATCGGGAATCCTTATGTCATAACAGTCTCTGTTGGGTGGTGCAGCAATTTTAATTCTTTGCTGTATTTTATTTTGTTTAATTTATTTATTTTTTGGTTTAGGGGCCATACCGGCAATGATCAGGAGTTATGCCTGGCTCTGCACTCAGGAAATACTCCTGGTAGTGCTCGGGAAATCATATTGGATGCTGGGGTTCAAACCCAAGTTGGCCACATGCAAAGCAAGCTCGTTACCCACTATACTATTTCTTCAGCCCCAGAGGTTTTATATATATATATATATATATATATACACATATATATACATATATACATATATATACATATATATGTGTGTGTGTATATACATATATACATATATGTGTGTGTGTGTGTGTGTATCACTATAGCACTTTCATCCTGTTGTTCATGGATTTGCTCTCGAGGACACCAGTAACATCTCCATTTTGAGACTTGTTACTGTTTTTGGCATATCGAATACGCCACGGGTAGCTTGCCAGGCTCTGCCATGCGGGTGAGATACTCTCAGTAGCTTGCCGGGCTCTCCGAGAGGGATGGAGGAATCGAACCTGGGTTGGCCACGTCCAAGGCAAACTCCCTACCTACTGTGCTATCGCTCTAGTCCATATATATATAAACAAATATACATACGTACATATAGTATATTTGTTTGTTTGTCTTGGTTTGGGGCCACACCCAGCAGTGCTCAGGGCTTAATCCTGTCTCTGAGCTAAGGGATTACTCCTGGCTGGGATCAGGGGACTATTTGTGGTGCTGGGGATCAAACTCAGGTTACTTGTGTGCAGGACTGCTATGTGCTAGGGTCTGTTTAAGTAGCACGATATATATATGTGTGTGTGTGTGTGTGTGTGTGTGTGTGTGTGTAAATTATAACTAAAGTTGTGGGCTCTTCCTTTTGTTTTGTTTTGGGGGGTCATTATTGGTTTGTTTGTTTTTTTGGGGTCACACCCAGCGATGCTCAAAGTTACTCCTGACTCTGCACTCAGGAATTACTCATGTTGGTGCTCACGTGACCATGTAGGACACTAGGGATAAAACTTGGGTCAGCCACGTGCAAGACACCTTATTGTACTATCGCTCTGGCCCCAGATGTTGGGGATTTTTTGTTTGTTTATGGGGCACACCAGTGGTACTCAGGGTTTACTTCTGGCGGAAGCTTGGGGGACCATATGGGATGCTGGGGATCAAACCTGGATCAGCCATGTGCAAAGCAAGCACCCTGCCCAAATTGCAATTCCTCTGGCCCCTCTGATCTTTTTCATGAGAGGAGGAGCACTGAGTGATAACCCAATTCACTCTGGTTATTCTGTCCTGGTCTAATCCCCTTTGGGCTAATTGACATGAAACTAGTTTTTAAATGCTGCCTGTCCTCACCAAAGAAATAAACCTCTTAATTAAATAGTGAATTAAGCAGTGGTTGCCATAATTAGGAATTCTGCCACTCCCCTATGAAGCTGACAGAAAACTTCTTTTTCCGGCCCATGTGCTTCCCCGTGATTCCCTGTCTGGAGAATCCTAGGATAGTGAGACAAAGCCATCACAGCGCTTTGAAGCGCATCTGCTCCTTTCTGGCTTAAAATTGAAATTTTAATGTTTATACGTGATTTAGTTTTTCTTCAATCTCAGTTTTCACTTCTGGGAAAAGGAAACGCTGAGACTTAGAGTCTAATCCTGCTGTAGAAAGGGTTTGGGGCGCTCTCTCCTGCCTAGCCAGTTGGAGCTGTTGCTGGAAGCATTCTGGGTGCTGGGGAGTGGACCCAGCTCTCATTTTACCATGAATCACCTTCCTGACCCGGAAGCATTTTTTTTTTGAGGTAGCAAATGATTCTGCTCACTCTATGCTGAGTCTAGACTCTTACAAAACTGACTTGTCTCTCCCCAGCCTCCTTGAGCTTCTTTCTTATTCTAAATTGTTGGTAACTATCTCTTTAGATTTCCTGGTATTTTATGACACCTTTATTCATTATCAGTTACAGTCTTTCTTAAGTCTCTAATTAAACAGATTTCTGCCACTCTAGCCCAGTTCCTTCAGCTTCTGGATATGTGGAAGGAAAGAGGTTAGGGCCAGAAAATGTGTATGTCATTATTATTATCACCATCATTGGTTTGGGGGTCTCACCTTGCTGTGCTTGGTATGTTTTCCTTACTCTGTGCTAAGAGATCACTGTCAGGGCTTAGGGGATCATATGTGGTGCCAGGGACCAAGCCTGCGTCAGCACATGTATGGCAAATACCATACCCACTGTACTGTCTCTCCAGCCCAGAGAGTTTGTATTTTTAGCAAGTTCTCAGATAAAGCTAATGTTACTTGTCAGGAGGCTATTATTTCCTTCTACTCATCACCCTTGCAAGGAATATAGAGAAGTTGTCTTTTTGGTTTTTGTTTTGTATCTACACTCAGCAGTGCTCAGGGCTAACTCCTAGGGACCATGTGGCAATTAAACTCTGGTCGGCTATGTGGGAAGCAAACACCCTATCTGTACCAAGTACTGTACTATTTCTCCAGTCCCATGGAAGTCATCAAGGCAAGGAGATAATAAACTAGAGGCATCATTTAAGGCTATACAATTGGGCCAGTAGAAAAGTACTCTAAGTAAACTGAAAATATACCTTAAACTGCTAATCATAGAGGTGTTATTCAAAGTTAGCAGATAAGTGGAGGAAATTAATGTAACCAAGATTAATGATGACACATTCTTGCAGGCTATCAACCTTATATACTGGGTCCAGTACAAGTGCTGTGTTAAACTGGCACCTGTTACACCACTGAACCATCATCATTAAGTAAATGCCACCTGTTATGATTATTACCATGGCCCATTTCTTCAGTTTGTTTAAAACTCCAATGGTCACATTGGTTTCTAGCCAGTGCAGATAAAGAGGTTGCTTATCACCAGGTCTGTATAAGGCAATGCTGGAAGACTAGCAGATGTTTCTAATTAATGTCGTACCCAGTGACACTAAATCTTTAGTTATAGAAATGGTATTAGAGCTCTCCTCTGAAGCAGCTTGGCCATGTTCTTTGAGTCCCCTTTGCACATCTTTTAGATTGATTTATGATATTTAGGCAACTGACAGAACTTATCTTGAGTGTTCAAACAGGAGTTTATTCTAATGTTCTTACAATCACATTACATTTTTATGAAATAGGGCTTTTTAAATGTTTTTTTATTCACTTATTTTGTTTTTGGGCCACACCAGCAATGCTCAGGGGTTACTCCTGGCTCTCTCAAAATCACTCCTGATGGTGTGTGGGGAAACAGGGGATGCCCAGGATCAAACTCAGGTCAGCTGCATGCAAGGCAAGCACCCTACCTGCTGTTCTATCTCTCTGGCCCAGTAGGGCTTTTATTAAGTTATATGCAGAAAAAAATTGGACTTCAGATCCATGTCACTGTTTATTGTTTTTGTTTTGTGTTTTGGACCACACCCAGTGAGGCTCAGAACTTTCTCCTGGCTTTATGTTCAAAAATCACTCCTGGCAAGGCTCCTGGGACTAATTCAGGATGCTGAAAATTGAACCTGGGTCAGCCACATGCAACTGCCAGTGCCTTAATCCATGTACTCTCTCTCCTGTCCTGTACCCCAGCTCTTTGTGTTTGGAGACACACCCAGCAGTGCTCAGGGATAACTCCTGGCAGGGAATCCCAGATGGCCACATGCAAGGCAATCCCCACTTTGTCTTTTTGTTTGGGGACACACCCACTGGTGCTCAGAATCTACTTTCGGCTCTGAGCTCAGGGATCACTCCTGGAGGGACTTGGGAGATCATATGTGTTGCTGGGGGTCAAATCCAAGCTGGCCACTTGTAGGGCAAGCAATGACCCTACCTGCTGTGCTATCACTCTGCCCTCTGCCCCCACCCAGCCCCCCACATTACTTTTTAAATAGCTTAGTTCCTTGCTGGGTACCATTCTGTAAAATAAAAAAATAACTAATTTATTTTAGTTACTACATTAAATATGTTGGTTTTATTTATTTTTAGGCACCTGGGCTTTGGGTTCTAGGTTAGGAAAAATTTTAGCATTGAGAAGAAAAGGGAAATTAGGGGCTTGGATTTGGGGGTTGTTTTCTGTTTTTGGACCAGAGCAACAGCACAGCAGGTAGGGCGTTTGCCTTGCACATGGCCGACCTGGGTTCGATTCCTTCATTCCTCTCGGAGAGCCCGGCAAGCTACTGAGAGTATCCCTTCCACGAGGCAGAGCCTGGCAAGCTACCAGTGGCGTATTTGATATGCCAAAACCAGTAACAAGTCTCACAATGGAGATGTTACTGGTGCCCACTCGAGCAAATCGATGAACAAACGGGACGATAGTGCTACAGTGCTACAGTGCTTTCTGCTTTTAACTCTCCCAAAAGCGTCTGGGTACCCTCATGACAAGCACAACTGGTAGCAGTTTTCACAGGAACCCAATCCCTTTGCTCTGGAAAGTGCTAGCAGCCAGTTTGCGCTTGCATGCTCTCCCTTGTAGAGTAGCCTGGCTGTGGCAGGTGGCTGATTGTCACTGTAGAGGAGGTTGCAATTCTCCAAAAAAACAGGTGCACACATTTGCCGGGGGCAGGCTGTTCCGCACAAGTGCTTCAGTTTGTACAAAAAGGGACTTGGCTTTGGCCAAACATGTGGCTTTCTCCAAAAAAGAAAAACAAGTGAGGCTGGCACATTCCTTCAGGGCTTTTGAGGTCAAGAAAGAAAAACAATTGTCCTGAAAGGGGCCTTGAAGAATGCCAACAGAAATCATTGCCTGAAAGATAGTTGTAGAAGCTAAATGGCGGGTCACCTGGCCGCTTCCTTCCAGAAAGCTCTCAGCATAGAAATCTGGAATCCTTAAAGGTTCAGCCTAGATTCAGGCGATCAGATAAAACACAAGCTTCTGTCACGTTGTGGCATCGGAATCCTGCTGGAATGGTGAAAATGAGCAACTTGCAGCAGCTCTGGTTTGGCTAGGAAAGCCGCAGGTCAGAGATTTATGAGCTTTCTCTCTCTGTGGACTGGACCCCACTTGACAACTGCAGTCAAAGACACCTTTAAACTCACACTTCCATTGCCATTAACACCAAGAATGTGGGGCAGGGAGACTGCAGTTCTGGCTGGTGAAAGGCAGAGACGTCTCGGGGCTGCTCGGTACCTCCTACTCCGGCTCCCCCGTGCCCCGCTGCACTGCCCTTGGGCCCTTTCTCTGGTCTCAAGATCTATCTTGAATCATAAACCAAACTGCCTGCCAGACTGGATGGGGCCTTCTGTGCTAAAAGCCAGACCTCGCTGCCTTTGCAAACTCCGGAGATTCACTTGGCCTCAGGCTCCCAGGCAAATTTCTGGGCTGGCTTCTCCCAAGGGTGGACAGGCAGGCACCCAGGAACTAAGCCTGCCAAGTGTGCACATTTGTGGGGGGTCCAAGGGAGCAAATGAGAGTGGATCTAGAGGTGTTTTGAAAACTCTGGTTGTGGGTGAGCTGTAGCTTCCTGCTGTTCCTGAAAGACTAATAGTAACAGTATTGTCAGCCCTGGTGCCCTTGGTAAATGAATGAATACGCGAACACTCAGCTCCCCTCAACATGAAATCCTGCTCAGTCCAAATTCTGCACATGATGAAGTGCTTGATTGAGTGCTTGTGTTTCTAATCCCTGTTTTTTTCATGAGTTTGGGGGGGAGGGGAGAGGGGTGGTGGGGGCTGGGCAGTAAATTCTAACCTCGGAATTGCAGCTTTTCATTTGTAAATGCCAACGGGCTTGCTCTTCTGCACCCTCTCACATTAACCCATACTGATTCTGCTTTTTCTGTGAGCCACATCGCATCAAAGAAGGTTTAAAGCAAGTAAATATGGTTTTAAAAAAGAGTTATGGAAGTAACACTCAGGCATTGAAGAATGCTGCCAGGATCCTAGCCCCACTAGCCCACTGTGTTTTATTCTCTCCACTCCCATTAAATTCTTTCTTTCCCAGGGTTTCTCTGACTCTGTGATATTTTGTTTGGCTTTATACTTTTAATGCCTATATATGATTATAGTAGATTCAATTTACTTGTTTGGGAACCTTATGTACATGGGATTGTGATGTAAATGTTATTTGGGGTCTTTGCTTAGTATCTGTGAGCTGAGTGTATCGTGTGTATCTAACTGGTTCATTTTCTTTGCCTTTGCCTGTGTCATTGTTTGAATACATGGCAGTGCCTTCATCTGTACTGTTCTGAGATACTTGGGCAGTCTTTAATTGTTTTATGGTTAACAGTGCTGCTCTAAACTTTATTCTGAGTAATGAATTTGGATAAGGAATGCAGATTTCTAAAGTGATCTTCCTGGTTAAAATTTCCTACTAGCAATGGAGGGGAATATTTTTTTTCACTAGTCTTATGTAAATAAGGTATTCTCAGAATTTTTTTTTTAATTGGCAGAATGGTAGTCTCAGGTTGATTCTTTGAGTTTCCCTTGAGTACTTATAAATAAGAACACTTTCGGGGCTGGAACAATAGTACAGCGGGCAGGGCATTTGTCTTGCACGTGGCCGACCCTGGTTCGATTCCCAGCATCCCATATGGTCCCCCAAGCACCACCATGATTAATTCCTGAGTGCAGAGCCAGGAGTAACCCCTGTGCATCACTGGGTGTGACCCAAAAAGAAAAAAAAAAAGAACACTTTTGCTTTTGTCTGTTGACTATTTGAATTTCTACCACTGTATATGACTACTTGGCTCTCTGTCTCAGCTTTTTTTTTAATGGAAGAAAGTGTTTTAATAAATTTTCAAATAAGATTTAAACACCCCCCCCACTCAGCCATTTTTTGATCCTATTATGCTAGTTGTATACCACTTAGTCATCTTCCTGTCATTGGTAGCATCTTAGAGATTTCTTGCATTTAAATATATTTTTGCAAGAAAATTATTTATTTTCACAAAGAAAGGGATATTTTGCAATAGCATAAATGAGCAGATTAGGGGAATAATAGGAATCTTTTATAACACTGTGCCTTCTTTCCTCAGGATATAATCTTTTGAAACAGTCCAGGTTCCAAATTTGTTAAAATTACCTGAGGATCTGCATTCCTTACAGTTTGTACTATTAAAAAACTATCTGAAAAAACAAGGGCCAGGAGGACTGGTGCACAGACAGAGCTTGCCGCAAGTGGAAGGTCAAGGGGAGGACAGTTAGGATAGAGAAGAGACCAGTATGACAATGACAGTTGGAAGTGATCACTCTGGACAAGAATTGAGTGCTGGAAATAGGAAAGGGATATACATGATAACTTCTCAGTACCTCTGTTTCAAACCATACCTAGAAGGAAAGAGAGAGAGTGAGAGAGAGAAAGAAGGAAAGAGCCTGCCACCAGGCTAGGGCCAGGTAGGGGCAGTGGGGGAGGGTGATGAGAGGTAAACTAGAGACGTTGGTGGTGGTAAATGTACACTGGTGAAGGGTATTGGAACATTGAATACTGAAACCCCATCATGAACACCTTGTAATTGTGTATCTCATGGTGATTCAGTTTAAAAAAAAATTTGAAGTTAAAAATCAAGTTGCAAAGATCATGTACCTTCATAAACATTTTTCTCAAATTTTTTATTGAATCGCCATGTAAAAAGTTACAAAGTTTTCAGGCTTAAGTCTCAGTCACAAAATGATCAAACACCCATCTCTTCACCAGTGCATATGTTCCACCACCAAGAACCCCAGTATACCCCTCATTCCACCCCCACCCCCCACCTGTGTGGCTGATGATTTTCACTTTACTTTCCATAACCACTCTTGACTAAAAATTTATGTCAGAAATTGCAAAGTGATGATGATGGTCTGCTCTGTGTGTTGCTTGGCTTGCAGAGTTTTAGTTTGAATTTTGACCTTTATTTGGGGGAGCTTTATATTGAGGCAACATTTGAAAATTCAGACATTGCAAATAAAACTCTGAGGAGATTTGCTTGTGTTTTTGTGTTCCCCACACTCCTAATGATGGTCATGGGTTACTCCTGGCTCTGTGCTCCGAAACCACTCCTGGTGGTACTCTGGTGAAGCATGGGATGCTGGGGATGAAGTCGGGCCAGTTGAGTGCAAGTTCTACTGGCTCTACTATTCATCTGGCTCTATTTCCTTATTTTTTATAGCCAATCAGTAGGCAGTAGTGGCTTCACATTCCCATTAGGCAAACTTTGTATCCAAGTAATGGTTCCCTATTTGCGGTGGAGTCTGTTTTTCCAAAGTGTGCAATATCCCTTTCCCCCATAGTAATAGACTTTTTAGTGAGGAGTGTGGTTGCCTTAAGATAGCAACTCTGTATCAAAGTGTGTGTGTGTGTGTGTGTGTTTAATTAGGAATAACTATGTGATTGTGCTGGCCAGTTGAAATAGGGAAAGGTGATGGGGTTTAGGTCATCCTTCCCCTTCCTGACGACTGGAATGTGGACAGAGTGAAGAGCTGTCTTGGACAATGTCAAACATCACACCATCCCAAGAATAGTAAAGCAACAAAAGAAGAGTTTGGGTCCCTGAATATTTTCGCTTGTTCTAGCTCTGACTTGTGTAAAAAGAAATGAACATATCTGATTTCTGTCACACACTCAAATCTGTAACCTAAGTAATACTTAACATATCTCTTCTCTCTCTCACACTCGCCACCATTCCTCATGTGTCCCTGTGTCTGTTGCTGCATTTGATTGGTTTTTGTTTTGTTTGGGGGTACTCAGGGTTTACTCCTGGTTCTGCACTCAGCAATCATATGGGGCGGTGTTCTAGGGACCATATATGATGTCAGGGATTGAACCTGGGTTGAGCGTATGCAAAGCAAGTGCCCTACCCACTTTACTATCGAAGCAGCCCTTGATGCTGCATTTGATTTGCCATTTTTCAGCTCACTCAGACAGCTGAACATCTAGTGACTCTTGCTTGACTCTTATTAGATATTTGCATTAAAGTATTTTTTAATATTTATATTCTAACAGTAATTCTTTTTTTTTTTTCTTTTTGGGTCACACCAGGCAATGCTCAAGGGTTACTCCTGGCTCTGCACTTAGGAATTACTCCTGGCGGTGCTCGGGGGACCATATGGGATGCTGGGAATCGAACCCAGGTCAGCCGCATGTACGGCAAATGCCCTACCTGCTGTGCTATCGCTCCAGCCCCATAGATAGTCACTTTTATAGTGATTGGAGGCAAGATTTATCTCCTTCAACTATATTGGCTTTTGGAGCAGAAGAGTTATTTTTCAGTGTTAGGCTGTCCTGGACTTTGTACAGATGTAAAGAGCAGCATCCTGACCCCTCTTAACAGTCACCTTAAAGTACTTAATTGGATTATAGATAAAATTTAGGGCTGGAGCAATTGTAGAGTGAGTATGGGTGTTTGCCTTGCATGTGGCTGACCCATGTTCAATCTCCGGCATCCCATATGGTACCCTGAGCACCACCAGGAGTAATTTCTGAATGCAGAGCCAGGAGTAATTCCTGAGTATCACTAGGTATGACTCAAAAAGCCAAAAAAAAAAAAAGATATAATTTAAACATTGCCATATGTCTCCTGTGGAGTAAATTTGGCCTGATTAAGAACCACTAAAGCAGAGCCAGAGCGACAGTAGAAAAATTAAGGTGCATGCCTTGCATGCAGCTGATCCTGGTTTGATCCTGGTACCAGATGGTCCCTAGGCCCCACTGGGTATGACCCAAAAATCCTTAAAAAAATGACATGTCGGGGCCGGAGCAATAGCACAGCGGGTAGGGCGTTCGCCTTGCACGCGGCCGACCCGGGTTCGATCCCCGGCATCCCATATGGTCCCCCAAGCACCGCCAGGAGTAATTCCTGAGTGCAAAGCCAGGAGTAACCCCTGAGCATCGCTGGGTGTGACCCAAAAAGAAGAAAAAAAAAAAAAAGAAAAAAATGACATGTCAGAAACCATAGTTTATTTTCCAGTAACATTTCTCGTCAGTTGAAACATGTGACTGCTTCTAAAGGCAGTCTGTAAGTAGATAAATTGCTTGTGTTTAGTGGACAAGGAGGAAATGCTTAAATAACACACACACACACACACACACACACACACACACACACACAGATAAATGTTCTGAGATGCTCATACTTCCAGGACAAAGAAATCAAAGCCATCTTACAGGGCAGCATCTCGGGTTTCCTTTCATACATTCTTATTTGGGAGCTGATTCAGTAGAATTACAGATAGAACTTCTCCCTGACTTAACTCCCTGCTTCTTTTCTTTATTGTGGTACAGGGAGGGAGGTTGAAGGGTTGGGATTTTGAGCCACACATGGTGGTACTCAGGGTTTACTCCTGGCTCTGAGCTCAGGGGTCACTCCTGGTAGTCTCAAGGGGGCTTATATGGGGTGCCAGGGACCAACCCGGTCAACAGCATGCAAGGCATACTTTGGCCCCTGAAACTGATTTTTAACTGTTTATGCAGTCATGGCAGAAAAGAAGCAGGGAAGGGGTGGAGTGATCGTAAAGCAGGCAGGACACTTGCTTTGCACTCAGCTGACCTAGGTTTGATCCCCTTCACCCCATATGATCCGCCCACCCTCCAAGTCTGGCAGGAGTGATCCCTGAGCACATAGCCAGGAAGAAGCCCTGAGAACTGCAGGGTGTGGCCCCAAAAACTAGTTTCAGTAATCAAGAGATAATAGCTCAAAGAACTGGAGTGCATACTTTGCATGTGGGAGTCTCAGCTTCAGCCCCTGGCACCTCAGGGTCTCCTGAACACTACCAAAAGCAACCCCCAGAACTGAAATTGGTGTAGCCCCTGAGTAATGCTGAGTTAGGGGTGGGGGGAGGCAATTTTATCCTATGTCACTCGGTTCCACAGGTCAGACATGCAGCACACTCTTAATACAGAGTGCTCAAAGGAATAAATTTATTGTAAACAGCAGCTTCGGGCTTAGTAAGGTTTGCACTGCCTCAACTGTATCTATAATTTTTAAAATATAACATATACTCCAGTGGAGCCAGATCACACCTGTGGTTGATGGTACTGATTAATGATTAATGATCAAAAGTATAGTCTTTATCATTTTAAAACATATACATGAATTTACCCTCAAGAAGTTAAGAAGTTAACTTCTTAAAATAGAGGGGCTAGAGCAATAGCATAGTGGGTGGGCCATTTGCTTTGTACGCGCCCAACCTGGGTTTGATTCCCAGCATCCCATATGGTCCCCTGAGCACCGCCAGGAGTAATTCCTAAGTGCATGAGCCAGGAGTAACCCCTGTGCATCGCCAGGTGTGACCCAAAACGCAAATAAAAAAAAAAAAAAAGAAAATGGGATGTGAGGGATGGAGCATGAAAGAAATAATTAAGAAAAATAAATATCATTGTTAGGAATTGACAGGTGACCTTTCATATGAGTAAATTGGATTATGGTATATTTTGACTTTCAGGAAGCTCAAACCAGTTTTCCAAGGTCTGTCAATATGCTTGAGCCACACTGCTCAGATTTCAGATGAATAGAGAGATTCATCCTTGTGTAAAAATAAGAGCCAACTGACTTTTTATTTCCGTGGTAATTTGTTAAACCGGATCTTTCACCTTGAGGAAAGACCACAAACCTGGCTTTGAAATGTTATGTTGACAGATGCAGCCATAGTCTCAAGCTCAAGTACAGATACTCAACTATAGTCTTCTTTAGGCTTCTTCTTACCTCATGGTGGTCAGAGATTATTTCTGGCTCTGTTCTCAGGGGTATTTAACTCAAGACACTAAAGAAGAATCATTTAACACCATACTGGATCAAGTGACAGCAGTGAGCAATTTCTGAAACAGCCTAGGGCAGTGACACCAAACCGTCTCTCTGTAGGCTTTGCTTGATTCCCTAGTTCAATCTGTAATAATTGACCCAAAAGTGTTCAATGCATTAGAAGAAAACTCAGCTAGGGGTCAATATTTGGTCCTTTAGATGAAGGTTATTTTAATATCATAATTTTCTTTTTTTAATTGAATCACCATGAGGAATACAGTTACAAAATTGTTCATGATTGAATCTCAGTCATACAGTGTTCCTATACCTTCACCAATGCACAATATCATGATTTTCATTGGGCTAAGCCCTAGGGAAGCTAATGTAAAAATACAAAACAGCTAGATTTTGAAACTATTCCAGATCTTTTGGAACTGAACAATATTTTCATATGTGACTAGAGGTTAGTGCAGAGGAGCCGTGACCCGTTAGAGACGAGCTTATTCATGCTCATTCACAAGCACCCTGCCCTGGAATGCGAATTTGGGCTCAGCCATAAAACAGAAAGTTCTGGTCATGATCTTTATTGCCAGAGAGATGGAGTTTGCCTTCCGGCTTCTCAGTGTAGCATGTGAAACATTTAGCAAGTGGCTTAGCCTCACTAAACCTCATACTTTTGCCTGTAAAACACTGATAATAATAGTACTTATCATATGGAAAGAGTTGTGATGAGACCTGCACGGGGTAAGTAGTCCAGAGTGTCTTGCAGAATGCCGACTCCTCAGAACCTCCCAATGAATAATAGCTTGTAGTAAATATAGGAAGAGGTAGAAAATACAGGAGTTATTAATATGCTGCTTAATGAACAGCAGTTTGATCAGAAGGTTGATAGTTTTTCTTATACTTTTCTTAAACTCTAGTAAACCCTAGAGAGCAATGACCATTTCCTCAGAGACTAACTCCTTAGTAGTTGGGACAGTTAGGAAGTATTTTTCTCTCATACTGTACAGGACCAATTATGACTGGATTGCATTACTGTTCTCCCTTCAGTTACATTCCACAAGGACTGCGCCCTTTTCTTTTGACAACTGGAATTTTGACATTTTATAATTAGTTAATAGCCGACCTTACACAAGGTACTTTTTTCTTCTGGTTTGGAAGCCACACCCTCTAGTGATCAGGGGTTACTTCTGCCTCTACTCAGGCTATTCTGGCAGCGCTCAGGGAACTGACCATATGGAGTGCTGGGGACTGAGCTGGAAATGGACTCTTGGAAAAGCAAATGCTGTCCCCTGGTGCTATCTCTCTGGCCCCCAGGGTACATTGAGGTTTACTTGATCTGATTTGAGGGATAGCTTGACTTTTGTTGAAGTGCTTTCTCAAGTCTTATATACAAGGCAATTTCCCACAAATGGCTCACCTCGTTTATTTTATCTTAGAGAGTTGTAAAGATATGGCTAAGTGTAACCTTCACACACTTCATTGCAATAATATCTACCATTAAGAAGGATGATGCTATGTGTGTTTTGTTTCTGTTATTTTAATGGGGGAGCATCTAAAGCAGTTCTCAGAGAATTCTGGGGATACTCTCAGCAATATTCACCCAACCAGGCCAGTGGTTTATAGGTGGAGTTTAAGGATGCAGAGATGCTTGGACCCTACAGTGCTGAGGAACACCAGGGCCACCCTTATGTGCAAGGGCTATCAGAGACAAACCTGGTGGTATTCCAGGGGACTCCAGAGCTGTCAGTGATGCCCAAGGTGGTATGCAGTGCCAGGATCCAATAAGTTCTAGCGCATGCAAAACACCCAGTTACCTAATCCCTGTGGTATATCCACAGCTCTGCTGATACTACATGAATAGTTTTAGGGTGACCAATATTCCAACATGGTGAATATTTTCTAGCCACTAATGATAATTATGTATGTGCTATAGGAATATTGGGAAGATGTATAATGTAATTTGAAGAATGTTCTATAAAAAATGGAAAATTTATGTCACCAAAAATTATGTAATAAAATGCATTCAGGAAATATATCACAAAAATGAATTTGTTTATGAGCAAAGTAAGAAAATTTGACAGTTTAATATTATTGAATTTTTTTGTCTTTGAAAATCTTCAGAATAGCATATAACATGGTCATTATGCTGGGGGCTTTCTCTGTCAACCACACTTTGACAGAATTTGATGTGCTACTGTTATTTTTAGATTTTATTTGGGACAAATTTGGATAATATTTTAGATGATCACGTTTATGTTTTTTTTCATTAGTGATGAAAATGCCAGGAAGGATCTAAAGACACTACCAGCCTTTCCAACCAAAACCCTTCAGGAACACCCATCTCTTGCTTACTGGTAAGCTAAGCCAAGATAATAGCTGATATTGTTGTCAGGGCATTCATTGAGAACTTTATGGTTTCCAGGATTGAATGACATTTCCAGGTTGAAGTAAATATTAAATTTCCCCCAGAAGTAGTAATCAACAGGCCTTGATCCTTTTGGTGAAATGGTCTTCTAAAGTTTGCTAGTGGTCACTCTACTAAGGTTGTTGGGTATAAAGAGTAGTGATGTGTCTCACTCAAGTATGTCAAAGATCTATCATGGCTTTCCTGTGGACTTAATTCCTGGCACATGTGCACTCACTGTGTCAAGTGACCTTAATTTAGCAGAGAATAATTAGAATTTTATAAAAGTGGTTTTCTTTGACAAGGGCTTTGTAAATGACCAGAATCAACAGAAGTTTTTTCTCTGGCCAGAAATCATTGTATAGTTTGAGTTTTGTTTGTATCTCAATGAGAATATTTTACTATTTTCTATTTTCATACCACATTTTTTGTAGAAAAATACTTTTTCCCCTTTGAATTTCTTACAGCTTTTTAAAATATACTTTCCTTTTTTAAGTCTCTGGACTCTAGAGATGATCTCACTTTCCACTAGAAAAAAACTGATTACAAAATAAATATCCTACATAGGAGGCTTTCATGTGAAAGCTGGAATATATTTCTCAAATGAACAGTGAAAGGATTGAGGCTACATCACATCCTCACTGGACCATCTAAATGAATCATTGTTAAGTGACAGTCTCTTAGGAAAAATAACAAGGGTGGATTACCATTGATTAATGGTGGTTGAGAGGTAAAAACATTTTCTTTTGTAGGTATAGTTGAGATATGAACAAAAGAGTTGTCTGTCAGAAGATAGTTCATAGTAACTGAAAGATGTCAGAGGTTGCCAGACTTTAGCCAAGTTTTCTTTTATTTCTGGTCATAAAGTTTTATGACTAGTACAATAACTAAAGCTATGTCCCCTAGAAATGACAACAAAATATTTAAATTGAACTCAGAATATTTAGATTGAACTCAGAAGTTTAGAAGTCGAGAAGACTCAGAAGCAGGGTTGGGTTTTTGTTTTGTTTTTTGTTTTTTGTTTGCTTTGGTTTTGATTTTGGTTTGGGAGTCACACCCGGTGGTTTACAGGCTTATCCTGGCTCTGCACTCAGGAATCACTCCTGGCAGCCTTGGAGGACCATATGGGATGCTGGGAATCTAACCAGTTTATGTAAGAAAAGCACCCTACCCATTGTGCTATTTCTCTAGCCCTAAGAAGCAGTTTTAATTCTTTTTAAATTATTCAGAACAATTTAAGAAACAAATATTTACTATATCATATAGTAGTATAATAGAGTATATGTTTTATACTGTTATAGTATGTATATGTAGCTGTATATAATATACTTTATTATGACACATGTCATAATAAAGTATATTAAATAATATGTACTTCTATTCAAGTTTCAGCAACTTATTTGATCTCTTTTCATAGCTGAGTAGTATTTCATTGAGTTCATATGCATCACAATCTCTCTAGCCACTCATCTGTTATTGCACACTTGGGGTTTTTTTAGATCTTGGTTGTTGAAAATAATGCTACAATGAACAGTCATGCATATGTTTTTGAGGATTAATTTTTTGTATTCTTGGGTCAGAGCCCAGGAGTGGTTTGCAGAGTCATGTAGAAGACGTATTCATAACGCTTTCAGAAGTCTCCAAACCATTTTCCAAAGATCAGTCCCGTCAGCAGTGAATAAGCGTTTCTTTTTCACCACAGCCCCACCAGCACTTACTGTTAGTGTATCTTTTTGACACAGACCATTCTCACTGGTGTGAGGTGGCATCTCCTCTTTGTTTTCATTTGCATTTTCCCAATAATCAGAGACGGTGAATAATTTTTCTATATGCCTGTTGGCCATCTTAATGTTGATCTCCTTTTCTCAATTTTTGATGTGTTTATTGTTGAGCTTTGGGAGTGATTTACGTATCTTGGATGTCATCTCTTTGTCTGAAGTGTGGGGAATAGTATTTTCTCCCAGTCAGTGGCATGTCTTTTTACATCAGGTCTCATTTCTTTCACAATACAGAAACTTTTTAGTCTGATGGACTTTCCATTTGCTTCATTGTATCAATGTCATCCCCTTGTTCATTGATTTGCAAAAACAATAACAACAATGTGCTCTTCATGTTTCTGGAGTGAACAGACGCCACTGGGCTACACTAGCACTGGACAGGGACAAATGAAGACATTACTGGTGCCCACTTCATTTGTTGATTTCTGATTTTTTTTTTTTGACTAGTGGGGTTATATCATTGAAGATTTCTTTATATTCGAGATCTTAGAGAGTCTTTCTTACATTCTCCACAATGTTATTTTATAGAAACAGGTTTAATATAAGATCTTTAATTTACAATTAACCTTTGTATTCAGTTTAAGATCAGGGTATGATTTCATTTTTTTTTTAATGTGGCTATCTAGTTTTCCCAGCATGCTTTTCAGGAGGGCTTCTTGCTGTGGTCATTTTGTTGTTGTTGTTAGTGAATTACCATGAGTTACAGTTACAGACTTATGAGCTTTCATGTTTGTTGCTGTGGTCATTTTTAAACCCTTGAATTTCTCCAGCCATGTTTCTTAACTCACCTTTAATAGCACTGCTTCATATTTATTACATTCCATTCAACTGTGGCTAAGGATATTAGTTTGACACTTGATAAATGGATACTGTTTTATTTTCTAATATGTTCTTAAAATTAACATTACCATATACTATGTAAATATTCATATAAAATAGAAAATCTTAAGAGAGGTCATCACATATCTTTTCTGTCTTTCATTTCTCTGTTTTACAGTGAGGACAGAGTCATTGAACACTACTTGAAAATCAAAGGTCTGACTCGGGGTCAAGCTGTGGTTCGGTAAGTATTATTCTTTCCTTTCCTTTTTCTTTTTTTTTTTTTCTTTTTGGGTCACACCCGGCGATGCACAGGGGTTACTCCTAGCTCATGCACTCAGGAATTACTCCTGGCGGTGCTCAGGGGACCATATGGGATGCTGGGAATCGAACCCAGGTCGGCTGCGTGCAAGGCAAACACCCTACCTGCTATGCTATCGCTCCAGCCCCTCTTTCCTTTCCTTTAACTTATATGTTTTTCATTTGTTTTTGTTTGGGGGTGACATCTCTTAGTGCTCAGGAGCTGTCCCTGGCTCAGTGCTTGGGGACTACGTGATGTCAGGGACCGAGCATGGCCTCTGCCATACAAACCGCATGTGCTCCTCTGTCCCCTTCACGGAGCTATCTCTGCATCTTGAAATTTTGAGTTTGAAACTTCAGTTTTTTGTTTTGTTTTTTTTTTCTTTTTGGGTCACACCCAGCGATGCTCAGGGGTTACTCCTGGCTTTGCACTCAGGAATTACTCCTGGCGGTGCTTGGAGGACCATATGGGATGCCGAGGATCGAACCCGGGTCGGCCGCGTGCAAGGCAAACGCCCTACCCGCCGTGCTATCGCTCCGGCCCCTGAAACTTCAGTTTTTAACACTGAAGACTAATGATTTTTTAGTGGAGGAAGGCAGGTTTGAACTGTACCTGTTGCTACTCAGGGACTAATCTCAGTGCTTGTGAGTCACTCTTGGAGGAGCTTAGGGGGACCATGTGGGGTTCCAGAATCAAACCCAGGTCACCTGCAGGCAAGGCAGGCACCTTACCTACTGTGCTATCTCTCTGTTCCCTGTGAAAATTTTATTGTGAGTCAAACAAAAATTGTCAGAAAGCCATTTTGTTGCCAGGTTTGTGATTCTACTTTGGGTGCAACACACAGTATTGATACTGAGTAATCTGATTTTTTTGTTTGTTTGGTTGGTTGGTTTGGTTTGGCTTTGGGGGCCACACCTGGTAGTGTCCAGGGGTTACTCTTGCCTCTGCACTCAGGAGTTACTCCTGTCCTTGCCTGGGGGATTATACGGGATGCCGGGAATCGACCCCAGCAAGCACCCTACTCTGGTAAAAATTCCCTGATAGAAACTGGAAAAAATTCCCTGATAATTTAAAGACATGTCAATGAGCATATTCGGAAGTATTGTTGCTTTAAACAGAGTCTTGTTTCCCTTACTCATTATCTTTGTGGTTCAGTTAAGAGACTCCAAATTTATACTTAACGGCTGTAGACCAGTGTTTCTCAATCTTTTTCCAATAGTCGCCCCCTTCTGAACTTGTTCCCCTCCTGTGGCCTCCTCTCTTACCCATTGGCCCCCATTTACACTGTTTTTTCACAGTGGGTAGGGCATTTGCCTTGCACATGGCCAACCCGGGTTCAATTCCCAGCATCCCATATGGTCCCCTGAGCACCGCCAGGGATAATTCCTGAGTACAGAGCCAGGAGTGACCCCTGTGCATAGCAGGGTGTGACCCAGAAACCTAAATAAAAAATAAATAAATAAATAAATAATTACAAGGCAGGGACTAGAGAGATTCCTTAAGTGGCGGAGCACATGCCTAACACACTCAAGACCCTAAATCCTGAATTCAATAAGGTATGCTCCGTCACCCAGCCTCATTAGCATTGCCTTTGTGGTCCTGGTGTCCTCGAAGCACTTCCAGGCCCAAGTACCACAAAGAAGGGCCCCTGTGAAGAAAAGCAGTGGGGCTGGGACTGTAGCTCAGTGGTAGAGCACATGTAGAGTCTTTCATGTGTGATGTCCTGGGTTCAAGTCTTGTCACTGGAAAAAAAAAAATCACCTTATGTTAGGTACCAACTTTAATTTCTGTGAACAAAGAGCCAGTTTTACACAATTTGCTCTACTCCTTAAAGTGTTAGAGGTACACTGTAAACTCTTACTGAAATGAAAATAGCACATAGTAGCACAATTGCTTTAATTATTTTGAGGAGGCATTTTTTGTTTGACCGAGGGCCACATTGTGCAGTGCTGGGCAAACCATGCAGTGCTAAAGCTTGAATTTGGTTTTCTCACGTGCAGTGCACTACTTAGTCCTTTGAGCCATTATCCTTCTGGCCCCAGAGGAAGCATCCGTTTAAAAATCAACTTTATAGACCATAGGATCTGTCCCCTTAAAGTGTGGATTTCTAAGAGTATTAAGATCAATTTGTATATGAAAGAGCTTTATAATTACTACATGCTTACTACAAGCATGACCCCAAAGTTGATTCTCATTGCTTATGTAATTACATTTAGTGTTTTAAATACTAGAAATTTTGGTTTATCCAGTGTCACATTTCTTTCTTTTTTTTTTTTTTTGCTTGTTGGGTCATACCCGGCGATGCACAGGGGTTATTCGTGACTCATGTACTCAGGAATTACTCCTGGCGGTGCTCGGGGGACCATATGGGATGCTGGGAATCGAACCTGGGTCAGCCTCGTGCAAGGCAAACACCCTAACCACTATGCTATTGCTCCAGTCCCCAGTGTCACATTTCTAACCTATAAAAATTATTTCCTATAGCGCTTTTCTCTTTTGGTTGCTTTTGGTTTTGGGCCCACACAGGGTGCTTGAGGTTGCTCCTACTGATACTCAAGGAACCATGTGATGTCAGGGATTGAACCCAGATCTCTCTCAAGCACTCAACCCACTGAGCTATCTCTACAAATTCTATTGAATTCTACAAATTCTAGTTCTATTTAGTCAGACATTAGTTAGTGTGATAACGAGGAACGTAATATGATTTCTACTTAGTCAGACATTAGTTACTGTGATAATGAGAAGTCATATACTTCCCCAAGAGGGCCCTCTGTTTTATAGTAAAGAATTATCTATTTCTTTCCCATAGGTATATGAAAATAGTGGAAGCTCTGCCAACCTATGGAGTTCATTATTATGCAGTGAAGGTAAGTACCTTTTATGACAAGACTTTTATAATGCCCATATTATTTTTTCAGAGAAACTAAACAATGCCAACTTCCTAAAATCACATCATCAGCATGTGTAATATGTAAATTCTTATACCCATTTTGCCAGCATTTATACTGAACTTGGAATGACACAGGGAAGATGAGCATGGCCCCTGAGCAGGTTCATAAAGCATGTTCATGAAGCACACACAGATTCATAAAGCATTCATGAATTTTGCTTTGTTTGGTTTTGGGGCCACACCCAGCAGTGCTCAGAGCATACTCCTGGCTCTGCACTCAGGGCTCACTCCTGGTGGGGTGGGGACTGTATAAGGTGCCAGGGATCAAATCCAGATCAATCACATGCCAGGCAAGTGCTTTACACATTGTACTACCTCAACATACCTCTATTCCATTGTTTAAAAATACACATATATAAATTGTATCTAGAAATTCAACTTTTAACATAGGTTGTTTTTCTTTATTTTTTTTTTAATTTTTTATTGAGTCACCATGTGGAAAGTTACAAAGTTTACAGGTTTAAATCTCAGTTATACAATGCTTGAATACCCATCCCTTCACCAGTGCTCATATTCCACCACCAAGAATCCCAGTATAGCTCCACCCCACCCCCTCACACCCCTAACCCCCCCACGCCCCTAGCCCCCCCACCCTAAGCCCCCCCCCCGCCTGTGTAACTAATAAATTTCACTTTACTTTCACTTTGATTGCATACAATATTTCAACAAAACTCACTATTATTGTTTGGAGAGTCTCTCCCCTAAAGTCAGACCTGCTGAAAAGGAAGCATTAGATAATTTGTTTTCCATTGCTGAGGATGAAGAGGTATGAGGTCGAGTGACCACACTTAGCGGCCTCTCAGTTTTGGGTTTCTGTAATTTAGTATTTTAGTAACTAAGTCCAGAGAGATATCTGCCAGAAGTTGCATCGTTGCCAACTTGTACTTCTCAGTTCCATTATATTCCACATATGAGTGCAATCTTTCTATGTCTGTCTCTTTCTTTCTGACTCATTTCACTCAACATGATACTTTCCATGTTGATCCATTTATATGCCAATTTCATGACTTCATGTTTTCTGACAGCTACATAGTATTCCATTGTGTAGATGTACCAGAGTTTCTTTAACCAGTCATCTGTTTTGGGGCACTCTGGTTTTTTCCAGATTCTGGCTATTGTAAACAGTGCTGCAATGAACATACAAATGCAGATGCCATCTCTACTATACCATTTTGCCTCTCCGGGATATATTCCCAGGAGTGGTATTGCTGGGTCAAATGGAAGCTCAATTTCTAATTTTTTGAGAATCGTCCATATTGTTTTCCAGAAGGGCTGAACCAGTCGGCATTCCCACCAGCAGTGAAGAAGAGTCCCTTTCTCCCCGCATCCACGCCAATGGCTCAGAGGCACATGAGAAAATGGTTGTTTTTCTTTTAAAAAAAAAAGTAAAAACTTGGGGCTGAGTGATAGCATAGCGGTAGGGCATTCACTTTACACGCGGCTGACCTGGGTTCGATTCCCAGCATCACAAATGGTCCCCTGAGCACCACAAGGAGTAATTCCTGAGTGCAGAGCCAGGAGTAACCCCTGTGCATCGCTGGGTGTGACCCCAAAAGAAAAAAACTAAATAAAAATTAAAAAATAAAAGCTTAAGTATATCTTAAGAAAAAGTTAAATGTGATCAACTTTGAATGACTTCGAGTTATGAAAATGTTTACCATTTAAAACGGTGGAGAACTGAGTGATGAATGTCTGTTGAGAATACTGTACCAAAATTACATACCAATTCAACGCAAATTTCTACTACTTCTTAATTTGTTTGCATGTGGGAAAGGTCTTAGCCTAAGTTTTTCATTAAATCAACATATCATTTGCTTTGGCAAGGCCTAAAACATAAATTTACGGGGAAAAAAATCTTTTTCTTCCTATATGTACCTCAAAATCATTATTCAAACATCCTGTCACTGAGTTGTACGGTCTCCAAGAGAAGTTTCAGTATTGCCATGTCCATTAACTGTATAATAAATATTAGGAATTGGAATCACTTTTCTCATCTTTGTAATTCTTTGGAAACTTCCCTGACCTTTATAACTGATTACTAATCAAGAGAACAAAGAGCCTTTCTTCTTTTTTTTCTTTTCAAATGGATAATTGACTTTGTACTCTGAATTAATTCTTAGTTGAATTACTTACATTGTCTTTTTCTCTCTAGCTGTTAATTGAAGCAGTAATATTTTACTCTTTATCATGGTCTTAATACTGGTCTGTTTTGACTTATAAATCTTAATTGAAGAAGCTCTAAGAAGGCATTTTAATAACAAGTTAGGTTTTTAAGTAATGTTTTGTTTACCAAGACAGCTTTATGTTGACTTGCTGATACTTGCTAAAGGGTGAAATTAGTAAATGTTCTTTCACCTGTAGAAGACTGAACAATTAGGTCTTGGTTCTCATGCTTTTCCATCTTCCAGGATAAACAAGGACTACCTTGGTGGCTTGGAATCAGCTATAAAGGAATCGGACAGTATGATATACAGGATAAGGTGAAGCCTCGGAAGGTAAGTTTGAATGCTTATGTTGGTAAAATAACTTTAAGAGCAAAGAGCTTTCATTATTAAGACCTGGGTGAGAAGAATGGAGTTAAATAACCCCTGATCTTTAAAAATTGTTATGGGGGTCACATCCAGAAGTGGGTCTTTCAGTTGGACATAGGGTCTTTCACATGTAAGGCATGTATGTAAGGCATGCGTCATTTCTGTGGCCTCAACTTTTATTGATTCTTTTATGTACCACTTAAAATAATTCCATACCTTTGTGTTTTAAGGAAATAAAGTTATGTGCAAAGACTTAGCTATAAGAATATTAATCAGAGCATTATTGACAATGCCTACAATTGGATTTCTATTTTAATTTAAGAAGACCACAATGCCATTCATTCTGTAAATTTTATATATATGCACATATATATATTTCCACTGGAGTTCTAAAAACACAAGCCAAAGTTTTGGCTATTTACTTATAGTAATAGAGTAATCCAGTAATCTTATTACTGCTGCTTTTTTGCTTATTGTTGTTTCAGTTTTCCACACTAAACATCTCGGCTTTTTATAATGAAAAATAACTTAAATGCTTTTTACCAAAGGGTGATACTGTATTAAGTTTGGGTTGTCCAAAGCTGTGACGTTATATTCCTTTTCATTAGAAATTTGATTGTGAAGGTATTTCTGCCAGAAGCATAAGTGCTCAATGAGGCTGGAGCTAGAGAAATAATACGGCGGGCAGGGTGCTTGCCGTGCACTCAGCCCACCTGGACTGGATCCTGGGCACCCCATATGGTCTCCTGAGCCTCGCTAGTAGTGTTCCCTGAGCATAGAGCCAGGAATAAGCACTGAGCACCATGGAGTGTGGCCCAGAATATTTTAAATAAAGAAAAGAAAAGTAAAGAAAAGAATCGATGAGCCAGACAGCCATCCCCTGCCTTGTCTACTCAGTGTTATAGTGGCACAAAGGCTCACTTATGACCGGTTGGTTTTGCCACCCTCCCTGTGTTCTGCTGCCATCAGTGGGAGTGACAGCAGTGGAACAATGGCTTATAATAACAGACCATGGTCAGGCCGCCAGTGTTATCACACCCCGACATCGAAACCTTTAATAACTCCTATCACTTGCATCTGGCTCTGGCTCGAATGTGTATTAGAAAAATAGCCATATTCTTCATTCGGCTGCCTTGTCATCACCAGGTCACAGCACTCTTCATCTTCTAAGCATCCTTTCAGCCTCAAACAATACTCACACTCTTCCCTTGATTTGAGAGAATAAGCAAAGCTCCCCATGTCTCCCCATATTAAGGTTTTCTGACTTAGAAAACCCAAAAGGGTGCCCTACGGCAAACTGCAGGACCGAGAAGGCTGATCTGTGTGCCAGGATCAGACTAGCTTGGCATTGAGGTTACTTACTGGATATTAGCAATAAAAATAATACAATATCATTAAAAAGTCCATATGCAGGAGAGTAAGAGAGCATGCATGTAAGTATACAATGACAGTTACATATCATGAAAGCCTGTGGTCCAGGTCAATTGAAGTAAAAATGAAATTTCCAAGAAGAATATGAGTAAAATTATTTGTGATTGAAATTTTGCTTCTCAAGCCAAATACCTAATAATGTTTGAAATGATGAACAGAAGACTTTTTTAATATTTCTTTTTTTTTTTTTTTAGTAAGGGGGAGGTGTCACACCCGGTGATGCACAGAGGTTACTCCTGGCTCTGCACTGAGGAATTACCCCTGGCAGTGCTCAGGGAACCATATGAGATGCAGGGAATCGATCCCGGGTCTGCTGCGTACAAGGCAAACGCCCTACCCGCTGTGCTATCGCTCCAGCCCCAGATTTTTTGAATATTTCTAAAATTATTTTGATTTGTAGTTACAGAATTTTTTTTAATAAAACAAAAAAGTAAATATTACAGAAATGTGTCAGGCACCTCCCCCATGGTGACTGCTAAAAAGAACAACATTGTTTTGTTTAGACTTTATTTACGTATATACTGAATCTATAGCACATCGGGTAGGGCATTTGCCTTGCATACGGCCGACCAGGGTTCGATACCTCCCTCCCTCTTGGAGAACCCGGCAAGCTACTGAGAATATCTTGCCCACACAGCAGAGCCTGGCAAGCTCCCCATGGCGTATTCGATATACCAAAAACAGTAAAAACAAGTCTCACAATAGAGACGTTATTGGTGCTCACTCGAGCAAATTGATGAACAACGGACAACAGTGCTATAGTGCTACTGAATCATACTGTCACAGCAGTCGATGTAGTGTTATGTTTCTCCAGTTTATTCATAAGCAGATCCCTTGAGACTGGGGATATAGTAAAGGGATCAGGAATGCTGTGGACATTGGTTCAGTCCCCATCACATAGGGTGCCCTGAACACTGCCAGGCATAATTCCTGAGCATAGAGCCAGGAGTAATACCTGAACAGCACTGAGTGTGACAACCCTCCACCTGCACAAAACAAAAACAGATCCTTTTTTCACTGTTTTTAAAGTTGCCAAGTATTCATTGCATGGAAATACATCATGTATTTAACCAATTTTCTCTTCTTTAAAAAAGTGAAGTAAGGGCCAGAGAGATAGCACAGTGAGTAGGACATTGCCTTGCACACAGCTAACCCAAGTTGGATCTCTAGCATCCCATATGGTCCCTGAGCACCACCAGGAGTAATACCTGAGTGCAGAGCCAGGAGTAACTAATGAGCAATGCTGGGTGTGGCGCCCAAAGGTACAAAAATGAATCATTGTATCACTGTATCACTGTTATCCCGCTGTTGTTCCTTGATTTACTCAAGTGGGAACCAGTAACGTCTCTATTTCTCTATTCCTCACAGCCCTGAGATTTTAGCAGCCTCTTCTTACTTATCTTTCCCAATGATTAGAGGTTCATTCAGAGTCAGGGGAATGAGATCTATCATTTTGTTTTTGGCATATTGAATATGCCACGGGTAGCTTGCCAGGCTCTGCCTGTGCAGGCAGGATACTCTCGGTAGCTTGCTGGGCTCTCCGAGAGGTATGTATGTATGTATGTGTATATATATATACATATATATATATATGATTTGTTGCCTACTGATTGAACTGCATCAAATATGTTGTGCTAATTATGAAAGGTGGGTAGGAAGTGTCTTATAATGTGCCACATAGTCCAGAGAGCGACCTGGACCATCGCGGTGGTTGGGTAGTGGAGGTCATCTGCCAGGACTGGGTCCTTTGGCATGGGGAGGGTTCTCACCTTTCCCCTTCTGGGGCGCCCCAAGTGAAAACAGCCTGGTGCAGTCTTGTGGCATTGCTATGAGGGCCTCACTTTATACTCCCTTCTTGGAGGAGCAGCTATTGAGATCTGGAGGGTGGCCAGTGAGGAGGCAGAGTGTGGCAGGGTGTGGCTTATGGGTGTGATCCTGGGTCACTGGAGATTGGGGGATAGCAGGCAGAGGATCTCTTTTTCCGGGTCCATTCAGTCCAGAGTCCACGGTCACAAAGTTCTACATTATCTGGGTTCCATGGGAGCCCATGTGTGAGGCTTTGGTAGTGGAGGTTGGCTGCCGGGGCTGGGTCCCTTGGGGCGGGGAGGGTTCTCAACTGCCCCCCTCTGGGGTGCCCTGAGTAAAAACAGCCCGGTGCGGAATCCGGAAATTTTATTCATAAAAATTTATAAAAATGAATAAATAAAATAAAAGTTAAAAAAGTGAAGTAAAATAGTTTTATTTAAAGAATTATAGTCAGAGGAATTTGGTGAGAAATATAGAGAGAGATTCTCAAAAGAGAATAAGGGCTTCATCAGAGGGAGAAATGTCAAGAGGACACATCTCAGGTTCATCTACAGAGTAGAGAATAAGCGTTAAAATAAAGGAGATAAATCACACATTTCAGGTCAAGATGTGGGCCAGTTTTCAAGGAGAATAAGCCCAGCCAAATCTCTTATGATTCTCAATCCTTATGGTTTTTCCTGCAGAGAAAAGGAAGCAGGGGAAGAATAGACAGAATGAATCCCATCCAAGGCAAATAGCAAATCCCCAGTTCATCAATTTAATAAAACTTCTATTTTTTTTGTTGTTGGCGGTGTTGGTAACACCTGGAACACCTGGAGTTGCTCAGGGTTCCTGGCTCTGCGCTCAGGAATTACTCCTGACGGTGCTCAGGGGACCATATGGGATGCCAGGGATCAAACCCAAGTTGCCGTATGCAAGGCAAATGCCCTCCCCACTGTACTATCGCTCTGGCCCAATTAGACCCAATTACTCTTTATAATCTGTTCTTAAAGGAGACATCATCTACTTTTTTTTTTTTCCTTTTTGGATCACACCCAGTGATGCACAGGGTTTACTCCTGGCTCTACACTCAGGAATTACCCCTGGCGGTGCTCAGGGGACCATACGGGATGCTGGGAATCGAACCCGGGTTGGCCGCGTGCAAGGAAAACGCCCTACCCGCTGTGCTATTGCTCGAGTCCCCGACATCATCTACATTCTTATAGGTCATGGAAATTTGGTTCTCCCCTGGATTGTACTAGAAGGTTATACTTTGGAATCTTATTCTTTTTTTTTCTGTGTCTGACATATAAAATATAATTTAAACCTACTTATAAGTAATTCCATAGCTGTAAGGACTTGATAAAACTTACCCACAGATATAAATAAGTGTATTAACCAAGGACAACCAGACTTACTCCCAAAATAATGAATCAGAAACTGCACAGTAAATCCTGCAGTTGATTTCCTCTTTGTGACTCACAGACATTTCTTTGCTTTTATAGTTTTATGGGGTTTGGCAAATATTGTTTAACACTGATCACAATCAAGTTTGCGTTTTCTAGAATCTAGACAATGGTCAGAGGCCATTTCCTTTTTTTTTTTTTTTGAAATTTACAGCGTTTCTTTTATCCGTTTTCATGATAGATCCATTCAAAAGGTATCATAAACATGCTTTCTTGTCTTGTGACTGCCATGCCTTATCTTTCCTGGTTATTTTGGCAGGTGGCCACTCTGTCTCATGGTTAATCTTCCTTTTTCTAGTTCCACTAAATCTGACAGTGAATTTTGTTTCAGTATTTTTATTTTTCCATGTTCAAACAACTAATGGGTTTAATTGGAGGGAGGATGGTCCACAGGTCCCTGTCCTGGCCCAGTTGGCACAAGTAGAAGAATGCATAATTCAAAGGGCTGTGAGCACTGGCTTGTGAAAAGAGAATCAGGCATCTGCTGTTTGCATGGGCCTAAGCATGCAGCAAGCTACCAATGGCTGGGCAGGAATGAAGGTCAAATTGACAAACTCTAATGAAACAAAGGCTGGAATGGGGCTCTTGGAGATGCTGAGCCTCATGAACCACATGCCTGCTGTGGAATAATTATGTGGCTTCGAAACAGGCCAGAAGGAGGAAGGTGGAAGATTTGCCAGTAATCAGAGAGGCAGACTAGTGCCAAAAATCTGTTTTGAAAGAGGGTTGGTCCAAGATCCACCAGCTGAGTCTGTTTTTCTTTGTCATGTAATGTCTCCCAGTTAGAACCTATGAATGTGGGGGGGCTGTGTTTGTTTGGATATGTCTAGTGTTCATAAATTTTGAACATAGGCTTTTTGGGGGGAATTGGGGGGTAGAGTATTGAAGCCATTGCTGGTGGCATTTAAGGGATAGTATGTGATGCCAGAGATCAAACTGTGGTCAGTCGCATTCAAGTCAAGTACCTTTCTTCCTGTACTATCTCTCTGGTGTCCTGTATATAGGCTTTTGATAGTCATGGGTCAAATTTTTTTTCAGTCTTGTACTATTAGGTTAGGAAGGAGGGAGCGAAGGAGGGAGGGAGGGAGAGAGGGAGGGACAGAAGGAAACAGAAAGAGCTTGGAAAGCAGTTCAAACACTGATGATCTTGACCATGTTGTTTGGTCTCTATTTAAATTTACTTTCTTCATCTGTGCAGTGGTAATGTCATCAGTTGCATGGGGTGGTTGTAAGAATTAAATAGTATATTTAGTATGTTGGGCTGGAGCAATAGCACCACAGGTAGGGCGTCTGCCTTGCACTCGGCCGACCAGGGTTTGATTCCTCCGTCCCTCTTGGAGAGCCTGGCAAGCTACCCGTGAAGTATTTGATATGCCAAAAACAGTAACAAGTCTCACAGTAAAGACGTTACTGGTGCCTGCTGGAGCAAATCTATGAACAACGGGATGACAGTGCTACAGACAGACAGTGCTATTTAGTACTGTGTCTAACGCCAAGTCATCATCATGTCATCACTTGGTAGCAAGGGAAAAATCTATAAAGAAGGGTAAAGGAGTTTGGAGGTAGCTCCAAGAGTGGAAACACATACCTGGCTTGCTGGAAGTCTGGGTTCAACCTCAAGTAATGCATGGTCCCTCAAGCATCTCTAGGAGTGACCCCTGAGCACTTCCAGGTAGGGCACAAAGACCCCTCCCCTCATTCCCCAACACACACACACACACACACACACACATACACACACACAAGAAGGGTCTGAGAAATAGTCTCAGATCACTGTTTAGTGGAAAATGCAGCATTGCTAGAATACCATAGTCCAAGTGCCCATCTAAGAGTTCACACTCAAATTCCCTGCTTCCAGAGATGCTTAGACATGCACTCTGCCCCTGACAATTTATTAACCATAAAGTGTGATGCAAATAAAGAGACATTTAGCACAGTGGGTAGGGTGTTTGCCTTGCACGCAGCTGACCTGGGTTTGATTCCTCTGTCCTGCTCAAGCTGCTGAGAGTATCCCACCTGTATGGCAAAGCCTGGCAAGCTACCTGTGGTGTATTCGATATGCCAAAACAGTAACAATAAGTCTCACGGTGGAGACGTTACTGGTGCCCACTCAAGCAAATTAATGAGCAACAGGATGACAGTGACAGTGATACAGTGAAGTAAAAATTCAGATTTTAAGCAGTTTTTAATTGCCCCTTTGTGCATTATATATATCATTGCAAAATCTTACAAAATGTGAAAACAGCAGCAGAACTCAACTGAATTTCAAAACATAGCAAATTTGAACTTAAAAACTGTGAAGTTGGATTTTTTTAAATGCAAACTGGGTTCATCTAAGTTTTTATAATTCACCCAGGATTTAAAAGAAAAATGACTGTTTTCACAAAGGCAGTTCCCATGACTGAGAAAACTAATAGTAGGCATCATGACTGATTTTACCCCTCCAACAAGTTATGTCCCCTGAGAAAATCAGAACCTCATAGGGAATTAGAGAAGTTAAAATGGCATGAAATTCAAGGTATCCCCTAGTGTGATAAAATGCCTTGCAAGACTGTTCTCTTTCTGCTTTGTATTATGCTATCACCTCCGGGCATCTGTGGGTGGGGAAACCATTCTTATCCTTTGGTGTCCGGATTATTTTTTAAATGACTATTGGAATTCCCACTGCCTAGAGCCATGAGAATGAAGTAACTGGCACCAAAGCCTTACTTCTTGTCATAAAAGTACCAGGTTCATTTCATTTAAATGCAGTGACTTATTTTCCTAAGAACAGCCATCTGGATCATTACTAACCCCTCTTTCTGTCTTCTCCATGGACCTCCGTTAGATGCGCCTTCTAACCCCACTTAAAATTTAGATGAGGTTAACTGCAGGAAAGAGCGCAAGTGCTGGCCCTGCTGGGCACTCACCAGACTACAGTAACTCAAAGTAAAGGATGGTGTGGAAGAAAACAAAATTGAGTTACACAATGCCAGCTTCTGTGAAGACCAGTCCATCCGGTTTGTGAAGTGTGTAATTAAGCTTCAGCTGCACCAATAATCAATCTGATTTTTTTAAATTTAAAACAAAACAAACAAAAAGCACCTTTGCAGAGTAAATGGGAGAACTCAAATTCAGTAGCCTCCCAAGTTGAAATAAAAATTAGTCCTGCACTTCTGTTCCTGAGTGCTGGGGGGGGGGGGGGCTATTCCCGCTTCTAGGCATTTATTTTCCCAACTCTTTTTAACATTTATTTATTTATTTATTTATTTATTTTTGCTTTTGGGGTCACACCTGGCGATGCACAGGGGTTACTCCTGGCTCTGCACTCAGTAATCACCCCTGGCGGGGCTCAGGGGACCATATGGAATGCTGGGAATTGAACCCGAGTCGGGCACGTGCAAGGCAAATGCCCTATCCGCTGTTCTATTGCTCCAGCCCCCCCCCCCATTTTCTCAACTCTTGAATTCAAGTTCTTCTATCTCACAGATCATTGTGAGAACCCAGTGAATTCTTTGAGAAGATCTTTTTCCTTCCTTAGCACAATATGCTAATGTTTTGTTTTGTTTTGTTTTGTGTCTTTGTTTTGGGGCCACACCAGGCAGTGCTCAGGGCTTATTCCTGCCTCTGAGTTTAAGGATCATTCTGGCAGAGCTCAGGGGAACTCTTGTGGTCCCTGGATCAAACCAGGTGAGCCATGTGCAAGGCAAGCTACACCTTGTCCTTTCTCCTTGTTCACACAATATGTTAATTTATAGAAAATGTATTAGATTGCTTGGGTATTTCTGTTCCCCTCCTATGGATAATCACAGTTCAGACTTTAAGCAGTTCTGAGATAAGCATCTCTCAGAGAATTGTTTGGCACTGCTGAATTCCAGCAGCCTCATCAGAAAGTCACCAAATCTGGCAAGTGCCCTCTCTAGGTGGGTGGCCTGGGCAAAGCCAGGAGTCAGGCTTTTTTATGATTGAAAGGAAGGAAGGAAAATAGATTTCCAGGTGAAAAAGTAGTTTCTGCTACATTCTTTAAAGAGTTTAACAGGGTGGTGGGTGAGAAAGAAGCAAAGAAATAAAGACATAATCATCCATTCTGAATCATCTCTGATCCAAGTAAGTGAGGTGAAAGGACACAGTGTGAGAAGGGACTTCTGTTGTCTCTGCGAAGGTCTCTCTGCCAAGGAGGGTGTTTAAACTGAGACATAAGGAGTGTGAAGGAAGAAGACCAGACCAATGAAAAATGGGTTGGCAGGTTCAAGCCTGAGAATTTTATGCTGATGATAAGGAACTGTGTGTTTAAAAATCATGAGAGCCAGAATAAGAATATTCCCTGAGAATGTGAAGGTGCTATTGGAAGAAACGGCAGTGATTCCCAAACAGTCTTGTGTTCATTTTCCAAGGCATTACATTGTATTTCTAGGTGTTTACCAAATAGGAGAATTGTTGGCTTATATAGAAAAGTGAAAAATAACTCTCTCACAGGGCTAACTAATCCAAAGGCAAAGAAAATTAATGCAAACATGACGTATTATGAAAAATAGTTCCCCTTTTTAAAGGACAGTTACTTTTTATTTTTATTTATTTATTTGGCTTTTTGGATCACACCCGGCAATGCTCAGGCATTTCTCCTGCCTCTGCACTTAGGAATTACTCCTGGCATTGCTCGGGAGACCATATAGGATGCTGGGGACTGAACCCGGGTCGGCCATGTGAAAGGCAAATGCCCTCCCCGCTGTACTTTTGCTCTGGCCTATGAAAAATGGTTCTTTAAGGGAGATAAACACTAAAGACATTTTCAATACATACTCATGGCCAGAGATTGATATCATTCAAATTATTTGTCTTTCAGAAACAAATTTCTAGCAACAAAGTGCAATGTAACTTATTTTTAAAAGCATTTTAATTGAGGGGTTAGAGCAATAGCACAGCGAGTAGGGCATTTGCCTTGCATGCGGCCGACCCAGATTCGATTTCCAGCATCCCATATGGTCCCCTGAGCACTGCCAGGAGTAATTCCTGAGTGCAGAGCCAGGAGCAACCCCTGTGCATTGCCAGGTATGACCCAAAAAGCAATAAATAAATAAATAAATAGCACTGTAGCACTGTTACTCATCGATTTGCTCCAGCGGGAACCAGTAATGTCTCCATTGTGAGACTTGTGACTGTTTTAGTATATCCAATACGCCACGAGTAGCTTGTCAGGCTCTGCCACGTAGGCGGGATACTCTTGGTAGCTTGCCGGGCTCTCTGAGAGGGATGAAGGAATCAAATCCATGTTGACCATGTGCAAGGCAAAAACGCCCTACCACTGTGCTAATGAGCTTATTTTGTTGCAAGAGCTCTGGGCTGGTATTTCATTTACTTTTTTAAAAAAATATATTTTTGGGAGGAGAAGAGTTGGGATCACACCTGGCAGTTCTGTGCTCAGGGATTATTCCTGGTGGAGTTTGGCGGACCATAAATGATGCTGGGATTAGTACCCAGGTCTGCCAATTGCAAGGGAGTCACCTTAGCCACTGAACTATCTTTCCAGCTCCCTTTTCTTTTTCTGACACTTAGGGAAAAACCACACCACCTACCCTCAAGACCCTGACATTTCATTCAGAAAGACAATTCCATTCAAAACGACAAACTGTTGAAAACGAGTACCAGCCAAAGTGGCTACCCACCTGTGAGATGGGTTGTCAGAGGTCACCATCAGGTACCACACAGGCACTTAGGAACAGCTATGCCAAGTCTATGCATCAAATACTGTCTTGCAGAGAGAGCAACGGGAAGTGATTAAGTCACTTCCTCCCTCGTAGGTTATGGTGTCAGTCTCTAACCCAGGAAATTTGGATGAGAGATAATCTTAGGTGCTCAGATTTTTAGTTTATACATTTCCTGATCACCCAGAAGTCCTTCATCCAAACACTTCAGAACATCGTAGGACTGTTTTGCTTTATACATTTAAGACATATTGTTTTTATGTGTGATAGCATAATGTCACATCTGGCAAAAGTAGCTTTTCCCACCCTGTTCTGAAACTAGGTCAGTACATGTGGCTCAGTGATCCAACCCTGTCTAGTTTGCAGAGTTTTTGCGAGACTCCTAGGGCAGTAAGATCTGTATTTACCTCTAGTCATTTATTCATTTATTTTGTCTCTGGAGTCACTCCCAAGTGGTGCTCAGGGCTTATTCCTGGCTCTGCACTCAGGGATCACTCCTGGTGGCCTCAGGGTATCACATGGGGTGCCAGGGGTTGAACCCAGGTTAGCCATAATCAAGGCAAGCACCATACCCACTGTGCTATTGCTCTGATCTGCAGCATTTGTATTTAGAAAACAATCTGACCGTCCATTTGTTCCTGAGAAGAGTGCACAGTTGAAAAAAGTAGAAGTCCAACTTTCATTATTTTAGAGCGAAAAATGTTATCTTCTTTATCAGCACCTGCCATCTAACCAAGACCTAGTTATATTTATATCGGCAAACACTAACACTTCAAGTGAAGGTTTCTGTTGACATTTGGGGCACAGAATTCTCTGGTGGGGGCAGGGGAGGGGGCACTGTCCTGATCCTGGTAGCATGTTCAGCAGTTTCCCAGTTTAGAGGATGCCAGAAGTGACCCCACCCCTCTTCCGTGTGAGTCTAGACGTGGCCAAATGTCTTGTGTCATAAGGGATCCAGGCTAACCTAAGTAAAAATTGAGAAACTAAGGCCTTTCTTGCAAATGACTGCCATTATTGCTGGTTTTTTCCCCTGAGAGATAGAACTGGCAATTACTCCTCTCTTCTTCTTTTCCTTCTGTTTTCCTTTTATTTTCTTTCTTTTTAAAAAATTTTTTTCTAAGTTTTTGCTTTCTTGTTCTCTTTTTCTCTTCTTTTCCCTCTCTCATCCTATCTTGCTCTTGCTTTCTCTCTCTTTCTTTCTTTTTCTCTCTCTACCTTTTATTTCCTTTCTTTATTCTCAGGTGTCCACAAACATTCTTTCAGGTGATGAGGTCACACGGTGTCTCGTAATTAGCCACTAGGCTTTGGGGAACCTGGTTGTGCCTCTAGGTGTGACTCTCTTATCTGCTCCATATTACTTTGTGACCTTGGCCATTTCACTTAAACCTCTCTCAGTCTTAGTTTTCTCTTTTGCAAAAAAAGGGACTAAGAGTTTTCCCACTCCCACAGGATTTTGTAGAAAATTGTCTCAGTTACAGAGAAATTTGATGAAAAGAAGATCACTGGGAGAGATAGTATAGGGGTTAGGGGCTTTGGACTGATTCCTGAACACAGAGCAGGAGTAACACCTGAGCACTGCCAGGTGTGTCCCTAAAACAAAACCTTAAAAAGGTGCTTGCCTTGCAAAGTGCTGACCCCAGTTCAAATCTTGGCCCACTGCCAAGGGGTCAGAACCAGGAAGAGCCCCTAAACATTTCCAGGTGTGGCCCCACCGCGCCCAATTAGAAGTTCATAATTGTGCAGGTATTTTTTGATACACTGCCCTCCCCCCACACACACCACCACCACCACCACCACCACCACCACCACACACACACACACACACACACACACACACACACACACACACACACACCAGCACACCAGCACACCAGCACACCAGCACTACTTGGGAAGCCAGGGGCCACTCCTAAGCCTAACAGTATGGCCGTGCTTGCCCCACCAGTGCTGGGAGCGAGGAGGGCCACACCTGGAGGAGGGAGGGGTCGAGCTCGGGCGTGTAAGGCATGCACTCCACCCCTCTCCAGCCCCAGGAAGTTCTACTTTTGTGGTACTTTAGAAGGCAAAGCACATCCACTCACGGATCAGTGCATTCTTTCAGTACATTCACCAAGTGCAACTTCTGAAAAAAATACCAGGACAAATCAATACAGCGATGTGCTGTTGCTTCCTATTCCAGCGGGGATCATCTCCTGTGAGTCACTAAGTGTACAAGCAAGGACTCTCAGCCCCGACTCTCCCAAATTTAGTCATTTCCAGGTGAATATGCAGTTCAATGATTAACCTTTAAGTACTTTAAAAGATAAACAAGCTTCCAATTTCCTGTCTGTGCCTCGTTTTGTTATTGGTGATGCCATCTCTTCATTCAATGTGCCAAAAAGCAGCTTGGTCGTTTCTGTCCAAGGCTTTTCTCAGTCTGTCCTAGTCCAGGGAGGCTTGCCTTGCCAGTAGCAGGTGTACACCCCCAGCATTTTTGTACGTGCTGGGGCATGTTCTTTCTTTCCTGGGTACCCCAGACAGGAGGGAGCTTGTGTCTCCCTGTGCGTGTTTCCTAGACAAGTCCCTCCTGCCTCATCTGTTATCTCCACACCAGTGCACTGATGAAAAGATTTCCTACCTAGAGGGTGTAGCAGGAAACCACCGATGAAATCAACAGAAACAGCAGAAACGCAGCAGTTTTTACAGAGGCTGAAACACCGAATGGAAAGCCGAGTGGCACAGATGTGTCAACAGAATCACTTGGCTATTTCTCATCAGAGGGAAGACAGATGTGGGAAGCAGATAATTGTGGCTATTTCTATTTCTGCTGTTAAGTGCTGTCTTCCCCTTCTCAGAGGCAGTGTTCATTAGAGTTCTTCACACGAAATGCAACCAGCCTTGTCACTTGGCCGAGCGTTCATTCTGCACCCAGGCTTTGGGCTAAGTACTTCATAAACGTGATCTCACGGAACCCTTCCATGACCCCTCTGAGGCAGACATTATTGGCCCCATTTTATGGATGAGGAAACTGTCACTAGGAAAGTTAGGCAACAGTGGCAAATAAAACACAAGTGGTGGAACTAGAATGTAAACAGGGCAGTCACACTTGGGCCAGCTGGTTCAGGTAAACCTCCACAAGGGAAGGAATCTCTATCCATTATATACCCACAAGAACAGGACTTCGCTCATTGAAGGCAGACCAGAAATATATGCTCATTATAGAGGAATGAATCGGGGTTGGAGAGATAGTACAACTGATAAGTCACTTGCCTTGTATGTGGTTAACCTGGGTTCGATCCCCAGTATAATATATGGTTCCCCGAACCTCACCAAGAGTGATCCCTGAGTGCAGAGCCAGGAGTAAGCCCCGAGCACCAATAGGTGTGCCTCCCCTCCCCCCTCCCGAGAAAAGAGAGGAATGAATAAACTGACTGGAAAGGTTGCTAAAGTACATGATACTTGATTTCTGAAGTCTCTCAGTTTCTCAATTTCTCATGCTTTTTCTGCTTTCAAATTTTGACAATAGCCTCATATTTAGAAACAAGTATAATTTTGAGGGTGAGAGTGGGGAATAGGTGATTTTTTTTTCTAGATTTTTAATGATGGCTGGAATATAACTAAATATTCATTAGAGTTCTCACCAAATGTTTTGGATAGTTGACCCATTTATTTCACGACCCATGCATTTATGTGTGGCAACGTATTCTAAAGCCATCAGCTTCCTTTATTTCTTTACAAGGAAAAGGAATGATTCTGATTTCAATGTCACTGTCATTGTCATCCCGTTGTTCATCGATTTGCTCGAGCGGGCAGCAGTAACGTCTCCATTGTGAGACTTGTTACTGTTTTTGGCATATCAAATACGCCACAGGTAACTTGCCAGGCTTTGCCATGTGGGTGGGATACTCTCAGTAGCTTACCGGGCTCTCAGAGAGGGATGGAGGATTCGAACCAGGGTCAGCCACTTGCATGGTAAACGACCTATCAAGTGGCTATCGCTCCAGTCCACTGTCTATGGCCATACCACTGTGAATGCGCCCGATCTCATCTGATTTCGATATTTTTACAACTTTACTTTTAAACTAGGATTTGAGGGCTGGAGTGATAGTAGTGAGTAGGTGTTTGTCTTGCATGTGGCCAACCCAGGTTCGATCCCCGAGCATTCCATGATTCCCCCAGCACCACCAGAAGAGGAGTAATTCCTGAGTACAAAGTCAGGGGGAGTGCCTGAGCATTATAGGGTGTGGCTCAAAACCAAAGCCAAGTGTCTAAAACAGGATTTTTTTTCTTTTGTTTTTCTGTGTCAGGTTTTAAATATTTGATGCTTTTCTGAGACAGAATAGCAGATGACCTTCGGGTACATTCTCTTCCTGAATTCACTTTTGTTCTCCTGTTTTTATTTTATTTTATTTTGCCATCTCAAAGTAATCTTAGCTTTTTTTTTTATCCAATACTATCTACTTCCATCTTTTGATGCTAATGTGCATAACTAATCATTCTCGGAGAGGAGAGTAAAAAGAAACCTGAAACTTAATGTAAAGTTTTATTTTTACCATACAAATATTTTCTCACTATACATAGATTCATAAAAGCAACACCATTTCAAAATCGAAGCTTCTAGTGAGTGCCACATAAACAACAGTAAATGCTAATTAGTGATTGTTACTGCACTTGCTAATGAGTACTTTAGGAAACAGTCCAGTTTCATACTCTTAATCCCGTGTTGCAAGATAAATAAACCTCCCCCTCCTCCTCTCTTCTTTTAATCTCCAGGAGTGGGAATTTTGGCATGGGCATAATCTTTTTCTGTTTAAGTAACATTACAAGCGTGACTGTGGTGTTCACAGGTACTCTAGGTGATAGTTCAACCAATAAGACCTAAAAGGCCTCTATGGTTGACTTTATCTTATCTTTAGCCATACCACCTATCTGGTCCCAAGTGCTCTCAAAGTAATAAAAAATATTACGCATACACTGTTTCCTTCTACTTTCCTTTGAGCTTTAAGCTTTTCCTCAAATGCAGAATGCCTTCTTTGCCACTACTCAGCTTTCCAGTGATTTCAAGTATTCCGTATTATGTGGCAGCCAGTTGTCTAAAGCAGAAGCCCAAGCAAGTCAGCTCAGACTAGTAGACGTTTCTTTGGTCAGATTCCCCTTCTCCATCCATATGATTTAAAAAAAAAATTTTTTTTATTCCATATGATTTCAGCCATAGGAAGGCCTTTTATTTATCACTTAAGGCAAACACTGGGTACCAAAGAGCTAGTACATTTTCCTTGCTTGCAGCTCACCCAGGTTAAATTCAGGCATCCTATAGGCTCACCAGGACTGATCGCTGAGTGCTGAGTCCAGAGTAAGCCCTGAGCACAGCCTGGTTTGCCCCCCCTCTTCCTCCTAAAGAGGGGGAAAAGACAGACACTGGCCAACGGGTAAAAGAAGACTGGTCAGCTAACTGCTGTGTGTCGGGTTTGTTGCGTGAGGAATATTCATTTCAGTAAGTGAGTTTATTTTATCCAAGCTCCGTTGCCATTCAGAGCTTCCTCCTGGCTCTCTGACATCATGAACACCAAAAACAATCTAAAAGCACCCACTTTTCCGTCCCGAAAAGTGCAAATGTGACTCTGCTATAGAGCCTTCCTGTGTGAGGAGGGAGGGAGTGGGAACACTGTAGAAGAATGACTGCAGAAATTTCAAAAGAGAAACTAGCATACAGCCCCCTGAACACCACTGGGAGTGATCCCCAGACTCAGAGTCTGGAGTATAGCTCCTGAGCACCACCAGGAATAGCCCAAACACCCAAACACCCTGAAAATAAATAAATAAATAAACAAATAAATAAATAAAGTCTAGTGAGGGACCTGGGAGATAGCTCAAAGGGATGGAGCCTTCCATGTGTGAGGCTCTGGTTCAATCCCAGCACCTCATGGCCCCAGAGCGCCATCAGCTTGGCTCCACTGACCCCCAGCACATCAGACCTAAGTAGGAGAATATAACAAGGCCTAAGCAGTACCACCTCGAGGCCCGTGAGCACACTGGGGAGGTCCCTAAAAAAACAGAAAAGGAAAGAGAGAAGGCCAGAGTCAGCAGGTAAGGCTTTTGCCTTGCATGCATGGACTCAACCCAGATTCAAGCCCTGGCACCACATATGACACCCCTAAGTCTCTCCAGGACTACGTCCTTAGCACCCAAAGTGTGGTCCAAAAAGTAGAAGAAAGGAAGGCTGGAGAGAGCACAGCAGAGTGGAGAACATGCTTTGCACACAGAAAGAAGACCCATCCCAGGCACTGTACGGTCCCCAGCACCACCAGAAGTGACCCATAAACACCAAGCTAGTATAACCTCTGAAGTGTATCAGGTGTGATCCAAAAGCAAAAAAAAAAAAAAAAAAAAATCAAAGAGAAGTTAGCTAATTTCCAGCCATCAGCTAACTCAAGTGCTACTACAAGTATTTTCCTATCAACTTCAATCACTGATTAAAAATCAGAATGATAATTATATGAAAGGGCTGGAGCGATAGCACAGTGGGTAGGGCGTTTGCCTTGCACGAGGCTGACCTGGGTTCGATTCCTCTGTCCTCTCTCAGAGAGCCTGGCAAGCTACTGAGTATCCCACCCGCACAGCAGAGCCTGGCAAGCTACCTGTGGCATATTGGATATGCCAAAAACAGTAACAAGAAGTCTCACAATGGAGACGTTACTGGTGCCTGCTCAAGCAAATCTATGAGCAACAAGATGACAGTGATACAGTGATACAATGATATGAAACATCTAATATATAGGCTGCTCAATTGTTAGGAAGTAGAAATCTCACTCTTATATAAAATAGACCTACCTATATTTATTTTATATAAACTATCAATCTAGATAACAGGAGTACCAAGAATATGACAATATTTGCATAATCACTTGAATTAATGACTACAAATATTTTTCATATTTATGTCACTTTATTTTTATTAATAAAAATAATATTTTTATTGCCCACACGCCTGGCTGTCTTCCCCGGGGCCCCTCAGAGGGGGTGGGCTCCAGCTTCCCTCCTCGCCCCAAGCAGAGCTCCCTAGGCCAAAGACCTGTGGAACCTAGTCATAGCCATGCTCAAGGCCCCTCTCCACACGTTTGGATGAGCCTCACGCATGAAGGAACCGGCAGAGGAACCCAGGTGTGTGGGACCCAGGGCTGAGACCTCCAAGCCTGCTCAGATCGGGACTGAGCATCTTCTGCCCAGATTTCCCATTTTCCAGTAGCTAGGCAGTCACACCCAGGGACTGCCCCCAGCGCTGTGTAATCCCACCAACATACAGAGACTTAAAAGCAAGCTCCTGGAAACGCACGACATCTTATAGCCTACTTCTCCCTTTGGGAGAACCTGGTAAGCTATGGAGAGTTGCCTGCCCATATGGGGGAGACTTGCAAACTCCCCATGATGTATTCATATGCCAAAACCAGTAACAGTGCTGGGTCTCATTCCCCTGACCCTGAAAGAGTCTCCAGTGTGGCATCGTTGGGAAGGACGAGTAAAGAGAGGCTTCTAAAATCTCAGGGCTAGGACGAATGGAGACGTTACTGAGACCACTCCAGAAATTTGATGATCAACGGGATGATGATGATGATCTTTTTATTAATAGAGGGAATAAAACATTACGGCAAATGTTAATTTCACTACCACTTAACCCTCACACATTCTCCATTACCTGGCAACCACAAATTAAGTATATGTCATTCCAATCCACCTTTATACCATATGAAATATGCTATCTCATATACTAATACTATATGAAATAACATTTTGCAATAACTAGAGTTTCCAGGTAAGAAATGATGGTGCCTTAAAATTCCGACTCAGTCCAGTAGTAATAGCACTGTAGCACTGTCATCCCGTTGTTCATCAATTTGCTCGAGCGGGCACCAGTAACGTCTCCATTGTGAAACTTCTTGTTACTGTTTTTGGCATATCCAATACGCCATGGGTAGCTTTCCAGGCTTTGCCGTGTGGAAGGGATACTCTTGGTAGCTTGCCAGGCTCTCTGAGAGGGATGGAAGAATCGAACCCAGGTCAGCTTCGTGCAAGGCAAACGCCCTACCCGATATGCTATCACTCCAGTCCCCCTTTGCAAATCCAGTTGCCATCTATTTCAAATTCTTTCAAGAAGCTAAAGCCCTTCTCTTTGCAAACAGGGTTTTCTCTTGCCTGCGGGAGTATGTTTTCTCTCAGTGCAGAGACATGCTGAATGGAGGCAAACGGGCTAGTATTTCACATTTGTAAGTGATAAGAGAGGGAGGTGGTAGCTTTCAGAGATCATGTTTCAAGTCCGGCCCGGTTTTTATGTGTGTGGGAATGGACGCAAAGAAAAACACAGCTGAGCTGCATTGTGGCTCTTCCTGTCGAACCTGTTCATGTCCAGGGTGAGTAAATCTGGGGAGAAATGTCTCCCTCACACAGCCTGCGGTGAAGTCGGTGCCTGGATTCACAGCAACTTAGCTTCCCGGGAAGTAGCTGAGTCTACACTGCACCACATTTTAAAAGTGTCTGTCTGCTGGGAAATCTGCCAGTGAGACCTTTGCTCTCTGCTCCCTTCTCAGAGGAAGGAGTGGAAATGGGGAGGTGTCAGTGGGTAGAGCTGCTGATGTCAGTAGCGTGTCAGCCGTGGGAGGCTTGGTTTGTGAAACTGAGTTACACCTAAGTATCTTATGAAACTCAGTTCAGAGCTCACCGGAGCTGCGGTCGAAAGGGAGTGGAAAGAACGTTGGGGGTTTTCCCTCCTATTTCTCTCCCAGTTTTGGAAACTCTGGGTTAAAAGGAATGAAAGCCTCAAGCCTATGGACTTTTTAGGAAACAGGTATGTAGCTTTAAGCCTACACTAATTCCTCTGTCAACCTGGGCTCGTGTGATAGTTGCTGGTGACCAGCTGGACTGTGTTCGGAGCATGAAGGGCTTTGCTGTTAATATACAGATTTATTTGACTTGGTTTGGGGTTGGTGTCCAGTTAGAAAACGTTTGTCTCCTAGCTGTTTCTGCACAGGACATGTAAGCTCAGACTGTTACTTTACATGAGGTTTACCTGTAAGCCTGAAAAGTTCAAAGTCTTGGTTCCTGTACTTCTGAAAACGGTGGTGCATTGCAGGGAAGTTATTATTTAGACAATTAAAGTGCTCTTTTAAGGTTCCTTGAATGTAAGTTTAAAATCCAGCCAAGATCAAATGGGGTGAGATTATTTCTGCAGTGGAAAAAAAATGGGGAGAGAGAAGACAAATTAGACTGTGAAGTTGCATTGTTAAGGATGTGAAGGACAAGCTAAGGATCAGGCTAGTACAAGGTCTAAACTAGGAGGTGGGGAACTAGCTCAGAAAATCGAGCAAGGCACAGAGCTGTGTGAATGAACTGCTTTTCTTTTTCAGATATTATTTGGTTTTCTAGTGCACTCTGCTTGCACAATGTTTCTCCCCAAACTGAGTGCAGCAGTAGAATGTCAGAACTGGGAATATAGAAATTGGGTTTTGTTTACACGAAGGAGAGACGCTAGGCAAAAAACCAAGAGGGCAACCCCCAGCCCACACGTTCGTTACCTTTCCCCCAGTTCCTGGTGCTAGTTTTCTGTTGCATTTAGGGAAACTCCTGTTAACTGTAGGAGGAAATCAGTATCTCGTAGAATTACCCCTCCACGAGGAGGATTTGTTTTACTTTCACTTTGTGATCTTTAGAAATTAACCTGTGGGCTTACTGAAACACCCCCTTGATTATCTTTTCATTTAAATACAAAGACAACAGCTCTGATCAGAAGGCGCGTGCTTACCGGAATCCGGAATTCGCGAAGAGCTTTGTAGGAACTTTTATTTTGAGTCAGAGGGAAAATGGTGTGCATGTTTCCCACAGTTGCCTGGTTTTATTGTTTGCGGAAAATGTATAGGTGAGCTGAAGATTACTGTCAGTAGCAGGAATAAAATGATTTGGGGCTGTAGTGGGGCTTTAAGAAACACCTGCAGTAAGTATTCATGCTTAATCTTACTATACCTTCCTGGTTATCCCATTATTAAACGGCTTTCTAGATTTGGCACAAATTAATATTGAATAAAGCTATGGAAGGGGGCAGTGGGGTTGAGGGGCCACACCTGGTAGCTCAGGGGCTACTCCCCGCTCTGGATTCCGGCTCACTCAGGGTGGTGCTCAGTGGACCATGCGCTACCAGGGATCAAGCCTCAGCCTCCTGCGCCCAAAGCATGCACCCAGCCTGTTGAGCTCTCTCTCCAGCCCCTCTGTCGTGTTGGTTTTTTTCAAGGAATGAGAGGAGGGTTGGATAGACCTGAGGTACTTTGGTGCTATTCCCAGCCCTGTAGAGATCGCTCCCAGTGCTCAGGGGGCCAAGGGTGAAGCACCTTGATCCTTGCAGTATCTCTCCGGCTCTCTATTGTTTTATTTTAATTAAAACCACATTGCCTTAGGACACTGCTTTATTTCAGGTGCGCATGGTTACAAAAAACCAACCCCTCATATGCCACTTTAAGTTCCCCACTAAAAGTCCTGCTTTCTTCATTTCTTAGTTATTCCAATGGAAACAGCTGGAGAACTTGTATTTTCGTGAGAAGAAATTTGCTGTTGAAGTTCACGATCCACGGAGGTAAGAAGCACAGCATTTCTTGGTTGAGTCTGGGTTCCTGTCTCAGTAATGCACCTATGAGCATTTACGTGCATTTTGGGGGTGTGAATATATGTACTCTTTTCTCTTGTATATATACCTTGGAGTAGAATTTCTGGACCCATTCATACTTATATTTAGTTCCCTTTTAGTAAACCTGCCAGATGGTTTTCCAGAATGACTATACCATTTTACATTCCCACCAGCAGTGTTTGTAGTTCTAGCTCCCATATCTTTTTAAACACTGGTTAATTTTAGATGTGTCTGTGTGCAAGTGCGTGTGTGTGCGCTCGCGCACGTGCACGCCTGTGTTAGTAGCCATCATAGTAGTAAAATGGTGGCTCATTCTGGTTTTGAATTGTACTTTTCTCATAACTTCGATCTCTTAATGTGCTTATTGGCCATCCACTGGCTCACTTAGAGTAATATCTACTCAGAGCTCTTGCACTCCTTTTAAAATGTAGTGTTACTAGTTGCTTTTTAAAAAGTAGCTGCTATGGGCTGGAGCAATAACACAGCAGGTAGGGCATTTGCCCTGCACGTGGCTGACCCGGGTTCGATTCCCAGCATCCCATATGGTCCCCTGAGCATTTCCAGGAGTAATTCCTAAGTGCTGAGCCGGGAGTAACCCCTGAGCATTGCCAGGTGTGACCAAAAAAAAAAAAAAAAAGTAGCTGCTAAATTATCCACATGGAATTCGTTAGGATTATAGATTTTCCGAGCTCTTTGGAGGACTTGCTTTATTGGTCCTCAGTGGTTGGTTTTCAGATGCATTTATAGATGTTGGAGGTCAAATAAATAGTGGAAACAGGAGTGACATAAAGATGACTCCAAGAGATGAGCCAAATTCCTGCACAAATGTTGGTATCCTCTTCACACAGAGGGTTTGCTCCATCCCAGTTCTTTTCCCTCTGTCCTTTCCTCCTCAGCTCTCTCTCCTTTTATCATCTGGTGCACAAGCAGCACCCTTGAGCAATTTTTTTTTCTTTTTGGGTCACACCTAACAGTGCCCAGTGGTTACTCTTGGCTCATGCACTCAGGAATTACTCCTGGCAGTGCTCGGGGGACCATATGGGATGTTGAATCGAACCTGGGTTGGCCGTGTGCAAGGCAAATGTCCTACCTGTTGTGCTATTGCTCCAGCCCCGAAGTTTTGTACATTTAACCTCAGACATGATCAGGGCAGGACTCAATCTAAATTCCACTTTTTTTTTTTTTTTTTTTTTGCTTTTTGTGTCACACCCAGCAATGCACAGGGATTACTCCTGGCTGTACACTCAGGAATTACTCCTGGTGGTGCTGAGGGGACCATATGGGATACAGGGAATCAAACCTGGGTTGCCTGCATGCAAAGCAAATGCCCTACCCGCTGTGCTATTGCTCCATCCCCTAAATTCCACTTTTCATCTTGAGGAAGGCAACAGTGTCACTGATCTTGGTGGCTTCACTTTTTATTTATTTTCTTTTTATTTTTTTACTCTTGGAATATAATTGACATCTAGAATTATATGTTAGGATATACAGCATAATGATGTGCCTTACATATATATATGCATACACATATTATAAAATAGTTCCATAAATTCTGTTGACATCTTTCACCTTATATGGATAGGGAACAAAAAGAGATAGCATTTCCTTGTGATGAGAAGTTTTAAGATCTACTTTATGTATAAAAGGGTTAACAACATTTATCTTATTATATGTAGATTCCCCAGTACCTATTTATTGGAAGGTTGTATCTTTTGACAACCTTTATTCAACTCTTCCACCCCTTTAGTTGCTTTGTTTTTAAAATATAACTACTGCGACAGTGGTAGGACAAATGTTTCCCCGAAATGAAATCCTGAGTTTCGTCCTAGCACCCCCCAAAATATAATGTATAACATTTATTCTCTACCTCTTGTCATGAACAGACATCACATCACTGTATTTTTAGTACAGCCTCCTATTTGACTAATTCTTATCTGCTTTTCACTGTGTATTGGCATTTTCACATGCTCTTTACAGAAAACATCACCAAGGTATAATTGGTTCTGTCATAAAAGAAACCTCTGATGGGGGGGAAAGTCATTAAGAATATGCTTTTTTGTAATGTTACTTATTGGGGACAATTTGTGCTGTAGAGGGACAGAGGTGGGTGATTTGAAAGCATTCCTTGATCTTTCAGGATTTCAGTATCAAGAAGAACCTTTGGGCAAAGTGGGCTCTTTGTGCAAACGTGGTATGCAAACTCTTCTCTCATCAAGTCCATCTGGGTAATGGCAATTAGTCAGCATCAGTTTTACCTGGACCGGAAGCAAAGCAAAGTAAGTAGCTAGAAGCATTTCTGTAGCGACAAACTCCCAACTCATTTGATTTCTGTTCAAAGATAGCTTTCTCGAAAAAGATACACACATACGGATTTTTATCTTTTGAACCTTGCTTCCAAATGTTTTTAACTTTTCCTAAATGGGTATTATATAACCAGATTTAAATGTAAGATTTACCCATTGGTTGGCTTGCTTACCTTGGTACATTGGTGACATTTTTAAGAAGAATTTGCCCATTTAACCAATTTTTTAGCTTGTTGTTGATTGTAGAGCATGCACGCTTGATTGCAGTGTGTGCGTATGTGCTTACCAGGGTTGCTTCTGCATATTTTGGCTGCAGTCTTGTTGAGGTTCCTGCACTAGGTTGCGACAGGGTGGGATGGGGAACAGCTGATTGCAGAGCACTGCACACCTTATGCTGTGTGTAACTTGGGCCACACAGTTGGTTGTAGTGTACTGAGATTGCGTAACTCTTTGGTAGCACTGGCGGTACCGTCTGGCAGTGCTGCCAGGATCACTCAATGCCCACCGGATATTATTATTATTATTATTATTATTAATAATAATAATTTTTTTTTTTTGCTTTTTTGGGTCACACCCAGCGGTGCACAGGGGTCACTCCTGGCTCTGCACTCAGGAGTTACACCTGGCGTTGCTCAGGGGACCATATGGGATACTGGGAATCGAACCCGGGTCAGCTGTGTGCAAGGCAAACGCCCTACCCACTGTGCTATCGCTCCAGTTCCCCACCGGATATTATTGAGAATTGAACTCATAGCCTCATGATTGCAAGGCAGGCGCTTTGACACTAAGCCTTTACTGGGTCCCTACATTAGTAAAATTTTTTATTTTTTGTTTTGATTTTGTTTGGGGGAGCAGTGCTCAGTAGTTATGCTCAGTTTGGTGTTCAGGAGTCACTCGTGCTGGCGCTCTGGGGAGCAAACCTCAGCCTTCTGCATGCAGAACATGCTCTCCAGACCACTGAGCTATCTCGCTGGCCCCACACGAATAGCAGTTTAAAGTTTAGGATTAAACTATAAAATAGATGGAATATTACAAAAGTAAAACAATTTAACGGAAAACTTAAGTATTGTGCATTTTTTTTTCTTCTGGAGTGTCACTTTAATATATAAAAATTCTAACGTGTCCCCCTCGTTGCTATGCTTATTTTATAGTAACCCCATCATTTTATTGATTCAGCATATATGTAGATGGATTAATTCCATTTCACTGTATGTGTGCCTTTTAGGCAAAAATTCCTTCAGCCCGGAGTTTAGACGATATCGCGATGGATTTGACAGAGACGGGAACACCAAGGGTCTCTAAACTGGTCACGCTGGAGGCAAAAAGTCAGTTCATCATGGCAAGCAATGGCAGTTTAATCTCCTCAGGTAACATTCGGGGGTTAGTCAGAAGGCAAGCAGTCTTTATTTTATTTCACCTTTATTTTTATTTTTTGGTCATAACTGACTTTGACATGCATCTTTTAATTCATTCTTTGGGGAATATATAAGCCTATCAAACCTGCAGCATGTGGCAGTTTTAAACGTTTTGAGACTAATTTTTGTACATTTGGGAGTCTCACCGGAAGTGCTTGGGCACTGCTTCCAGCCTCTGGACTGTGGCTGGAGGGGTTGCTCATGGCAGTGGTGCTCCAGGAACTCGGGTACTGCGGCTGGAACCCAGGCCTCCCGCATGCACTTGGCCAGCTATCTTCTTATTCTTTGAAATTGTTTTTAAAAAGAGCATATAGGAAACGAAATTATTAACAGATCATGTAAGTAACATCACACACAAAGATAGTAAGTATATCTAGAGGGATATTTTCTCCATTTGATGTAAAGGTCAACGTGACTATAAACTCCAGTGTCTCTTTGTCTGCTCCAAATGTGACTGCTGCCACCAAGCACTTCTACTAGAAGTTCTGGAATCCACTCAGTGCTTGTAATGTCCCTCAAAAGATTTTCTCTAGTACTAATCCCCATTGTCATCTTGTGAAACCAAAGTGCAGAGCATATCTTTGCTTTGCTTGCTTGCTTTCTAAAAGAACTTTCTAAGTGATTATCTTAAGAACATCTTTCCTTCTCTCCTGCTAGAAAAATGAAAAAATTTTCCCTGGGTGTGTCTTTTATCATTGCTTCTAAAACAACTGAGCCAGAAGGCCAAAAGGCACATTTTATTACCAGGCTTGGTGTGATGCCGAGAAGCATGAGAAAATGTTCTCCAGTTTCCTTTTATTATGTTCAGAAAAAAGGAGAAAAGAAATAAACTATTATTTAATAGCAGTTTGGGCTTTCAAATCCTTTGTCCTCTTTAAAAGGAAGGAAACGTGCCTTGTTGAAACCTTCCCTCTCCCCTCCCCCCATCCTCCCAGGTTCTCAAGACTCAGAAATTAGTGAAGAGCAAAAGAGGGAGAAAATCTTGGAACTCAAGAAGAAGGAAAAACTGTTGCAAGAAAAACTCTTGAAAAAAGTCGAGGAACTGAAGAAGATCTGTTTGCGAGAGGCTGTGAGTATCTTCCTGTTAAGGGTGGAGCATGTTCTTCAGGTTGGCCAGTGTCACTTATCCCCTTTGTACTCTGTCATGTTTTACAGGAGCTCACAGGCAAAATCCCGAAGGAGTATCCACTGAACATCGGTGAGAAACCGCCTCAGGTCAGACGGCGTGTAGGAACCACGTTCAAGTTAGATGACAACTTGCTGCCGAGTGAAGCGGTATGAACACCACCTCTGCGTGCTTCTATTAATGAGACAGGAAAGCTGTCTGCTGAATGTGGTCAGCTTGTTTGTTCCTCTGGTTATTTTGACTTGCTGCTGTGTGTTTTATCTCACCAGTTGGAAGAGATCTTGTAGACCAGGTCTGCTTAAGTTTTTTCCACTTGCGGCCTGTTTTGGACCCCAGAATTTTTACACGAGCTATTTTTAATATAGGTATATAAGATAGTTATACCAATTAAATATTTACTGAAAACAAATTATAAAGGCATTGATTTTCAAACAATTTATTTTTAAGTTATACAGCCCATCTGGAGTTGCAACTCACAGTTTAAGGACTAGATGTAGACCAAACAGAATTCTTTCTGTCATGCACAATTTAAAATTAATTTGTTTCTCACTACTATACTTTACCGGACACATTCAGCAAACCTCAAATGTTTACAAACTGAAGACCATTACCATAAGAATTAAGAACCCCAACATTAATGGAAAAGATCTAGTAGCCTGCTGCAGCTTGGGTGGAACTGAAGGTATGATGCTAAGTGAAGTGATTCAGAAGGGAAAAGACAGATTCCAGACAGTTGCGCTCACCTGTGAAGTATAAAAAAAATAAAGCACGAGATTAGACAATCCCCAGTGGAAACAAATCCTGAGATAGGACTGTAATCTGAGGAGCCAGAAATACAGTACAATAGAGTAGGGCACTTACCTTGTACATAGTCCTCCCGGGTTCAATCCCTGGCACTAGAAGTGCTCCCCTGAACACTGCCAGGAGTGATCCCAGAGCACAGAGTCAAGAGTAAGCCCTGAGCATAGCTAGATGTGACCCAAAAAACTTAAAAAACAAAGAGAAGATGAAGAGGAAGAACTGTGGTCTGAGGGTACAAAGGGGGCAGGGGAGGTACGTTAGACAGTGGTGGGAGGTCACTGACACAGTGGTGGAAATTTTGGTGGAGGTTGCAAGTCTCATTTCAAGTATAAAACAATGATATGAAAGTTTGTAAACCACATTGCCTCAATAAAAGTAGCCAGAACCAAAAAAAAGAAAGAGAGGAAGAGGAGGAGGAGAGGAGGAGGGAAAGAAAGAAAAAGGAAAGAATGAAAGAAAGAGAAAGAAGAGAAGGAAGGAGGAAGAAAAGAAACAAAAAAAGAAATAAGGAAAGAAAGAAAGAAAGAGAGAGAGAGAGAGAGAGAGAGAAAGAAAGAAAGAAAGAAAGAAAGAAAGAAAGAAAGAAAGAAAGAAAGAAAGAAAGAAAGAAAGAAAGAAAGAAAGAAAGAAAGAAAGAAAAAGAAACTCTAGCAGACCCTTAGTTTTTAAATAACTCTAGCAGACCCTTAGTTTTTCAATAGCCTACAGCCAGGTACAGGGTAGCACAGATGCTACATGAACAAAGACCTTGGATGCTGCTGGCCTGGTTAATTCAGCAGAGCAATAGGGTCCACTGAGCACTGCCAGGGCTCACTCCTAAGCATAGAACCAGGGACAAGCCCCTAGAATAGTTCCCATACAAGTGTGGTCTTAACCCCTAACCCCCAATATCTACTCACACAGATACACACACACACACACACACACACACACACACACACACACACCTAAGCTAAATAACCTTTAGCAAATAGTTTGCCCTTTCATTTTTTTAGGCATGAGTTACTTCATCTATGAAATAAGGGCAATAATTATACTTCCCCCGAGAGAGGAAATCAGTAAACAATGAAATAACATATGTATAGCATAAGGTATAATAAGCTTTAAAAAATTACTAGGCAATGTAGAGTGTACTTTCTCATTTGCATGTATCAGTCTGATTCTGCTCATATTCTTGTAGAAGTTTGGCCTTCTTGGCATTAGAAATTAATAAGCTTCCATTAATAACAGAACGACCTTTGATGTTTCTTGAGTGCTCACTATACTCATCTATGAATTAAGCAATGCACCTATATTCTTTCATGTAATCTTTAGCATACCTTTAGGAGGTAGATTTTATCTCATTTTTACAAATGGAAAAACTTTGTGTTAAAAAAAAATCAAGCAATATCTTCAGAGTCATGAACTGAAGAATCGTCAGAAAGAAGACTCACACCCAGATGTGTCTGTCTCTAAAGCTGTGCGTATGACTAGCAGAGTCCACAGCTAGGAATCAGGACTTAAGAACCCCTTCTTGAAAATGAAGTTTACCTTGTCAACTGAATAAATGAAAGGTCATTTCCTTTTCTCAAAAGGAAAGCGGTTTGAACTGTGAGTAGTTAAATGGAAGAGGGAGATTTTTGTCTCCACCAAAATTGTGACTTCTTAGGCTGTACTTTTTTTGAAGTTTTTTTTTTATTAAGGAAAATGCAGAAGAAATTTTATTTATCTAGTGCATGTGAGAGTGACTACATGTGGCCATAAAAATAAATGAGTATCATTGTTATAATTGCAGGATCCTGCTTTGCAAGAATTGGAGAGCAATTTCCTAATACATCAAAAGCTGGTTGAAGCTGCAAAAAAACTTGCCAACGAGCCAGACCTTTGTAAAACTGTGAGGAAAAAAAGGAAGCAAGATTACACAGATGCAGTGAAAAAGCTCCAGGAGATTGAAAATTCAATAAATGAGTATAGAATTAGATGCGGAAAGAAACCCAACCAGAAAGGAACAGTTATTTTACCAGGTCAGTAATTATATAGTCAATAGTAAAATTGTCAATTCTCTTGATGGTGTTGAAACTTCCAAATCAGTTAATAAAAGTAAAGATAAATGTCTTGATGGAAAAAATTTGTTTTGGATTTTAAGCTTACAAATATCAGTGACAGCCAAGCACAGTCTTACTTGGTTGTTACCAAAATTCTCACTATTGCAGTGCTGTACTCTTTGACATTCAGAGTAAAAATTGGTTTATATTTTTTCATTTTTATTTATCTAGAATTTTAGGTCACACCAAGCAGCACTCAGGACTTACTCTGCTCTCAGGGATCACTTCCTGGTGGGCTTGGGGACCGTATAGGGATGCTGGGAATCGAACCTGGGTCATCAAGGTGCAAGTGTCCTAACCTGTTTCCTGTTCATATTGATTTATAATAAAACAGGTTTGGTTCCTAATAACACAGTTTAAGCTTTAACTGACCTGATGTCATTTCAAATAGTATATATGACTATACAATATTAGCATAGAAAATTGGATCCTACTCAGGAGTTTATCGAATATTTTTAATGCAGTAGCGCATTTTTCTTTTTCGGTCACACCTGGCGATGCTCAGGGGTTACTCCTGGCTCTGCATCTCAGGAATTATTCCTGGCAGTGCTCGGGGGACCACATGGGATGCTGGGAATTGAACCCGGGTCGGCCAGGTGCAAGGCAAACACCCTACCCACTGTGTTATTGCTCCAGTCCCGAGTACATACATTTTCTGGCTTTTTTTTTTTTGGGTCACATTCAGCGATGCACAGGGGTTACTCCTGGCTTTGCACTCAGGAATTACCCCTGGCAGTGCTCAGGGGACCATACGTGATGCTGGGATTAGAACCCGGGTCGGCCGCATGCAAGGCAAACGCCCTACCCGCTGTGCTATCGCTCCAGCCCCCAAGCGCATACATGTTTTAAACAACTGAGCTGACCTATTTTCTAAGCACTATAGGTACTTAGAAAATAACTCTTACAATTACTATTATCTATGAAGAATATTTAAATATATTTGGCAATTGTTCATGATACCTTAAATCTAAAAAGACAAAACACAAAGTTGTAGCCACAATGGTCTCAATATGAATGCATACGAAAACTAGCTAGAAAATAGTTCTTTTCTAATATTTTTCTATTTTTTTCAACATCAATTTTGTGTACCTAAGACTTTGCTATTCAATAAAGAAGAAGAAAAAGTGAAAGAAGAAAAACTAAGAGAACTTCATTTAGGGGTACCAGAGAGATAACATAGAAGTTAAGGCACTTGTTTTGCTTGCAGCTGACCTCGGTTCAATCCCTTAAACAATACACAATCCCTTAAGCATTGCCAAGGATGACCTCTGACCACAGACAGAGCAGGGGTAAATCCTAAACACCACTAAGTGTACCCCAAAACAAAAATATGTGGCCTTCATATTTAATGGCACAATATTTAGTCTTGATCACTGGTTGAAAAAAATATTGTATTCATTCTATTTCTTTGGGGCTAGAGCAATAGCACAGCAGGTAGGGCGTTTGCCTTGCACACGGCCAACCCGGGTTCAACTCCTCTACCTGGAGCCCGGCAAGCTACTGAGAGTATCTCTTCTGCACGGCAGAGCCTGGCAAGCTACCCGTGGCATTTTCAATATGCCAAAAACAGTAACAACAAGTCTCACAATGGAGATGTTACTGGTGCCTGCTCAAGCAAATCGATGAGCAACGGGATGACAGTGACAGTGATATTTCTTTGATCCCAAAAATATTTTTTCAAATTTAAATTCCTATGAGGGCCAGTGATGTCCCTCAGTGGTAGAGAACTTGCTTTGCGTATGTGAGCCTTGAGTTCAACTCATGGCACTGCTAAGAATAAAATCCGTGAGATTGTGATATTTCTGTGGTACACAATTATCTGTGCTGCAATCATGATTAGCGAGTCTGTTTTCATTTTTGCTGGAACACTGGAAAATTATGTATTAGGTTTGACAGAGTATGGTGATTAAAATATACTCAGACTTAGGACACATTGTGTATTAAGCAGAAATTTGGCTTTTGGGAAATGAATGCAATCAGCACACAGATATTAGTCAACTCCAGCTGGAGAATTTAGGGTAGCTTTGACTATGAATGGGGAATCCACTTGCCCTTGGTGATAATCACATTCTGGATATACAGAAATGGGTGACTAACAGTGAATTTAACTTCCCTAGCCATTTATTGTGACCATCATCACAGACTGTGCAAGATTCAAGTGTTCCTCTTTACAATGATTGGCCTTTGGGCTATAGGTGGAGATGAGTGTTATATGGGTTAGCTTTTTATTTTTTGTTAGTGTGTCTCACAGATCACTTTCAAGCTCTGCTATGTGTCTAATTAAGAGATAGTCACCCTAGTCTTGGTAGAAATTAGCAGTTCTGATTAGATGGGGAAATTCCCTTCATAATGACTTTGAAACTTAGTTTAGATGCCATTTTTGCCAATACTTGTACGGAATGATTTGCCAGAACAAATGAACACATCTGAGATGTATCTTTTCCAAAACACATTTTTAAACATTTGCTGGGTGCCCGTAATATTCAGAATGCTATGAGCATCACCAGAGTTCCTTTTAGCAAAATGCCATTCCTAAGTAACAAAATTAGCAAGTACAGCTAACACTGAGTGTTCTGTGCCAGGAACTGGGCTAAGGGCCTTGTCTTATATCCATTATTTTGTTTAATGCTTACCTTACCACAACAGGCAAAGTACTGTTCTTCGGTTGGGGGTGGGGGGGAGTGATTTGGGTCACATCTGGTGGTGTTGAGGGGTTATTTCTGGCTTTGTGCTCAGATGTGGCCCACGGGACTGTATGTGGTACTGTGAATTCAAACTGGAGTCAGTAGGATCCCAGGCACGTGCCTTCACTCCTATACTGTTTCTCTGGTCCCTAAAATTCTTATCATTTTAGAATTGCCCTAAAAGAGGCTGAGAGATAGTAAGTAATTTTTGCAAGACTTCACTATGATAATTAGCACAGCCAAGATTTGAACTCAACTCTGTTTTGTTGAGTGGCTCTCAAAAGAGGTCACTTTGCACCCCTGAGCATTTGACAATGTAAGCAGACATTTTAGCTTGCCAGAGCTAAGGGATACAATACTGCTGACATACAGAGAGTGGAGACAAGATCAGAGGTCTGATCACGCAGAGGCCAGCACCTTCACCCCTAGGGAAGAACCGTTCCACCAGAACTATCAACAGCACTGCTCCTGAGAAACCCTGTTCTAATCTAAGTTTAAAGAAGTGTCCACCTTCTGAAGAAAAGATCTTTTTCTTGAGAGATCCAAAAATACATTGGGATTGAACCAAGGTCAGCCACAGCCACAAACTCCTTACCTGCTGTGCTATCTTGCTGACCCCCAAAATCTGCTCTTTATGTGTAAGATGTTTATATCTTCACTAGTAAATTAATTCATGAGAACAGTGAATTTAAGCACTGTAAATCATTACATTTATCTGAATAAACATAAGATATTCCACTGAGAATTGCTTTATTAATTATTAGGCATATAAAGGCACAGTTATATTAATGGCAATTGTTTTTATTCACAGAAGACATTATCCCATCAGAGAACAGCTCCCTGTCTGACACTACCACCTATGATGATTGTAAGTATCTTTCCCATTCTTTGTCTAGAATATTACATATTTTTTAAATATTAAGATAACTTTTGGGCAGTGCCAATGATGGAATCCAGGCCCTCCACAGGTAAGGCATACACTCTGCCACTGAGCCACCTCCCAAGCCTCTGAGATAACTTTCAGTTCTGTAAAGCCTATATGAGAGGTCGAGTCTGGGACCGAAGCGATAGCACAGCGGGTAGGTCATTTGCCTTGCATACAGCCAACCCAAGTTTGATCCTCGGCATCCCATGTGGTCCCCTGAGTACTGCTGGGTATGCTCCCCTGCCTCCTAATCCCCCAAAAGTAAAGTCAGTACATTTATATTGAATGGCTAGAAAAAGATTACAAATAGCACAGCTTAACTCAGCATTGCAGTACCAATAAAAACTACATGATTTCGGTAAGCTACATGAATACCATTCTATGAGTAAGTATGCCTCTCAATAAGAATTTATCAGATACGGAGGCAGGAGAAATAATACAGGAGATAATGCACTTGCCCTCGATGTGTCTGACACTGGTCCATCCCTGACACCACATACGGTCCCCTGAGCATGCCAGGAGTGATCCCTGAGCACAGAGTCAGGAGCAAGCCCTGAGTACCACAGGTTGTGATCCAATCCCCCCAAAGAGAATTTTTCAGACTCTGTAGGATTTCTTTCTTTTTCTTTTTAAATAATTATTGCTTCACAGAGAGTTGCATAAATAATAGATCCTTTTTCCTGCTTTCCCCATGATGGCCTCTTCTAAAGCTGGAGTTCATTATAAAAAACAAGAATGATAGCGTGTGGATTCAGGTATCATTGAGTGCTGGACAGCTAAGACCTGATTTTCCTGAAGAAGAGATAGATAGATAGATAGATAGATAGATAGATAGATAGATAGATAGATAGATAGATAGATAGATAGATAGGGATATTAGAAGTTGGGCTGTTTGTCAGTTGTAGCAGTTTCTTAGCAGTAAGCTAGATCTGTTATGATAACTTGTGTTTGTTCAATACATTTCACTGTGGATTGGAGTTCCTGTCAATGGTAAAGTATTTCTTTGTAATCCATTGTGTTTAAGCAGTAGATGGGTGATCCATTCAATGTGTTTTCAGAAATTCTGAGAATCCAAGGCTGAAGGGATAGTGCAGCAGGTGGGGTGCTTGACTTGGGTTTGACCTCCAGCTTCCCATCTGGTCCACTAAGCACCAACAGGAGTAATTCCTGAGTGCAGAGCCAGGAGTAAACCCTGAGCATTGACAAGTGTGACCCAAAAAACAAAAGAAAATCAGAGAAGTCACTAACGTCCATGTTCCAAATTCATGAAATTTCAGCATTTCAGAATTTTTCCTTTGAACTGGCTTTGGTTATGCTTGCCATTCCTCTTTTAAAAATAGAAATAGCAGTGAAAGATTTAATAAATGTAATGACTTGGCATAAAAAAATTTTCATCACTTTCCATGATGGAACGAGCCTTTGAGAGCCAAGAGGCCTAAGAACTTTAAAAGTAAAGTTAAACGAGAATGGTTCATATCAACTGAAACTCTTGTTCTTTATACACTGGAATTTTCTTTAATATAACCCTTGAAAAGCTGTAGTATCATCTCTTTCATTTGAGAAATTTTTTTTTAATCAGAGCAATAGCTATTGAGTTGGCAAAAGTTGAATTATACCTCTCCAGAATTTTTAATAACTTTTTCTGGTATGCAAAATGTAAAGATTAATTTTCTAGAAGTTTGATACTTCTAAAAACTTAAATCTGATAGGATACTCTGTACACAAAAATCTGATTTCTTTGGCAGCATTTTGACAAATAGTTATATATTTGTATGCTGGCTTGATTCATTCATTCCTTTATTCATTGACTTCTAGCCAATGACGCCTTCACTCTGGCTGGACAGCGATCAAGTTCAGTGCCTCATTCTCCAAGGATTCTCCCCCCAAAGTCTCTGGGAATTGAGAGGATCCATTTCAGAAAGCCATCTATCAATGAGCAGTTTGTGGATACCAAACAGTCCAGGTAAGAGGTCATGTCATCACTAAGGCTAAGAGATATTTACTCTCGAATTGTGGAGAAAAGATCTCTTTGTCCTATTTTTGTATTGCTGTTTGTCCTCTCAGGCAGGGGTTATTTAAACAATAATATTCACACACTTTCCTCTAAGAAAGCTTTTTTGGATCATTTTTAAAGGAATATTGCTAACAAGTTATCACTGTCACTGTCATCCCGTTGCTCATCAATTTGTTCAAGCGGGCAGCAGCAACGTCTCTCATTGTGAGACTTATTGTTGCTGTTTTTGGCATATCCAATAGCCACAGGTAGCTTATCAGGCTCTGCCGTGCAGGCACAATACTCTTGGTAGCTTGCTGGGCTCTCCGAAAGGGGCGGAGGAATCAAACACGGGTCAGCCGCGTGAAAGGCCAACGCCCTACTGCTGTGCTATTGCTCTAACCTCAACAAGTTATACAAAATAAATTATTTCAGTTCTGCTTTGGGGACAGGGGTTGGGGTTCAGGATGGAAACATTTGAAATATGGTGGTGGGAAGGTATAATGGTAGTAGGACTTTTGTTCAAATATCAAATGTAATCAAATTGTGAACAACTTCATAAAAATAAAAATTTTTAAAAGAGGTTTTTTTTAAATAAAATCAAATCAGAGTAACTAACCCAGTCATTGCTGTTGGTTGTAGAGGGAAATGTTAATAATTTTTGTTTGGTTTTGGGGCCAAACTCAGCGATACTCAGAGGTTATTCCTAGTTCTGTGCTCAGGAATTATTCCTGCTGGTGCTTGAGGGACAATCAATGTAGGATTCGAGAATCATACTTGGGTCAGCCACATGCAAGGCAAATGCCCTACCCCCTGTACTATATTTCTCCAGCCCCAGAAAATGTTTTTAAATAATCATTTAAAACAATCTCTTTGGGTAGTAGGATAGTATAGCGGGCTCATTCATGCCTTGCACGCAGTTGGCCACTATTCAGTTGCTGGCACTACATCTAATCCCTGAGCACGGAACCAGGAGCAAGCCCTGAGTACAGCTGGGTGTGACCCCAAATCCAAAAACTAAAAAACTCTCTTCCTTGATATTTTTTGGGGAAAAGCTTTGGATTTGGGAATACTCAGGGGTTATTTTTGTCTCTATGCTTAAGGTGCTGGGGATTGAATCAGGATCATCCAAGTGCAAGGCAAGGACCTTAATCTCTGGATGGTCTTTCTGGCTCTTCTTTGTTTGATTTTAGGATCGCTTTTATTTATATTAAAATATATAGTCATTAATTATAGTCTCTAGATTTAGGTATAGAAAATGTCCACATATCAGCTCCCTAAGCCGGAGCTCAGGAAACTAACATTAAATATACCACGCTATGAAACCAAATCAGAGGACTGACTTCTTTCAAATAAAAATGGGATTTCAATTCATTGCTTTTTTGTTTGGGGGCCACATCGCCAGTGCTCAGGGCTTACTCCTGGCTCTATACTCAAGGATCACTCCTGGTACATCCCAAGGTACAATATGGAGTCCCAGGGCAGCAGTGTGTGAAGCAAATGCCCTACCTGCAGTACTATGTCTCTGGCCCTTCAACTCACTGTTCTTTAAACATCTTCCCACCCACTCACCCTTTTGTTTTTTGTTGTTTCTGTGATGACCAGGGGGTTGCACATCTTTGAAGTAGAGTAGTGTACAGTAATTAAAATGACATTGTGGGGCAGGAGGGATAGCACAGCAGGTAGGGCATTTACCTTGAACGCGGCCGACCCTAGTTCGATTCCCAGAATTCCATATGGTCCCCTGAGTACCGCCGGGAGTAATTCCTGAGTGCATGAGGCAGGAATAACCCCTGTGCATCCCGGGTGTGACCCCTTCCCCCAAAAATGACATTATAGGCAAATCTTTAACAACATGAAACTTCAGAAACAACTTAAGTGTTTCTTTTTTAGGTTTTTAGAAGAGAATGTACAGTAAAACCTTATTTTTCTTGGTGAAGAAGTATTTTTGTACTCTGTGAAAATATAAAACTTTGTAAAAAGTTTGTAAGGATATATGCTTAGGAAAATATCTAAAAGCACTTAGTGTTCACTGGTTATGAATATGGACATTGAAAATTTTCTCGTATCTGCTTTTTAACTTTTTCAATGGATGATTACATTTGTAGTAAAAATGTAATCAGTCATTTACATTTTCAGAAATCAACTTAAAATTGTATTCTCAATATGCTAAGAAGTAGACACAGGAATTTATGGGACAAGTGCTTCTAGTCCAGGGAAAAACAGACTACAATTCTCGGCCACGTCTATCATTCCAACCATTTTTATACAGTTCATGAACTAAGAATGGTTGTTATGTTTGTTGACAGTTGTTATGGAACTCAAGAGCCATAATAATTTGTGATGTGAAAGTTATAAAAAAAAGTTTAATCTCAGTGTCCACAATCAAGCTTTCCTGATATGCAGTCACACTCATTATCTTACAAATTATTTATGCTTTTGTACTTCAAAGGCAGTGCTGAATAATCAAGACTGACACCATCTAATCTGCAAAGCAAAAAATATTTACTATTAAACATTTTTCCAGAGAAAGGAATTGCTGATCACCTCTCTTCTAGTTATCTTGAATGTTTTATTCATTGCACTCTGTTTTGGGTTGTTTTGTTTGTTTGTTTGTTTGTTTTTGTTTTTGGGTCACACCCAGCGATGCACAGGGGTCACTCCTGTCAGTGCTCAGGGGACCATATGGGATGCTGGGAATCGAACCCGGTCGGCCGCGTGCAAGGCAAACGCCCTACCCACTGTGCTATCACTCCAGCCCCCATCGCACTGTCTTGGGATGTGGTGGCAGAGCGGGGGCCACCATTACTAGGCAGTATTCAGGGCTTACTCCTGGCTCTGTGCTCAGGGCTTACTCCTGGCTTTGTGCTTAGGGATCACTGCTGGCAGGGCTTTGGGGATTGAACCTGATGAGTCAGCCAGGTGCAAGGTTCAAAGTGCTATCTGCTGTACTATCTCTCTGGCCCCCAGTGTAGTCTTTTTAATTTCTATTATTTTGAGGGTTTTGTTTGTTTGGTTTTGGTTCCAGGGCCATAGTCAGCAGTGCTCAGGGCTTGCTCCTGGCTCCACTTAGGGATCACTCCTGGTGGGCCACATGATGCCAGGGATCAAACCTAGATGGGCCACATGTAAGGCAAGCGCTCAATTCACTGAGTGTTGTCTTTTAAAAAAAAATAGTATTTTTCCTTCGCATGCATGACTCAGAGAGTCAAACCACTTGTGCTTCAGCTTATCTTAGATGTGCCAGCATATTAAACCATGAATTCCTTCCCAGGTTTCTCCCTATACTCCCTGTTCTTCCATTTCCAGTAAGATTTGAAGCAACTTATGTCGTTTGCCCCAGAGGTTAGGGAATCTCATTATTTCCTGATTACTTCTTTTCATGGTCACAGAGAGATGCTGTCAACGCATAGCAGCCCGTACAGAACCCTGGAGAGGAGGCCTCAGGGAGGACGGAGCATGCCCACCACACCAGTTCTTACCCGAAATGCCTACAGCAGCAGCCACCTGGAGTAAGAGCATTTTGTGCCTTTTGTTTTCATTCTGTTGATTTTTTTGCTCTATGGTTTTGTTTTACTTTGTTGTGTTTTTAAATCATTGTCTGATGACTTCCTGATGCAGTCCTTGATTTTATAGATTTACTTTCCTACTCATAATTCCAACTATGTCAGACAAGCAAATGTGCTTTCTGTATTCAGGTTTTAGGTCTGTTTTATTTTCAACCATCATTATCCCCCCCCAGATTTTAGAACTCATTAGTCAGTGGTGAGGGTGAAGATAATGACAAGAGCAGCAACATTACAAGGCATCTACTAGGGGCTGTGCCATTTCCTGTGCACCATATTACTTAGCCCCCACAACAAGTCTGATTATGGATGTTAGATGTTGTTTTTGTCTTCATTTTGCAGAGGAGGAAGTGAGATTTTGAGAGGTTAAATATTTTGCCCATGCTCACGGTGCTGGGAAATGACCTAGTCATGACTCAACCCAGCTATCTCCATCATCAGAGCCAAGTGCTGCCCCCCTGTGCAGTCTGCCTCCACTTCAGACAGTCGAGCCAGCGACTACCCTGCGGGAAGCAGGGACCCTCCACAGACATATTAAGTGTCTGTTTATTTTCTAGACTTTGATGTAGGTTATACATCATCTACTTACCTTCCCTCTTCTCCAGGAAGAATGTGGGATGCACAGTTGACTGAACCTAGCCCTCCTCTTATTTTTTTTTAATTATTTTTATATAATTTTTATTTATTTACTTATTTATTTATTTTTTGCTTTTTGGGTCACACCCAGCGATGCTCAGGGGTTACTCCTGGCTTTGCACTCAGGAATTACTCCTGGCGGTGCTTGGGGGACCATATGGGATGCCGTGGATCGAACCCGGGTCGGCCGCGTGCGAGGCAAACGCCCTACCCACTGTGCTATCGCTCCGGCCCCCCCTCTTATTTTTTTTTTGACCATGGTAATGAACTTACATACGAACCAGTGGATTATGTGAGCAAGAGGGTTCGATGGATCGATCAGCTTTGGGAAGCTTAAGTCGTAGTCAAGCTTGAATGCTGTCAAGTTGTGTCCTTTGTTCTGATTTTGGTTCTATTTCATTCTCTTCCTCCAGGCCCGAATCCTCATCTCAGCACTGCCGCCAGAGAAGTGGGAGCCTGGAGTCCCAGTCCCATCTGCTCTCTGAGATGGACAACGATAAGCCATTTTTCTCCCTCTCTAAATCCCAAAGAAGCAGCAGCACAGAAATCCTAGATGATGGATCTTCCTATACCAGCCAATCGAGCACCGAGTATTATTGCATGACACCTGTTGCTGGGCCTTATTACACCACCCAAACTCTGGACACGCGTGCTCGGGGTCGGAGAAGGTCCAAGAAACAGAACGCTTCAACTTCCAATTCCGGAAGCATGCCCAACCTGGCCCAGAAGGATAGTTTAAGGAATGGTGTCTACTCGAAGAACCAGGAGCAACCTTCGTCCAGTTACTATATTGCTGGTTATGCCCCATACGCAGAGTATGATCTTTATTATAGTGGTGGCTATGTCTACGAGAATGATACTGAGGGACAATATACGGTCAATCCTTCCTACCGGTCCTCCACCCACTATGGATATGACCGCCAAAGGGACTACAGCAGGTCCTTTCATGAAGATGAGGTCGACCGAGCACCTCACAATCCATATGCAACTCTTCGTCTGCCCAGGAAAGCTGCTGCGAAGTCAGAGCACATCACCAAAAACATCCACAAGGCCTTAGTTGCAGAGCACCTACGTGGCTGGTATCAGCGAGCTTCTGGTCAGAAGGATCCGAGTCACAGCCCTCAGACTAGCTTTGACTCAGACAGGGGTTCTCAGAGATGCCTGGGGTTTGCTGGGTTGCAAGTACCCTGTTCTCCAAGTAGTCGAGCATCTTCCTACTCTTCAGGTAAGACCATTGGGAAGTTCGTGAGAGCTGGAATTCAGTCACCTCACAACTTCCCCTTTCTGCCTTCAAGAATCATAGCGGTTTTTTGGGGAGGTTTTTTTTTTGCTTTTTGGGTTACACCCGGTAATGCACAGGAGTTATTCCTGGCTCTGAACTCAGGAATTACTCCAGGCGGTGCTCATGGGACCATATGGGATGCTGGGAATCAAACCTGGGTTGGCCGTGTGCAAGGCAAATACCCTACCCACTGTGCTGTTGCTCCAGCCCCAAAAATCATAGTTTTAACCCATGAGTTATATCATGGTTTATGTCATGTGAAGACCCAAGAGTGATAATTCTTAGGAAACACCACAATCAAAACTGCCATCTTAAAAAAGTTCTCCTCCAGCTTTTCAAAGACCATCCTCCATTTGAATTTGACCTTGATCAAACCTTTGAATTTGAAATTAACCTCACGAGCAGGTGTGAGGTTAAAAATCTAACAGGAATTTTTTGAGTTCTGTAAACTTTAAACCCTATATCTGTATCTTATCTACCCTATATTTTATCGTTTCTGGTGCTTCCAATTGCATCTATTAAAACTGTTTAAGTCAGTAGAGTTCGATGTACTAAAGAAGTATTAAGCAGAAAGCAATTTGTATTCTATATCCTTCCCTGTTCATCCCCAGGATTTTGAGCATTGAAAGGCAGTTGTGAGACCAGGAAGAGGTCTCAGAGGACTAGCGTGCAGGCTTTGCATGCTGGAGCCATGGGCTCGTCTCCCAGGCATCACTAGGCATAACCACCAAGCACCAAACCATATGTAAAACCTAAGCACTGCTAGGTGTGGCCCCAAACAACAAAAGGGGCAGTTGTTTTGAATAGTCAGATAACATTCATAAGATTTCTAATCATTCTGGTAGAGATTAGACATTTATTAAGCACAGTTCTACATAATTTGCATGCCTTGACTCAATTTGAAATCATGTATTCCTCTTTATGATTGTCTAAGATTTTCTTTTTTCTTTCTTTTTTTTTCTTTTTGAGTCACACTGGCGATGCTCAGGGGTTACTCCTGGCTCTGCACTCAGGAATTACTCCTGGCGGTGCTCGGGGGACCATAGGGGATGCTGGAAATCAAACCTGGGTTGGCCGTGTGCAAGGCAAATACCCTACCCACTTGCGGTATCACTCCAGCCCCAAAATGTCTAAGATTTTCAAAAATAATTTTGGTAGAGATGTTTTCTTCACACATTTATTTTTGACCCCTAACTTCAAGAACATTGTGATAGAGTTACTGCATACCCCCAGCCTTGTTAAGTACTTTAAGATATGGGGGCATACAAGAAATGTCTATGTCTGGTTTCATTCATTTGACAGACAAATGGGCATGTCCAAGATTCTGAGAAGTGTTGAACCAGTTGTTGGCACCAATGAGCTCCTACTCATGGTGGCAACCAGAGGAATGGATAAGCACTGAGTCATTTTAAAGCTCTAAAAATTGAATGAAGTCTTGAACTGCCTGGAAATTAGAGAACATGAGTTTTTTACCTCCAGGCATGACAGCTTAGTGAGACAGAGCAAAGGAATTCCCAGGTCATTGGGCAACAGTCCGAGAAAAACAGCACCTTTAAGTTTCGCAAGCTTGTTGACAAGAGGCATTTCCATGGAGATTTTTATTTGGGTTCATGTTCTCTTTATCTATGCGGGACTTTGGACTTCTGTGTGGGCTTTCCTCTCTGTCACCATATCTACCATAGGAAAAGTCTTCTGTAGCGCTCTTATGTCTGGCTCTGTTCTAGAGAATGCCTTCCTCCTGACAAATGAGGGTGTTGCATGAGAAACTTTCCTGGGCTGAGTGATACAAAAAAAGAACCAAACAATGAGTACTGAGATGTGTTTGGGCAGATATGTGGGCACAGGACTGGGTAAGGCCTCCTTGAGCAGAGAGGCCTAGAGAAGCAAATATTGTATAGAAAACTAGACAATCCGAGCTATTGTGAAGATGAGATCGAAGTTCTTCCTGGAAGGACCCAGACTAAGCCTTGCTAATAGCTCTAGAATTTGACCCTACAGATCAAACATTAGTTTTTAAGGAATGGGGGGATAGACTCAGTGCTCCCAGAAATCCCTTTTGAAATACTTCTTATTCTTATCTACATTTTATAACAATAGAAATCTATTCCAGCAGCCACACATCAGTGCCACAGAGAGAAAAAGTTCCAGTTACTTGTCATAAGTAGTCAGGAGTTTTTTATCTTGCCAGCGACCCTGAGGCCCACTTGGTGACTCAGATTTAGTAGTGATGATAGCCAACATTTACTGGCAACTTACTTTGTGACACCTGGCACATTCACACCTTTATATGCATGTGGCAGTTTACTGTTATTATCCTAATTTTGCAGCTGAGAGGACTCAGAATTTAAATGAAGCTGACCAAGCCTTGAAGCTAGTAAGTGGTAGAGTGGAGATTCTAACCCAGCTCTGATATCTTAATTATCAAGCCTCACAGCTCCTTCCTTTGAACTGTAAAACATTTGGGGACTGGAGAGAGAGTACAGCTGATAAGGTATTTGCCTTGCATTTGGCCAACCCAGGTTCTATATCAGAATCCCATATGGTCCCTTGGCTATCTCCAGGAATAATTCCTGAGTACAAAGTCAGGAATAACTCCTGAGCATAGCCAGGTGTGTTCCCCCACTTCAAAAAAAAAAAAAAAAAAGTTTAGAAACATTCTTCGAAGTTCCAAAAGAGAGTATTGTAGCCTTGAGTTAAAATCTCCTAGCACAAGGATCCCAGATGAGTTTTGAACTGTGCTTGTACCATTCTGACTGCAAGTGTTTTGTAAGTGTGAGGGAGAAGAAAAGGATGCCAGATGCTGGGAATAGGGAATGGAGGAAAACTGGAAGGGTACATGAGCAGTGCTGGTGTTTTAGTTCTGGACAAAACCAGTAAGGCATGGTAGTCACCTGTGCATCTGAGTCATGGAACAGGGCTGGTTTTAGAGAGGACAGAGGACAGTGATTAGCCATCCCTGGCTTTCCTCCCAAATTATGTTCTGATCTTGTTCCAGTTCAGTGCTTTAGTAAAACTAAGTAGCTTCTTTTTGAAATCCTAATTAATCTCTCTCTCTCTTTCTCTTTCTCTCTCTCAAAGAAAAAAAAAATACATGTTTTTTACCCTGCTAGTGAAACCTTTGGCTAAAGAGTAATTCAAAATTAATTAACTAATTAATTTTTAAAACTTTTTTATAAAGTAATTCTGGCATCTTGTGGGATGGTTTTCTTCCAAGGGCCTCTAAAAAACTCAAGCTTGTCACTTTGCCTTTGCAACCGAATCTTATGTACCCAGACATTATGGTCCAAATGGAAACATGTTCATGATATATGAACATTTTCTTTTCAGTTTATGTTTTGGGTTTTCTGGAGGTTTTTTTTGAAGGGTTGCCTTTTGGGTCACACCCAGCGATGCTCAGAGGTTACTCCTGGCTCTGCACTCAGAAATTACTCTTGGTGGTGCTTGAGGAACTTTATGGGATGCCAGGTATCAAACTGGGACTGACTATATGTAAGGCAAATGTCCTGTCTGCTGTACTATCACTCCAGCCCATTTGGGTTGTTTTTTGATCATGTCTTTTAATTAACCTCATTTCCATTAATGATATTATTAAGTTAGTCATTCCTTATTGAGTGCTTACTCTTTGCAGGCACAGCGCTAATTATTTTCATACATTTCCGACTTTCACCTGATATCACTGCTATGTAAGAAAACAAGATTTGTTCTTTACAGATGAAGAAGCTGAGGCTTATAGAAAATAAGCCATTTGCCTGTGGTCAAATAACCAGTAAAATGAGCAAACTGGATTGTGAACTACATTGGTTATAAAAGTTGTATCTTGGAGCTGGAGTAATAGCACAGTGGGTAGGGCGTTTGCCTTACACGTGGTTGACCCGGGTTCGATCCCCAGCATCACATTATGTTCCCCCGAGCACCGCCAGGAGTAATTCTTTTTTTTTAATTTTATTTTATTGAATCACCATGTGGAAAATTACAATGCTTTCAGGCTTAAGTCTCAGTTACACAATGTTGAAACAACCATCCCTTCACCAGTGCCCATATCCCACCACCAAAAAAAAAAAAAAAACACAGTACACCTCTCATCCCGCCCCCCCCCGTGCCCCCCCCATGTAACTGATAATTTCACTTTACTTTCTATTTACTTTGGTTACATTCAATATTTCAACACAAACCTCACTATTATTGTTAGGAGTACCCCACTAGTCAGACCTGTTGTGAAGAGGTATGAGGTCCTGCGGCCGCGCGGTTTTGTATTTCTGTACTTTAGCAACTAAGTCCAGGGAGATTTCTTCCAGATATTGGATCATTGCAAGCTTGTAAACCCCATCTGTGATCGTCATAATATGGCGGTCACCACGCCCTTCACCCCCGGCAAGGAAGAGGCGAGAGAGAGAAATACCTTTCCCCTCCTGGGCGGGCATCGGGCCGCGGCTTAGTTCTCAGTCTGGAGACATTCTGCGAGGAGCTGTCCATGCCAAAAAATTTAGCTGGCATCTGGAGTCACATTCGTGCGGCCCCCGGGATCACATCTTGGCAGCAGGAGGGGCCGGTGCCTCCCCCAGGAGTAATTCTTGAGTGCATGAGCCAGGAGTAACCCCTGTGCATCGCCGGATGTGACCCAAAAAAAAAAAAAAAAGTTGGTTCTTAATTTCTGTACACAGCTGATGATAGTATATGTCTGAATTTTTCACAGATAATTTTCACTTTGAATATATTCACAAATTGTATCTCTCCTTCTATTTTTCTTTGTAGTGTCTTCTACAAATGCTTCTGGAAACTGGAGGACCCAGCTAACCGTAGGCTTATCTGACTATGAGACGCCCGCACATTCTTACACCAGCTGTTACGGCAATATCTATAACCCTTTGCCCTCTCCAGGCAGGTAAGGAATTAATGCTTGAAAATTCTGGTGGCCTTCTCCTGGCCAAAAGAAGTCAGGAACTGGGCCAGGGATATAGCCCAGTAGTAGAGTTCCTGCTGAGTAGGTGTCTAGCTTTGGGTTTAAAATCTGGTGCCACACAACCGTACATGCTTACACGTATTCATGCATGCACACACACACACACACACACATGCACACATGCACTCACACACATAAATTCATAGATCCCATTTTACTTTATAAATACTAAGTAATATATTTCAAGGGCTGGCAAGTAATAACCTATGGGCCCAAACCAGCTGCTACCTATTTATTTTCATAAAGATTTATTGGAAAACAGCCTTGCTCATTTATTTACATGTTATCTATGTTTCTTTTGCCCTGTAAGGGCAGAACTGAGCAAGTTACAGTAACAGAGACCCTTAACTAACAAAGTCAAACATATGTGACTCTTTTTAAAAAAGTTCAGCAATTCCTCACCTAGAACATTTAAATTTGACCATGTTCCAAGAGTTCTATCTTCTATGTCTGAAGGATTATTTCTTTATTGCAGTACTGTGTCATTAATATATCCATTTATTATCTATTTATATTATGTTATTCCAAGATTCCCCTGGAATCTTGCAGGGAAAATATCTCTGCTCCAGAAAAGGCTATTCATACCAAGATTCTTCTGACATTTGTTGGGCTGGATTTCAAACATTTGCTGTCGTACTGTGTCCAACCCTATGTTCATTAAGAAGTAACAGACACAGCCAGCTGTCTTGTTGATCTCTAAAAGTAGTTCTTTGAAAATGTTTAGAGAAAATATAGAGGAACAATTTGTTAGAACAAGATTTCAGAACTGATCACAAACTCTGAAGTACGTTTTCCATTTTTTACATACATACACAGAGCAGTTGACTTTGAAGAGATCTTTTTCCCTTCACTTTTACCCAGAATAGAATCTGTACGTGTGGTGCCAAGAAGTAGGGCACTTTCGGATTTTCATTTGGAAAATTTAATTTTGCTTTAAGTCAGATGGCTTCAGGCATAGGAGCCTTATAGACTGTGACTTACAAAGGTGTCTGCACAGGTGAATTTGAGAAGTTCATTTCTTATTAAAGCATCCAATGTTATAAGCAAACTGGAGATATTCAATGCAAAAAGCTTTTTATTTTTTTTCCAAGTTCAATTTGAGTTTTTCTTGGCTTGCAATGTTAAGCCAATTGTCTAAACTCAACAAAGGCTGTGCTCAAAATAGAATTTTAATAAAAATAAATCTCAGAGGTTGTCAAATAGCTTGGACTTCTGTCAGTAATCTTGAAAATGAGTTTAAGAGAAAAAACTGAAATGAGTTTGACCCAAGATTTCAGTGGAAGATTTTAAGTTCAATTCTAGTCATTTTGTATAATACATCTTCAGATAGTTTTTATGTTTGTATACTTTTACATTTCTTTCAGATCTTATGTAAAATATCTAATGCCTAAGACATGGCTAATATGTTTAGCATCAACTTTCATTAGACTTGAAAAGTGTTAAGCATTTTTAGGGGAAATCAGTTTTTTACCAGTTCTCCCATCTATTTCAGATAAACAGAAAAAGCTTGCTGGGGAAGCTGAGGACAGAGAAGGCATAGTGTACAGGAAATTAGATACTATTTAAAGCTCCCCATTGTGTGTGTGTGGGAGTGGGTAACTTGTGTGTATACACACACATGCTATGAGTTTATGATGGAAAATTAGGAAATAATGAAGGGATAAATAAGTAGAAAATATTCTAGAGATACTACCCATTGACATTATGGCACATTTCATATTTTTCTATTTCCATTTTAACATCAAAATACAGTTTTAGAGTCATTGGAGTCCCCCTCTTCATCCATTCATTTATTTAGGGTTTTTTAAAAATTATGATATAGCTCAATTTAACTTGAGCTGTTAGCAAGGAAAGTCACAATTACAATTACCCATAAAGCTTTGGAAAGTTTCTCTAAAGTTGCATGTTGTTTCTGATGAAAACTACTTTTAAAATAAGAGAAATTCCAGGTAAAAATAAAGAACTCTAGGGACCTGAGAGATAGTACAGAAGACAGGGCACTTGCTGTTCATGTAGTTGACCCAGGTTCAATCCCTGACATCCCATATGGTCCCCAGAGCATCACCAGGAGTGATCCCTGAAGCTAGAGTCAGGATTCGCCCCTAAGCATCTCTGGGTATGACCCAAAAATCAAAAATACTTTTTAAAAATAAAAGAATTTTAGGTAACTCACTGTTTGAGATTTCAAATGCTTTGCAAAAGATTAGTATCTTTTTTAATGAAAAATGAACTACATATTACTTACAGATCATCTCTCCCAAAGTGTCCAGATATTAATGGTCCTGAAAGCTGAAAATTTTTACAAATATTTTTCTCCTGGTATGATGTAGTATAATTGTCAGGAACATCAACTTTCCAAAAGCACTAGAAATGTTGATGTCTTATGCTACTGTGTATATAATAATAGTGAAAATTTTGGCTCTACTGCTGTAAATTGTTTTCAAATAACTTTATTTCACTTCCTGTTTTCCATTTCCCTTCCTCTTCTTTATCTAATTCTACTATTACTAGGCAAAACCCAGGGCTTCTGTCCCGGAGAATGGTTGTGTCTCCAGAAATGAGATCAGTTTTTAATTCTCTTTTGCTAAGTGTAGCCAGCTGTAGTAAGTACAGTCCCTTCAACCTGTGTGTTTCTTCTTGCATAGAGGAGTTTTGCTTGCTCTGACTCATGGAGATTTTATATTAGGTGAAAATGCTAAGTATCTATTTCCAAAGATCTTCCAATGCCTTTTAAATCACCTTTACTAAAAGATAGTGAAATTTGAAATAAAAACAAATCTACCAACTAACTATTCTAACCTACTAGTATAAGAATGAGGTTTTGCTTATTGGAATGGTTTGTCAATAGAATAATCTTATTGGATATAACATTCAAATATGCCTGCAATTTTTGTCAGATTTTCTTCCAATTTATATTTGATCCATATGTCCCAAGGAGCCCCTGCTTGCTTCTAAATATATTTGTCCCTGAAAAAAAAAGTCCAGTATATTACTTAAGTTTTAAAAATTTTTAAAATAAAAAACTATTGGTGCGGAGGGCAAAGAAATAGTGCAGGAAAGAGACTTGTCTTGCATGTGGTCAAAGTTGCCAACTCTGGTTCAATTCTCAGCATTATTCATGGTCCCCTGATACCACTTAGGGCTCACTCTTGAACTCAGAGCCAGAAGTAGCCCCTGATCACTGGACCATGGTTCTCCCACATTCCCCCCATCTCTTTCCCACACACACAATTTTTTTGTTTTTTGTTTGTGGGATTGAACCCGGTTCAGCCTCATACAAGGCAATCACCCTACCCACTGTACTATCTCTCCACACACCACCCCCATGCACACCTTTTAAATACACAGGACTAGCAGCCTGGCTCAGATGGTAAAGAACATGCCTTGCATGTGAAAGGTCCTGGCTTTAATCCCTGGTATCACATGTCCCTCTGCCCTTTAGCAAGATGGGAATAGGTCCTAGTGGTCCTTGAGCACCATAAAAGTGACCCCAGCTCCCCAAAGGATTATGGGTGTGATATAGGGAGAGAGAAAATAAGGCATGTGTCAAAGATTTATTTGACTAATTCATGAGAGAGTCACAGACTGGTCAAACTGCTTCCAAGAGAATTTAAGAGACTGAATTCAACACCAAAAGAGAGATTGCTGGAATAAGATATCTAAATTAGATTTTAAAAGCCGGCTAATGCTCTATAGGATAATAAAGCTATAATTGCTATTTTTTTAGCAGACAGTTGTTACTTGTATTTATTCCAGAAAAAACCCTTAGGTTGGAGTGATATACAACAGGTAGTGTGTCTACCTTGCAGATGGTTGATCCAGTTTCGAGCATCATCGGGTGTGATCCAAAAAAACGATTAACAACAACAACAACAACAAAAAACCCAACAAACCAAAAGCCCTATCAGTTCTTTTCTTTCCTTTCCTTTTCTTTTCTTTTCTTTTCTTTTCTTTTCTTTTCTTTTCTTTTCTTTTCTTTTCTTTTCTTTTCTTTTCTTTTCTGTTCTTTCTTTTTGGGTCACAGCCAGCAATGCTCAGGGGTTGCTCCTGGCTCTGTTCCTGGCTCTGCACTCAAGAATTACTCCTGGCAGTGCTCGGGGGACCATATGGGATGCTGGTAATCGAACACAGGTTGGCTGCGTGCAAGGCAAAACACCCTACCCGCTGTGCTATCACTCCAGCCCAACCCTATCAGTTCTTAACCAATATCTTAACAAAATCTGGGCTCTAGTCAATAGTAGATATAAGTTCAATGAAGGAATATTTCTCTCAAAAATTGAGTACTCTTTGCATGAACCTGTCATCCAATGCTCCAGTTGACTGAAAGAACATGCAGCTTTCCTTGCCTCATTTCCAATTTTTGGAGAATGTTCTTAACAATGCTTCCTACTAACGTCTTTTATGTGTAGTCATCCTTTTGCTCTGAAACAGAAATGACCATAAGTAGTAACTTTACTGGTTTCTTTTAATAGACAGTACACAGAGACCAGTCAACTGGACAGTACGGATGGACACGCCTTGGAGGACAGCCTGGAGAGTGGCGAGCAGAGGCTCTTTTGGCACGAGGACTCAAAGCCTGGAACATTAGTCTGAGCTGGGGTTGGACCTCTTGACCAAGCACTGCATTCTCTCACGGGTGTGCCTTGCAAAATGTGTTCCCAGAAGGCCGTTGGCCTTGCAAACCTAAAGGCAGCAAAGGTTGAAGAGAGGACTCACTTGGCCCTGAAATGAATCACACACCAGGCCATGCAAAGCCCCTCAATGATGAATTGCCTTTCACATTCTAGGCACTCACCTAACAGCAAGATTGAACCACCCCTGAACCATGGCCAAGAGAGAACTCGGCCTTTATCAATAACAAGCACTTTCAAGGGGATGAAAGTTGTTGAAGGCAAACCTTCAAACTGTGAAAAGTTCATTTAGGGTTTGCAAGAGGAATGAAGGACAGGGAAATTTGAGAGCACAGTTCAGGATGATGAGAAGAGGGAGGCCAGGTTGTTATTGCTCGCCACCAGAAAGTTTGAATTTGCAAGCTGGCCAAGAATAGCACACTGTTTCTATATGGACCTGAACAATTTTGACAGTATTGGAAAATTACTTGAAGCTGGATTTTCATGAAGTTCTGAATGAGTGTAAATGTGTTTAGGATATTGTAAAGAGTGATGGTTTTCAATAAGCACCATAAGATGGGTTCTGGAAAGACTGATTGCTGAAGCATCCTGTAATATAACTTTATGGTAGCAGATTGGGGAAAATGAAGCAGCCCACTGAATAATTGACAAACTGCTTGGATAATTTTCTAAGGTACAATATCATTGAATTTTTTTCTTTTCACACCAATGGCATGATAAGCTATTATTCAGGCTAGTACCTCTCCAACTTGGCTGTTTGAAATGGCAGAATTGATACAGAAAATTTTTACAATCGAGTGTTTGAAAAAGCATTTTAAAGTGATACAGAAAGAACCAAAAGGAGGACCAGAATGATAATACAGCAGGTAGGGCATTTGCCTTGCACATGTCTGACCTGGGTTCAATCCTCGGTATTCCTTAGGGTCCCCCAAGCACTGCACAGAGTAATTCCTGAGTGCAGGGTCAGGAGTAACCCCTGAGCATCTCTGAGTATGACCCAAAAAAATACCCTCTCCCAAAAAAAATAGAACACAAAAGAAAATAAATGAGGAAAAAAAGTATCATTTTAGATGATTTGTGTGCCTTAATATGGTGAACATTTGAAAAGAAACATGCTGTCTGGATTCCATACATAGCTGTAAGTCACCAAGTGACAAAGACTGATTCGTCATTTAAAAACAAACCCTCCAAGCTGCAGTAGATTTAATTATGAGGCTTAACTACCTCCTCCTTTCCTTGAAAGAACTAATTAGCTATGATTTATTGTATGTTTTTTAAGCAAATATTTCCATATTCCAGATTGATCTTTTTGTCATCTTTATTCTGCTTCGAAATTCTATAAAAGGTGCTCCTCCCCCCCACCCCTCTTTTATACAGGTTTCGTGTTCATATTGTGAATAGACATTTCTGAACAACTTTTTTGGAACATTTTCTATCTATATTCCAAAGCATGTAATATATACATAAAGATGATTTGTTAAATTGGTCCTTAGTCATTTGTATCATTAAAAATGAAGTTAGGGGTAAAGATTTGGAAAATAATAATGTGCAAAAAAATAACATTCCTTTTGCATACTTGTATAGTCTTCTAGAAACAAATACCCTTTTGCATATTCTTTTACTGTTTTGACTTTTTAAGACCTATTATTTTTTTACGTAGGTCAATAAACTAAAGGTGTGCTACTGAAATGTTTATGTAGTCTTCCATTTACTCTCAGGGTTTTCATACGAGGCATTTAAAGTACTCTACTTCAGGTAATCATGTTGGGCAAAATTGCAGATATTTATAGTGTTACCATATTTTGTTGATTCCAGGATGAACATTTTCTTCAATACGTACATCTCTGAAATGGGTTCATTATTTCACTGATGGTGTGTTCTAGTTGAATTGGCAGTACTTTTTACTCCTCAGTGATACATTAGAATAGTGATGTGTCTTACAATAGAGATAGATATCTTAGAATTGTGGAAGTATGGTAGTTGTTTGCTGCACTAAGTATGAGATTTTTAGGCTTCATAGTCTTGCATGTGTTATTTGTAATAAATAATTATCCTAGTTTTGCAGACTACCGAACAAGTTTTTTGTTTTTCAAATTCAAGAATATACTTCATCTGACATTGTTGATCTTGTACAATAGTGAGAGGGTCGCAAAAAATGAAATATAGGGAGATGTTAATGTTTCCACTGAGTATCTAACATAAAAACAACCTTTCCCAGTTCAAAATATGCGATGTTCAGAATTACAAGTATATCTTGAAAGAACAAATAGAACTTGGCTCCCGAATGGAAAAAGAAGATATAAGAGTGGGAGCTCAGCAAGCGACTTTGTCACCTATTGTGGTCACATGACCACGTTGTAAGTAAGTTGTAAAGCTAAAACTCAAATCTTAGGTTCTCTATTCACCGCAGCATCATAAAAGCAATTGCTGGTGGCCAGAGAGTCATCCCACAGGCTGGAATACATGCTTTGCATGTCAGAGGTCCGGGTTCACCACCAGGAGCAACCCCCAAGCACCAAAGTGAAGGTAGACCCTGGGCCCCGCCAGGTGTGGCCTTCCAACAAAAACAAACAGAAAAAGCAACTTGCAAAGTCTACCTCTCTTGCAAAGAAAATTTTAAAAGTTTAAAAAAAAAAATCCAAGAGTCATCCTGGAAAGAGGAGTGTCATTGGGAGGGCTGGAGATCAGATCCGTGAAATCGGGAAAGGGCGGGGCAGAGCAGCCTGCAGTTTGTGGCTTTTCAAGATGTGCAATGCAGACACATCTGATCGGGGTGTAATTGGAGATATTCCTAATGAAGGGCCAATTAGCAGCCAACCCGACAGGAGTTACCTTTGCCGAAAGGGTAGGAGGGAATAAAGAGATCTGAGGGATTCACTCCAAGGTACAAGATGGCAAGACATAGACTCGTAGACTTGCTTCCCAGCCCCCAGCCATCTCCCTCACATACGACACCTAACTCTCCCAGAAAAGTCATTCTTAAGGTTGTAGTTTTCTGTTTTCAGCAGCACATGTTTCCATAAGGAGATCAAAGATTGGGAAGCTGAGAAAGATCTCATCAAGCGTAGTGGGAGCCTGAGACTGGGAAGGGCCTGCCTACTGCCCTTCAATTATCACAGAAGTCTCGCTGGGAATTGATAGTGGGTGTCTGGGCAGACATCCTCATCTTTATAAAGCAGTGGTTAAATGCAAGAGCTTTGAAGTCAGGAGGACCTGGAGACAGGCTGTCCGGCTGGGTCTCAGTCCCAGTCTCACCTCTTGCTGGTTGGATGAACGACAGCATATGTTTTCTAACCTCCCTGAGCCTCTGTCGCCTCTCTGGTACACATCACACAAGGGTAAGTGTAGGCTGCACAAGATAATTTATGTAAATATCACGGTACATCTAGTCTCCAGCCAAGACTTCAAAAGCAAACTATTTCCAGAAGACAAGGTAGTAAGTGAAGTTTAGTATTGAAAGAGATCTAGAGTCAGAGATAGAGTAGATAGGTCTGGGCATTTGCCTACAGTAGACTGTAACTGCTACCTGGCTCAAATTCTAGTACTGCTGGGTATGGCGCCCCCAAACAAAATAAGAAGCTAGAAATAGTACAGCAGGCAGGGCACTTGCCTTGCATGTGGTCAACCCAGGTTCAATCCTCAGCCCCCCATTTCGTTCGCTGAACGCTGCCAGAAATGATTCCTGATAACAGAGCCAGTGGTAAGCCCTGAACATCACCAGTGTGCGCCCCCCCCTAAAAAAATAAAATAATTAAAAGAAAAAGAGATCTAGACAGTTTAGATTCAGTAAATTGCACTATCTCTATTTAGCCACTGAAGCACTACTTGAATCTTTGTCATGATTATTCAGGCATTGTCATGGGCACCTGGAACACCCTTTTCTTATCTGATCAATGGAAAATTTGTAATTACTAATTTCAGAACAAAAACTGTGGAAGAAAAGGTTGTGTTCAGTAGTTTGCTCATTATATATCTAGGAGGTACCCCAGTCCTTAGCACTGTAGGATTGTCGTCCCGTTGTTCATCGATTTGCTTGAGCAGGCACCAGTAACATCTCCATCGTGGGACTTGTTACTGGTTTTGGCATATCGAATACGCTTCGGGTAGCTTGCCAGGCTCTGCTGTGCGGGCGGGATAGTCTCGGTAGCTTGTCGGGCTCTCCAAGAGGGGCAGAGGAATCGAACTCAGGTCAGCTGCATGCAAGGCAAACGCCCTACCCTCTGTGCTGCTGCTTCAGTCCACCCCAGTCCTTATTACATACAATTAACAAACATGCAAAATAAAAACTTCATAAAGTATTAATTTGTGGAGGGAGGTTTCACCAAGGTTTAACCCAAGGAATTGAACAAGGTGTTTTCCAGACTTTCAACCAGAGTTCTCCTGGACTAAAGTGAGGTTAATTCGCTGTACTATAGCTCCTGCACCAGTTAGGGCCCATTAAGAGGCTTCCTTAAATCAGGTGCCTCAGCTAGCCATTGGTTCCCAGGCTGACAGAAAGACTGGCACCTGCCTTTTTTATGCACAGGAAAATACAAGCATTCCAACTAATTGGATTGCCAGTTTAGCAAATGAAAATACAGAAAATTGGGGCCAGAGCAATAGCACAATGGGTATGGCACTGCCTTGCACGTTGCTAAGCCCAAGTTCAAACCCAGCATCTCACATGGTCCCCCGAGCACCACCAGGAGTAATTCCTGAGTGCAGAATCAGAAGTAAGTCCTGAGTACTGCCAGGTATGGCTTCAAAAAAAATAAAAGAAAACACAAAATGTCCAGTTAAAGTTATTAAACAGTTCTAACTGCTAATATTTTTTAATTTATTGTAAGGGTGGGGGAAGCTTAATAAAGCTTAATAAAGGATATTAGTATTTTCTGGGGCAAATAATCAAGAAGGAATGCCAGGGGCTGGAGCAATAGTACAGCGGGTAAGGCATTTGCCTTGCTGCCTTGCACGTGGCCAACCCAGGTTCGATTCCCAGTATCCCATATGGTCCTCTGAGCACTGCCAGGGCTGATTCCTGAGTGTAGAACCAGGACTAACCCCTGTGCATTGCCAGGTGTGACCTATAAAGCAAAAAAAAAAAGAAGAAGAAGGAATGCCAAACAGAATCATTAAACACAAAAACGTGCTATAGATATGAGGTACCTAGAAGCCCTATTTAAAGAGGCATCTGCCCAGAGACAGATGGGACAGGAGGTGCCTGAGAATCTCCCGCTGTTGGTTCTGTGACGAGTTGCAGGGAGGTAAGCAGCACACTGTCCCCACCAGAAAGATGCTGACGCTACTCATCCAGACCCTTTCTTCAGACCTGGAACCATTCAGGCCAGTCATTTGTTCTGCAAGTTACGCACAGTGGAAGCTGTTCTGCCTGAAACACTTGTCTGAGAAACCTCAAAGGTACTTTAGTCTCTGCTACAGTTTCGCTTACAAACTGGTCAATGAGGACACCCAGGGGTTTACTTGGGTTATTGCAGGCGGGTGGTTTGGGCCCAGCGCTACACTGTGTGGCCTGGTGCTAACACCCTATCAACTGGAGGAGGCAAGGGTCCTGCTTCAATCTTACATATTCTACAGATGTTTGATAAATGGTGAAGGATACACAGCTGTAGGGACTACTCAGGGATGCCACCAGAACCACATAATAAAGCATAGATGCGGGAGTCACCTTACATTAAGCAATTCTAAGAGTCATGAGAAGACATGACACCTTGTTCCATCTTGTTCATTCTTGTTCACAAATGGTTTTGGCAGAGAAGTTGAGGGACTCCCGAGTACTGCTCAGGAGATCTGAGGCCCCTCCCAGTGAGTCTTAGTCAACTGGCCTGAGGACATGTTGTCACTTAATCTCTAGGCCATGCGCAGGGTCACATCAACAGTGTTTGAAAGATCATGTGGTACAGGAGCTAGAACTGCGGTCAACCACACTCAAGGCATGCAGCTTAGCCCCTCCACCGCTCTTCAGCCAAGCTAATGTTTTTCTACCCTAGGGTGCAATTTCATGCGAGCTATATTTAGAGTTGCCAGATTTAGCCCCCCCAAAAAATTTAAGTAGAGAGTGATCATGTAAAATGTTCAGTTAAAATAAACAACAAATAAGTTTCATGTGTGTATCTCCATGCATGCCATTTACTTGATCTGACGTTCTCTTCCCTGCTCCATCACCAAGGCGACCAGACATTTTAATAAATAGAGCTCACAATTTCATCATGGCATAGATCTTCTGGATTAAGCCTGCCATTTCTGTACTGAGCACATATCAGGAATAGAAAATGTCTTTAATAGAGTAACAAGGGCCTCAAAACATAGAAACCTGCCTTAGGAATCAAGACTTAAAGTCAAAGGAGAGAAGTTGAGTTTCATCAACCTCTTTGGGACTTTTATTGAAACCCTTTCTTGCAGCCTCATGATTTACAACGTTGTCAATGATAGGGGTTCATGCGTACAGCATTCCTATACTGCACCTCCATGAGAATGTCTGCTTCCCTCCAGCATTGTCAATTGAGATGCTCTGGGATGAGAAATTACAAGCCGAGTTGAAATAAAATTAAGAAAATGTTTTAGGTGTTCTGGGTTGCATATCCAGCAAATGCTATTTTTACTTAGATCCACAGCTCCAGAAGACATAAACTATTTCCTTGGCAGAACAATATTCTGAACCCCAATGATTTGCTTTCATTCAGAGTGCAATGAAAATGATGGAGAACATATGAAATCCGTTCTTTAAAAATACTGGTAATCCTGTTGCCCACCTGGAGCTGAAATATGAGCAAATTTCAGCTCCTTGGAGCTCGGTAAATTGAATATATTGTCAGCAATTATTTCTTCTAATAATGTTGCTGCAAGTGCCTGAAGCAGGGGGAAATATTTCATGGTTAACCTGAATTTAAGTACTAGTGGAGGAATTTGGCTTTTAATTTTGTAAAAGTGAATCATTAAAACATAGCAGTGGAATTTTAAGTCATTCCCTGACTTGAGCACCCGTGTCCATTTCTAATTTGTACCCTACCCTAGTTGGTGAAATTTCTCTAGATCGCTTTCAGAGGAAGAAACCAGGAGATAGCTCAAAGTTACGGAGCACATGCCAGGCATGCCCAAGGCCCTAAATTCAATCTTTCTCCCCACCCCCCACCCCAACACTGTTAGGGTCACCTTGGTGGCTCCCAGCACCACGAGTGTCATATCACCAGTCTAGTAATAAATTATCAGGCTCATAAATTCAAATCCAAGTATCATGGCAGCAGCCCCCAGGCTTCCAGAACCCTGCAGGGGAGCCCTTCTCCACCTCCCCACCCCCCAAAAATCATTTTTTGTACTACATTCTTATAAGCTATGAAAAGGGTGGGGTTGCCTCCTTCCCTACTCTAAGAATGTGAAGAAGAAGTTTTTATGCCTCTCACTTTAGTTAAGGAGATTTGCTGCAGGCCAGAGAGATAGCTCAATGGGATGGAGTATTTGCTTTGCATGTGGGGGGCCTGGATATGATCCCTAGCACCACATGTGGTCCCCCAAGTATTGCCAGAGTGACCTCTGAGCGCTACACTCAGAATAATCTCTGAGCACCACTGGTGTGGCCCAAAACTGCAATAATTCAAAAGTTTGCTGGCAATCTTTGGTGTTGTGTGCTTTATGGAAGCAGTTCCCTCATTTAACTGTTTTCACCAGGCACATTTCCTGTGTGTATGTTTATGTCCAGATTCCCTCCTTTTTAAAAAGGACATTCATTATATTAAGTTAGAGCCCACTGATATTTGATTGATTACATCTCTAAAGACTCTGTTTTCAAGGGAGTTCGTATCTCATGGTACTGGGATTTGGACTCCAACAAAACATATGTGGGGAGGCACTGTTTAACCCAGGATATATTAAATAAAGAAGAAAAACCACCCAATTTCAAAGACTGTCTTTGGGATTAAAATACGATAAAATGATAGACTAACAGGGCATAGGAGTCTTTAAAAAAATCTACTCAGCAAATTCTTAAGAAAAATACTCTTTCTCTTTTTTGAGTCCTGTTGTACCTATGGGACACTTTGCCCCACCCCTAGGTACCCATAACACGATTGTTTCTATAGGAAAGAACACTGAAAATCCTTCCACTGATTGGGGCTGTTTGTGGATGGTGGGTCACAGCTGGTTAACTGTAACCCAAGCCCTGTGCCGGATGCACTATAAAGAAACAGGTTCTGCTTCAGAGAGTCTGGAGTGGGGTCTGAGAACCTGCATTTCTAGCACATTCTTCACACATGCCTTTTTCTCACCTGTGCTCCCTACATCAGGTAACATGGAACTGGTACCTTAAACCAGGGAGCTGGCTTCTGGACCAGGGTTCATGTGCTCTACACACTGTGTGAACAAAAACAGAGTCAGGCCTAGAGGTTCAAGGTTTGATTTTGACACTTGCCTTCCATGTAATCTTGGGGAAAATTCACTTGGCTTCTCGACGTTTCCCCATATTTCCCCCTTCTTTCAAGGTTGATGTGTAGATTAAGGAAGGCTATCTGCATAAAATTCATAGGACAGCGATGGGTCCAGAGTTAATGCTCGTTACATGCCAGTGGTGACGGCAGCACCTTTGATGTTTCATGGCCTGATTCCTGCACGGTCATTGCTAGATTTAGGGGTATGTGTGTAAATGCCTGACCCCAACAGTTGCAATCACATTGACTCTTAGGATTTGGACTTAGGGAGTAAAAGTTTCTGGCTCTGGATGGGTTGAAAATAGCAATGTTTTCATCTTGCAATTTATACAATTATCAGAGGAGCAGCAGAGTCAACATTGCCTGGGGTGGTTAGGTGGCGGCAATGGTCATACAGGAGCACGTCACAAGATGCATATTCTCTAGCTCCATCCCAGATCTGCTCAAGAGAATACACGGTATTTGTTTTTTCATATGGTGTCTGGGACTTAACCCAGAGACTCACATATGCAGAGCAAGTGCTCTCCTGCTGAGCCACATGCCCAGCCAAGGAGGAAGATTTCAAAAAGGCACATGTCGCCGCTGGACACACACTTAGATGAAAATCCCCAGTCTTTTTAAGGCACCCATTGCAACATTACATTTGCCCAGATAGACGCATTTTTTAATAGAATGCCCTCAAATGATGCTTTTATAGAATTTTAATTTGTTCATTAATTTTCCCCCTTTGTTGCTGTTGTTGTTGTTGCCATAAACAGAAGTCACACACCTGTGGTTGTCATACTCACCAAAGGTTTGCATTCAATAGGCCTTCATGCTCAAGTTTATTCACTCCGGGGGTCACTGTGGTGGTGACACATGTGATCACAGAGTGGGCTTACATCTATGGTTTTCATGTTTGCACAAACCTGACGCTGCACCAGAAATCATGCGTTCTGTTGTGGTGCAGGGGATGCAGGCAGCAGATCTACTGGGTCTGTGCCTGCAGTTCATGCAGTGCATGTAGTGCCGGCCAGTCACCAGGGAGGATCAAACCCATTGCTTCATGCTTGTGAGGCTAGCATATGGAGCAATCACCTGGGCCACATGCTTTATCTTTTGTTCTAATTTAATTTGGGGGACACAGCGATGCTGAGGGTTTACTCCTGGCTCTGAGCCTAGGAATCAGTCCTGGTGGAAGCTCAGAGGACTACATGAGGTACTGGGGATTGGTTGAACCCAAGCCAGCCACCCCATGCAAGGCAAGCATCCTATCCACTGTACTATCTCTCCAGCCCTGCCTTATCATTTTTAAACTCAAGATGGCCTTAATTCAGTCCTGCAACTTGGCAACATCCAAATCTCAACAGCAATGCAAACTATGTACAAGTGATCTTGCAAGTTGCTACAGCTTTTTCCAGCAATCTATAAAGATAAATCTAGAATCAGAAGAGCATTCAGGGTCTAAAGTCAACCTGTAAAGCGAAAAAATATGTCATATCCACATAATAACTTATTATTTCATAAAATTTATTAGAGATGTTCTGCATTAAAAAAATAATAGATTGGGGCTGGAGTGATAGCACAGCGGGTTGGGCATTTGCCTTGCACGTGGCCGACTCAGGTTCGATTCCCAGCATCCCGCATGGTCCCCTGAGCACTACCAGGAGTAATTCCTGAGTGCAGAGCCCGGAGTTACCCCTGTGCATCGCTGGGTGTGACCCAAAAAACAACAACAACAACAATAATAATAGACCAAGGTCAGATAAATAGTAAAGATTTCCTTGCCTGGTTTGAGGCCTGCACTACATGTTTTTCTAAGAATTATCAGAAGTGAAACCTGAACACAGAATCAGGAGTAGGCCCCAAGCACCACCATGTGAAGCCTCAATACTCCCTTCCCCCCAAAAGAAGTCGGCACATTTTCAATAAATTTTATATGACTGACTTTGGACTACACTGAAGCTTACTCAAGACCCAGATGAAATCGTGGCTTCTCTTGAAAGACCACACTGTACGAAACAGGCTTATCGAGACAGAGCACTGAGTCCTGGAAGACAGCAGTTCCTCAGAGGTCTCTGCGGACCCCTTACTGAGCCAGTGCCACCGGGGCACCTCAGACGGAACTGGCGTGCCTCTCCGCCCGCTCCAGATGAAGCCCCGGTGGCCACTAACTACCAGAAGCAAAACCCAGGTATGCAGGTTCCAGGACTGAGACTCCAGGCTGGCCCTTCCTGGTCTCCCTGACCACTCCGAGTCCTGGACGTCACGCCCACGACCTGCCTCTGGGCGCCATCTCAGAGCACTGGTGGGGGAAGGCAGGGGACACGCAGGAGTCACCATCTCAGAGCACTGGTGGGGGAAGGCAGGGGACACGCAGGAGTCACCATCTCAGAGCACTGATGGGGAAGGCAGGGGACAGCAGGAGTCACCATCTCAGAGCACTGATGGGGAAGGCAGGGGACACGCAGGAGTCACCATCTCAGAGCACTGATGGGGGAGGCAGGGGACAGCAGGAGTCACCATCTCAGAGCACTGATGGGGAAGGCAGGGGACAGCAGGAGTCACCATCTCAGAGCACTGATGGGGAAGGAAGGGGACACGCAGGAGGCACCATCTCAGAGCACTGATGGGGAAGGCAGGGGACAGCAGGAGTCACCATCTCAGAGCAGTGATGGGGGAAGGCAGGGGACAGCAGGAGTCACCATCTCAGAGCACTGATGGGGAAGGCAGGGGACAGCAGGAGTCACCATCTCAGAGCAGTGATGGGGGAAGGCAGGGGACACGCAGGAGTCACCATCTCAGAGCACTGATGGGGAAGGCAGGGGACAGCAGGAGTCACCATCTCAGAGCACTGATGGGGGAAGGCAGGGGACACGCAGGAGTCACCATCTCAGAGCACTGATGGGGGGAGGCAGGGGACACGCAGGAGTCACCATCTCAGAGCAGTGATGGGGAAGGCAGGGGACAGCAGGAGTCACCATCTCAGAGCACTGATGGGGAAGGCAGGGACAGCAGGAGTCACCATCTCAGAGCACTGATGGGGAAGGCAGGGGACAGCAGGAGTCACCATCTCAGAGCAGTGATGGGGGAAGGCAGGGGACACGCAGGAGTCACCATCTCAGAGCACTGATGGGGAAGGCAGGGGACAGCAGGAGTCACCATCTCAGAGCACTGATGGGGAAGGCAGGGGACAGCAGGAGTCACCATCTCAGAGCACTGATGGGGGAAGGCAGGGGACACGCAGGAGTCACCATCTCAGAGCACTGATGGGGAAGGAAGGGGACACGCAGGAGGCACCATCTCAGAGCACTGATGGGGAAGGCAGGGGACAGCAGGAGTCACCATCTCAGAGCACTGATGGGGAAGGCAGGGGACACGCAGGAGTCACCATCTCAGAGCACTGATGGGGGGAGGCAGGGGACACGCAGGAGTCACCATCCCAGTGCACCAACGGCCTTGACCCAGAGACTCCCAAGTGAATCTCAAAATGGATTCTCTCCCCACAGAGATGTCTCTGGACCCCAACCACTTACAATTTCAGAATTTCAGAAGCACACGGCCTCTGATGATATTCATAATAAGCCACAGAAACTAACTTATCTAGCACCTGCCCCTGGCAGGCAGGCTTGAATGGTGGTGGGAAAATTTGGGCAAACCATAATGCCCCAAAGTAGAGAGAGAGTATAGGGAAAATTGTCTGCCATAGAGGCAGGGGGAGGGCTGGGATGCGGGGGAGATAGGGGATGGGGACATTGGTGGTGGAAAATGCACATTGGTGGAGGGATGGGTGTTCAATCACTGTATGACCGAAACTCAAGCATAAAAGCTTTATAACTGTATCTCACAGTGATTCAATTAAAAAAAAAACAGGTTTAGTTTTAAACCTTAGTTTCACATTCTTTACATTATTTTTTGATTTTTTGATTTGCGGTCACCCCCTCCAATGCTCAGGGCATACTCCTGCCTCTGTGCTCAGGGATCACTCCTGATGATGCCCAAGGGAACACATGGGGTAACAGTATGTCCATCATATAGGGTACCTGGTCATCTTCTTGCAAGGCAGCTGCCTTGCCTGCTGTACTATCTCTCTCGCCCTTAAACTCACATCATTGTGTAATACGATCACACTATGAAACTGAGAAAACAGGTGTGTGTTTCCCAGTCACATCTGCTGAGGGATAAGCACATTGAGTAACAGGCCATTAAAAAACTCATACAGAGTTTTAAGTTTGTTTTTGCTTACTAGGTTTTTTGCATTTACCTGCCTGTGTTGAGGACTTACTTCTGGCTCTAAGGTGCTGGAAATAGAACCTGGATTGGCCACACACAAGTCAAGCACCATGCTACTATACTATCTCTCTGGCCCTGTTTATTTGTTTTTCAGTATAGTAGGTAGTGCTCAAGGGCTACTCCTGGCTCTGTGCTCAGAAGTAACCCCTGATTGTGCTCAGGGTACCACATGTGATTTGAAGATTTGAACCATGATCAGAGGGATGCAAGGCAAGTGCCTTAACCCCTGTACTACCTCTCCAGCCCCCCTTAAAGTTGTGCTTTTTCTTTCTCTCTCTCTCTCTCTCTCTCTCTCTCTCTCTCTCTCTCTCTCTCTCTCTCTCTCTCTCTCTCTCTGTAACCTTTCCCCAAGTTAAATGTGAGCACATTATGGTTCCATTAATTTATCTTCAGTACATATGTATGTTGATTCTCAAATATTTTGTAAGTATAGGATGTATACAGCCAAATTCTAGCACTTTCAGCAGCTATTAGAAAGTATTAGACACTCTTTGCAATAATAAACGAGACAGGAAATAATTACTGCGTGGCCATTACTTCAGCAAATAACACACAGCAGCCAGACACTGCACCCTTCACTTGCCATCCAACCTTCCATTCACTCCATGCCTTCCTGCCAGCAGCTGTGTCTTACCTTTGGCCCTGTCTAACAGATTTCACTGTAAAGAATGCATGCCTTCACCCTAGAAAATGTAAGTTCTATATATTGAACAAAGTTTGGTGACACGCTTGTGAAATGGATAGGTTTCTAGTTACTAAAGAATTTGGGCTGGGGGCTGAAGCGATAGTACAGTGCATAGGGTGTTTGCCTTGCACGTGGCCGACCCGGGTTCGATTCCCAGCATCCCATATAGTCCCCTGAGCACTGCCAGGAGTAATTCCTGAGTGCAGAGCCAGTAGTAACCCCTGTGCATGGTCAAGTGTGACCCAAAAAGCAAAATAAAAGAAAGAAAAAAATAATTTGGGCTGTCCACAATAGTAAACTAGTCTGCATCTGGCAAACAGATCCCTTCCAACACTGCCAGAGATTGCTGTCTCTAGTCCTCTCCTCTACTGAGAAACGCCTGTGCCTTACTGTGGAGGAATCTTGGGAACATCACAGTAAGTGGAATAAGTTATACACCAAAGAATGATTACTGCCTGATCCACTTACATAAAAATGCCTAGAACACTATAAATTTATAACATTCATAAAATTAATTAGAGGTAAATAGGGATTAAGAGAAGGAGGAGAAAACAATAGATAACTACTGACTAGTGATTACAGAGTTTCTGTGTGGGGGAAGCAAGAGAACTTTTGGAAATAGTGATGGTCTTATTACATTGAGTATAATATCACTGATTTCTACATTCTACAATGATTAAAGAGGCGAATTTTATGAGGTACATATTTTACTACAATAAAAAAGTAAAAAAAAATCTCTATCTTTAAGTCTGGGTTTGAATACTTAAGTTCTTTTGTATTCTAGTTCATGTTACTGATTAATTTATCTTCAGGGACTACCATCTGCACTATTCAAAACCCTCCCCTATTCCCTCCAATGCTACCATGCACATATGTACTTATTCTTATTCCCTTGGTTTTTTTTTTAATGCTCTTTACTTATTAATTACATCCTAAATTATTACCTATAATATATAAGTTTATTAAATTATCACAGTTTCAGATGAGGACAACATCCTTTAGCTTGCAGTTTAATTCAGGATTTGATCAAGTTTTTATAGATTACAATAATAGAATAAGAAGTGATGAGATCACATAGAAACTGAGTGTGGGCGTCCAACTGGGGAGAAGATGCTATAAAGCAAAGTTTCCATAGGAAGTGAGCTCCAGCTCTGTGTATGGGTTCAATATTGCTTTTGTCCTGTTAATTAGCTTCATTCCTTTGAGTCTTACTAAAAGGAATACAAAGGATACTGCCTTTGCTGTCATCTTTATACTCATCAAGCACAGGGAAAATGAAGTAGTAGCTGCTTAAGAGCAGAATCATCTGCAAGCACCTTGTACATTGCAAGGCAACGCCAACGAATGGGCTCCTGCCCAGGATCTTGCTGCAGAACCGACTTCACTGTAATGGATCCTTTATCTCACTGTAATCCAAGCCACCAGACTGAAATAATCATGATTCTCTTGAAATCTGAAGGAAAGGATACCTTTAGATTAGGGAATAATATGTGTGGGTTAACTTGGTCTATGATTTACTTCTTTCGGGGCAATTCTTAGGGAAGAGTTTCTAGAAATAAATAAGTTAAATAGAAAAAAACTGAGTACAATATATCTGACATTAGTCATCTCTGAGATACACATAAATAGTTGAAGAAAATTGTGAGTGCTACTATTAGGAAGTTATGTGGCCTACTGGAAAAAAATAGAGGTTTAGGGTTTACTTTCTCATACTGTGATTTTATCACAAGGAATAGCAATAATACAAAGCTATCATCTCATATTTGAACTTTATAGGTAAAATTATTGACAAATAATAGACATTATTGGCTTGCATTAGGTAAGGGAATGGGAATGAGGAAGCTAATTTGTTATTGTGAGATGTGGCTGGGAAACATACATGTACACTTCTTGGCAGTGTAGCTAATTAGCTCCTACAGGTTCCTCTCCCTGTGAATCATACAATGGAACCACATTGTCAATGAAGCCTCGTGTCAAGAGTATAACTGAGGTTTAAAGAGATAGGTAGTAAGTAAACACCTGTCCTGGCAGCAAGCAGTCTGGGTTCGATCCCTGGCATCACATATGATCCTCCAAGCCCTGCCATGATTGACCCCTGAGCACAGAGCCAAAGTAAGCCATGAGCACCACAAACCCAAATAAATAAGAATTTCCTTGGTACTTAACACTCCGATAACTTTTGGCTGGAGTTTGGAAAAGTGTCTTGGAATTCATGTCTTGAATGGGTTTTAAATACTAGTTTCAACTAATACAAGCTCCTTACTCCCTGTGCTATCTTCCAGGGAGTTTCCTTTTTGTTGTTGTTTGTTTATTTGTTTTTGCTTTGGAGCCTCTTGTACTGGGGACTCAGTGCTTGGGGGTCACTGACAGAGGTGCTCTCGGGACCACACATTACAGGGAATGAACCAGCATGCAAAGCTTGTGCTACTTTGGGCCATCTTCCTGGCCCCAGGTATATAGATTCAATGCATAATTAAGACCAGACTAGCAATGAAGGTTGAGTATAGACTTAAGAACTGTTGACACATCTTGTATGTCTAGCATGGTCTCAACAGAAAGAAAAGGATTAAAAGAAAAGGATTGACCAAAATATCTCAAAGGGTAAAGACATTTAGTCAAATGTCTATGTTGAAATAATATAAAAATTATCATGTCCTAAAACTAGCAAGGCAATCAGTTATACCTGCAGGAGGAAGAAAATTAGTTCCAAACTCAGAGTTTCTACATTTTGTTGAATAATTTTTTTAATGAATAAAACAGCAGCAGTCCAAATATGCCTCTCTGCTCTCATTCACTGACATTTAAGCAGCAATTTTTTTAAATTTTGTAAATTTTTATAAATCACCGTGAGATACAGTTACAGACTTATAAACTTGCATGATTATGTTTCAGTCATACAATGTTCAAGTACCCATCCCCCCATTCTCCATCACCAATGTTTCCAGTATCCCTCCCGAGACCCCCTCCCCTTCTCCCACTGTCTCTGTGGCAAGCACATTCCCTCTTATTCTCTCTCCTTCTCGATGTTATGATTTGCAATACAGGTACTAAGCTGCCATTGTATTTGGTCCATAGTCTACTTTTAGCATGCATCTACCATCCTGAGCAAGCCCTCCAACCATCATTGACTTAGTGGTCCCATTTCTATCCTAGCTGCCTTTTCCTCCAGCACATGAAATCTACTTTCAAGCCATGGAGTGATCCTCCTGGCCCTTATCTCTACTATCCTTAGGTGTTAGTCTCCCATTCTGTTACTTTATATTCCACAAATGAGTGCAGTCATTCTATGCCTGTCCCTCTCTTTCTGACTCATTTCACTTAGCATGATACTCTCTTTGTTTATCCACTTGTATGCAAATTTCATGATTTCATCTTTTCTAACAGCTGCATAGCATTTCATTGTGTAGATAAACCAGTCTTCTGTTCTTGGGCATTTGGGTTTTTTCCAGATTCTGGCTATTGCAAATAAATAGTGCTGCAATAAATATACAAGTGCAGATACCATTTCTACTGTACTTTTTTGCATTTACAGGATATATTCCCAGAAGTCATATTGCTGGGTCAAATGGGAGCTCAATTTCTAGTTTTTTGAGAAATGTCCATAATATTGTTTTCCAAAAAGGTTGAACCAGTTATCATTCCCACCAGCAGTGAAAAAGAGTCCCCTTCTCCCCACATCCACACCATCACTGGTTGCTTTTGTTCTTTTGAATGTGTGCCAGTCTCTGTGGTGTGAGATGATATTTCATTGTTGTTTTGATCTGCATCTCCTTGATGATTAGTGATGAAGAGCACTTTTTCATGTGCCTTTCGGCCATTCAGATTTCTACTATTCATTTTGTCGTCCCATTCTCTGATGGGATTGGATGTTTTTTCTTGGAGAGTTCAACCAGTGCCTTGCATATCCTTGATATTAACCCCTTGTCAGAGGGGTATTGGGTGAATATTCTCTTCCATTCTGTAGGCTGCCTTTGTATTTTCTTTTGCACCTCACTGTTTCTTTTGAGGTGCAGAATCTTCTTAGTTTAAGATAGTCCCATTTGTTTATCTCTGTTTCTACTTGCTTGGTCAATGGCGTTTCATCCTTGAAGATTCCTTTAGCTACAATGTCATAGAAGTTTTGCCAACCTTTTATTCAATGTACCTTATTGATTCTGGTCTGATGTTGAGATCTTTAATCAATTTTGATCTGACTTTTGTGCATGGTATTAGGCAGAGGTCTGAGCCCATATTTTTTTTTTTTTGCATGTAGCTGTCCATTTTTGCCAGCACTATTTGTTAAAGAGGCTTTCCTTGCTCCACTTTATATTTCTTGCTCTCTTATCAAAGATTATATGATCATATATTTGAGGGTGTGTGTAAGGATGTCCAACCCTATTTCACTGGTCTGTGGATCTGCTTTTGTTCCAATACCATGCTGTTTCAATTACTACCACTTTTTAGTACAGTTTGAGGTTGGGGAAGGTGATGCCTCCCATCTTTTTTCCCCCAAGAATTGCGTTAGCTCTTCGTGGGGGCTCACTGTTCCATATAAATGTCAGGAGTGTTTGATCAATTTCTTTGAAGAATGTCTTGGGTACCCTTATAGGGTTCGCATTGAATCTGTGTAATGCTTTGGGGAGTATTTTAAGCAATAATTATTACTATTTCTTGAAAATAATCTGTGAAAAAGTATATGTCAGGTTATAAATAAACATCAACAGTAATTTTTTATATAGGGTTTTCTTGAATTGGAAACAAAGACAGTATAGGAGACCACACATTATCAATATCAAATCTGTGTGTACCCTAATCTTACACATTTCCCCCACACACAACAAGAAAAATAAGTAAGTAAGTAAGTAAGTAAGTAAGTAAATAAATAAAAATCAGAAGTGTGGCTGACCCATAAGAATCTGGGGTGAATCTCTATTTAGTTTTATAAACATCATTTTAAGAAGCATATTTACTTCTACATGACCTTAGGAAAGATTCAGATGGTGTTCAAGTCCTTGGGAACAAATAGCTATTTTGTGTATGTATTTGTTGTTGACCACACCAGTGGTTTTTAGAGCTTACTCCCAACTCTGAGCTCAGGGATCACTCTTGGCGATGCTCATGGAATCATATGCAGTGCAGACTAGCATCCCATATGCAGGTCCTTGAATTACACTGCTCACAGGTCCTTCCCCTTTAAAAAAAAAAAAAAAGTCTTTACCTACTTAGAGCCCTTTGTGGTTCCACATGAATTTTTGGGTTTTTTTTTCCATTTTTGTAAAAGTTGTCTTTGTAATTTTGATAGGGATTGAATTAAATCTATAATGCCTATGGACATTATTGTTATTGTTTGTTGTGCTTTGGGACCACACCTGGCTATATTCAGGGTTTACTCCTGGCCCTTTGCTTGGAGATCACTCCTGGTGGGGCTTGGAGGTCCGTATGTGTTGCTGGGAATCAAACCCAGGTAGAGCTATAGTACAGTGGGCAGGGGACACTTGTGTGTAAGTGGCACACCATAAGTGAGCATGCTTGTGGACGGGGCTCTGGCAGTCATGTGATTGTGTCCTCATGCAGTTGTGCCTATGCATTAAGTCACATGGGCATGCCTCTGACGGGGCTGTGATAGAGTCCTGTGTCTTGTGCCCAAAGATGCAAGGCTAGTGCCCTGCCCACTGCACTATTGCTCTAGCCCCATTGACTGTGGGTATTCTAACATTATTTATTCTGATGAGCAAACATGGGATATATTTCCATTTATTTACCTTTGCCATTTTTTCCCCTTGGTGTTTTCCATAGAAACTGCTCACTTCCTTTGTTGAAGTTATTCTTTAGAATTTTCTTTGTATAGGGCGAAAGCTAGTACAGCAGGCAGAGCACTTGTCTTACACGTTGGACAATTCAGTTCCCTCTAGGGCACCCCGGAAAACCACCAGGAGTGATCCCTGAGTTCAGAGCCAGTAGTTAACCCTGAGCACAGCTAGGTGTGGCCCCAAAACCAAAAATAGTAATAATTTTCGATAGCACAGCCGGTAAGGCGTTTGCCTTGCACACGGCCCACCCGGGTTTCATTCTTCCGTCCCTCTAGGAGAGCCCGGCAAGGTACTGATTATATCCCACCCACATGGCAGAGCCTGGCAAGCTACCCGTGGCATATTCAACATGCCAAAAATAGTAACAAGCTCACAATGGTGCCCACTAGAGCAAATCGATGAGCAACGGGATGACGACAGTGCGACAGTGCTATAAACATTTAAAAACATCTTTAAAAACATCTTGCAAACCTGTTACCACAAGAAAAATAAATTTTAGTTGCTGGGTGCATGTTTCAAGTGGTAAACCACATACATTGTAAGTTTATGTGTTAGTGTTCTGGTACTGAAAGAGGAAGCCTCAGTTTCCCCTACCAGCTGCCCAGAGTGCTCCTTTTTCAGTTGTACCATCTTACATTCTTAACATTCCTGCAATATCCAGGAGCTCTACTTAAGACTGTGTGAGTTCACAGTTTTCCCAAGGCCATAAATTATGCCCCAGCCTTGGGCCAGAGATAACAAGTTATACCTAGGCCAAAGGTCAAATATCTAACCCAGAAGGTCTTAAATAAACAATACCACCACCACCCCACCATCAGCAGCCTAAATGAGAATGAAGGACGTTATTCTTATCTTAGCTACACAAATAGGCTGTAAATTTACAAGACATAGCTGGGAAACAAATGGGAATCCTCTGATACTTTGATAAGAAAAACAAAGACTCACTTTTCCTGTAAAACCTCCCACAAAATGAGCCATAGATCTGTACTAAATTCCTCCGCAGGTGGGGAATTTCTCTTATACTTTTCAGTAAACATTTTTATCTTTCTGACTCTGAATCTGAGGATCTTCATTACTAAATAATTTCATTCTTAACAATATTGAAGAACCAGTGAACTGTAGCTGGATGCAGAGACCCACAACCTGGCTGTTACTGCATCAGTATCACATGGCCCAAGTATGCTGAAAATGCCGCTGCTGTCCCCCCACCCCCCATCTAGTTTATTTTTATTTTATTTTTTAGCTTTTGGATCACGCCCAGAGGTCCTCAGTGGTTACTCCTGGCTCTAAACTCAGGAATCACTTTAGGCGATACTCAGGGGGCCATATGGGATGCAGGGGAACGAACCCAGGTTGGCCTTGTACAAGGCAAACACTTAGCCTACTGTAATACTGTACTACAGCTCCAGCTCCTCACACACAACTAGTTTAGAAAAGGAAAAGAAATCATAAAAATGTTTCTGATTTTGGTGTTATTATCAAGAAGATTGTGCATTTATTTTTCAGGAATGTCATTGTCAGTATATTGAAACAACATCTTCATTATTAGGACATATAGTTTTATATGTTCATCTTATATCTAAGAGATAATGACTCACAAGTCTTCTATATATAAAATATTATCATCTACAATTGGCGACAGTTTTGTTTTGCCCACTTTCTTCCAATTTGGATGCCTTTTATAATTTTTCTTACCTAATCACTTTGGCTAAGAAAACCAACACTGTAGAGGTCATTTGTTTATAGTAGTTAGGTGCTCTAATGTTGGGTGTATATATATTTACAATTTTTATGTCCACTTTACAAATAAACTCACTTGTCACTATTTGACCTTATTTGACTCTTGTGACTAATTTTTGTTTGTTTTTGTTTGGGGGCCACACCCGGTAAACACCCTGTCTGCTGTACTGTTGCTCTGACTTCTTTTGTGATGAATTTTGATTGCTGACAGACTGTCACTGTGAGAGGGCTGGGCCTGTGCATAGGAACCTTTGGGAAGGGTCACACAGATCAGAGTATTTCCTACTGGGTCCCTGTGCTGGCAAGTCTGCTGATGGACTATAGCTAAGACAAGCTGAAAGTTCTGTATCAGGGGCCTAGAATCTGACTGATAATGCCAGGCTACCCAGAAGTTCCCAGACCACATCTGAGAAGAGTCTTAAGTTGGTTTATGGTCTCTACTTTGGGATCTACAACCTAAAAAATAAAAAATCCCAGTGTCCACAATGTGACACACAATTGGTGTTACTCCTCCAGGGTCTCTTGGTCCACGACACTGGTGACTGAACAAAATTTAGTGTCATAGCAAAAGTCTTAGGAACATAGAGATGTTTTTTGTGTAGGTAGCGAGGACCATGGTCCGTGAGTCAGTCACCTGGATGTAAATCAGCCTTCTCAAAATGGTTTCCTTTCTTCTTAAACTGCAGTGGAAGGTTTCATGGTCTCTTACCTCCATCACAAAGCCCTGACAAAGGTCCCTTTGTCTGTTTTGTCTGTGAATGGAGGCCAAAGTTTTGTTGGGGGGAAATATGAGTAAGGGATATCTTGCTCATCCATCTTGCTTGATAAACAATTTAAATGAGATGTTTAATATAGCTTTCATCACAAACACCAGTTTTTTGAATAGTGGCTGCCTGGTGTGGGACTCTGAAAGAGTTGCTCCTGGTCTCAGAGAAGTGTCATGATCAGTTAGTAATGTCTGCCGTGTATGTGAAATAGAAAGGTAGTGATTCAAGAGTCACAGCTTTGCCATCCTGACTTGTAATATAAGCCTCAGCCAGTTGTAGTAGTTGTAGTTTTCTGCTGGGTCATGCCCTGACATGGCCTTGGCAAGCTATTCTGATGGCTTGGTAGCAATCAGGCAGTTTAGCTGTTTACTTATTATCTTGACTAATGTGGAAGAACTATTTTTGTACTAAATAAAATGCTATTTTAATTTAAATTCTAATTAATGAATATATGCTACACATATAATTGAGTTCTCAGGGGGTGTTTAAGCTTTGAAAATACATTGTGGTGCTGTAAAAGATCTAAAAAATCAGAATAAAAGAAGGATTTTTTTTCTTTGCATCAAAATACACTAGCAATTACCTTTTTAACTACAACTTCAAAATGTTATTTTATTTTTGGAAAAGCTTTAGTTCATTTTAATTAATAGAAATCACACATGCCATGATAAATTAAAGGATCCAATATAAGTTTAGTGAAATTTAATAGCAGAATAATTTCCTTCCCCCCCAAAATTTATCTACCCTAATTACTAAATATTCAAATACCAAGTTCGCCTTCCCAGAGTCTTGCACTGTTATTGCTCTAGTTGCTGGGTAAGTTGTTATTGTAAAGGTACCAACTGACTCTCTATAATCCCCAGATTACATTTCAGATTGGATTGCACTTGGACAGAGGCAGATAAATATTTTTTTCAATTTTAGAAGCCTCCATCATACCTACAAGCATTTTTTTTAGTGATGTTAGTTTTGTGTTACATGGAAACACTTGTTGAGCAAAGTCAGGGAATATTTGGCAACCAAGGACCATGAGGGATGATTAAATCAATCACTTCATAATGCTTATCAAAGGGAAACAGTGAGAAACTTGTTTGGAAGCATTTAACTTATGACATTTGAATTAAGTTTTAAAAAAGGAACAGGTAGTATGTGAAGTTCTTAAGGGCTGACATTGCTCTCATAATTAAGGAGAAAATCTCACCATAATGTTGCCCCCCAAAAAAGAATGGTGATGGGGTGCCCACAAGTTAGTTCCCAGCTTTAATTTTCCTAAGAGTTACCTTGGTGGTTAACATTTTGGGGGGTTGTTGTTGTGTTGAGGCCATATCCAGCAGTGCTCTGTGATTATTTCCGATGGTGCTCAGGGGACCATATGGATGCCAGGGATAGAACCTGGTTTGCTGTCTATACGGCAAATACCTTGCCAATTGCACTAGCTCTCCAACCCTTGGTGGTTAGTTCTTTCTGCATGGGTTAAGTCTCTATAATTTTTAGTGTATGCTACAAAAATTCTGAATGTTTTAAGAACACTTTTGTCAACAATTGCTCATAGACCAATGAAATGGCTCACTGAGAAATATAATCATGAGTCAGCAAAGCTGAAAAGCTTTGAAATAACATTGCATATTAGTTGTGCCTCTAAAACTGGGGGAGGAAATAACTTTGTCATTGGGGTCTTCTCACCTCTATTTCAAAAGTTTATCTAGAATAATAAGATATCATAAAAGTGAATGGGTTGTGACTTTCATATACAATTTGAAGATTAGCTATAGTATGGTTGATGAATTTGGACTCCCATTGGTCACTTTTGGTTCAGGTTGTTTTAAATGTTGTCACAGAATCTCCCCCAGCCTGGCTGTGTAAGCTGACACTTGGTTGCTTTTCAGGCTGCATACAATTGCAAGGTGATGATATCTGTCCTAATGGAGTGGGAGGCAAAATCCCCTTGTGTAAGCTCTGTGGCACAGTAGAGATTCTGAGCAAAGCCTTGGTTCCAATTATAGGGCACGCAAGGGTACACAGAAGTTGTAGTTCTCATTGTGTTTCTATTGACTTGTGCAAATTTGCCAAATTTTTGTTGATAAGTGCTTGTGAATTTTTTGAAAGGTATAATCTACAAGGTTTCTTCTTATCCATCTAAATCATTCATTCACTCACTCAACCAAATTACCTGGTAATTTTTTTGTGTGCACTAACCCACATAAAGACATAAAGATTAGATATAGCTCTAGTCCTTGTATTTTTTTTTTGGGGGGGGGTCACACCCAGCGATGCTTAGAGGTTACTCCTGGCTTTGCACTCAGGAATGACTCCTGACGGTGCTTGGGGGACCATATGGGATACCAGGGATCGAAACTGGGTCGCCCGTGTGCAAGGCAAACACCCTACCTGCTGTGCTATCACTCCGGCCCCATTTAGTCCTTTTGACACTAGAGCTGGAGAAACAGTACAAGGGTTAAAGCACTTGCCATGCTTACAGCCAACCCCGGCATCAGCCAAGAATGACCCCAAAGCACAAAGTCAGGACTAAGCCCTGTGCACCACCAAGTATGATCCACCCCCCCATCCCAGCAGCCCCCAAAAGATTTATCATGCTTGGCACATGGGAAGAAAATGGAAAGAAAGAAAGAAAGAAAGAAAGAAAGAAAGAAAGAAAGAAAGAAAGAAAGAAAGAAAGAAAGAAAGAAAGAAAGAAAGAAAGAAAGAAAGAAAGAAAGAAAGAAAGAAAGAAGAAGAAGAAGGGAGGGAGGGAGGGAGGGAGGGAGGGAGGGAGGGAGGGAGGGAGGGAGGGAGGGAGGGAGGGAGGGAGGGAGGGAGGGAGGGAGGGAGGGAGACTGGTTAGGGCTAGAGAGATAGTACATTGGATATGGCCAATCTACATGTCCACCCTCTCCATGGCATTCAACCTAAGATAATCAGAAGATCACTCTGAGGAACTTGAATACACAACCGAGAAATTTGAAGGATAAAATTATAAATATTGGTCTCCATAAAGCATATGGAAGGCACACCCAAATATTTTTGCTAATTAGATTCCTGAAGGGCTGGAGGGATAGCACAGCAGGTAGGGCTTTTGCCTTGCAAGCGGCCAATCCAGGTTTGATTCCTCCGTCCCTCTCGGAGAGCCCTGCAAGCTACCGAGAGTATCCCGCCCGCACAGCAGAGCCTGGCAAGTTACCTGTGGCATATTCGATATGCCAAAAACGTAACAAGTCTCACAATGGAGATGTTACTGGTGCCCGCTCGAACAAATCCATTCTACAATGGGGCAACAGTACTAGACAGATCCCTGAAGCCATATCTATTCCAACACCAAAATACATTCAAGAAATAACCCACTTTTCTCCATTGCCATTGTCTCCTCTCTAGTTCATACTGCCTGCTTCTCTCTGCTGATTTTCTGCAGCAGTTTCTTATGTTTCCTTCCTTCTTTGTTCCAATGAAATCTATTCTTCTTGTACAATCAGAACAATAATTTGTTTTCTATTGCTTTGTATTTTTGGGGAACCACATCCAGCAATGCTGGGGGATCATGCTGGTCAACGAGGGACTCCCACATTCGGAGCATGTACTCCAACCCTTTGAACTATTTCCTTGGCCTGTGGGCGGGGGGGGGGGGTGGAGAATCTCTTAATACACAGATCACTTTATCCCTCTGCAATTCCTTTCAACTTGCATTTAGAATAAAATATGTCTTATTTGACTTGACTTGGCTTGACTTCGCCATTTCTATCTCACTAGATATATACTTTCTGTCACACTCACACTTACTCATTAGTCCTCAACCATATTAGAAGGAGAGCAGAGAGGAGAGTAACAGGCATTTGGGGAAACTATAAATTAGTTCAGTGATCAATTCACGCTCAGTAAATGAAAATATATTGCCATCCATTCATTTATCCCCTGCTTATTTCTTCTAAGCCCTGGACACAACAAAACAAATGTGGCACTGTCTTTGATCTTATATTGCTCATATTCAAATAAGAGCTGTCCAACTTAGAATATAGGACAGACTTCCCATGGGTTAGACCAACTCTCAAAGAAATAATGCAGGGGCTGGAGCGATAGCACAGTGGGTAGAATGTTTGCCTTGCACTTGGCCGACCCGGGTTCGATTCCCAGCATGCTATATGATCCCCGAGCAATGCCAGGAGTAATTCCTGAGTCCACAGCCAAGAGTAACCCCTGTGCATCGCCGGGTGCGACCCAAAAAGGAAAGAAAAGAGACATTACAAAAATGCTTCAATAAATGCAGAAATATTTGGATAAGTACATACCCTACCAAAGGGACTAGAAAAAGAAAAGGGTTTGCTTGGATTTCTAAACTCCCATGCATTTATTTTTTAAAATCATGTTTTGCAGCTATGTCTCATGCTCAAGTACAGATAATGTGTTTTTACACTTGTAGAAAGAAATCATTCATAGAAAAGCACAACTATTTTAGAAAAAAATCACAGAACACATTTCAAGTGGTTGCATCTGAAAAATAAACATAATACTAATAACAATAAACCACTTTTAGAAAAAGAGAGACAAAGAAAGCCATTTGAAGATCTCACTATGGTCTTAATTACAATTGATTCATGAATATGACTAATTACACAATTTAATTTCTTGGATTCCCATAACAAAGATAAAAGTTTTCTGAAAAAGTAATATTTACACAATCTCACATAATTAAAAATATTAGAAACAATTTTTAAGAACTTACAAATTTTTTTTCTTTTTTTGGGTCACACCTGGCGATGCACAGGAGTCATTCCTGCCTCATGCACTCAGGAATTACCCCTGGCGGTGCTCAAGGGACCATATGGGATGCTGGGATTCGAACCCTGGTCAGCCGCGTGCAAGGCAAACGCCCTACCCGCTGTGCTATCACTCCAGCCCCACAGATTTTTTATAGTTGTCTTTTCTTCCATTCTTTCCCTTCTTCCTTTCCTCCTTCCTTGCTTCTTTGCTCCATCTCTTCCTCCTCCTCCTCCTCCTTTTTCTTTATCTTCTTTCCTCTTCTTTCTTTTTCTTCTTCCTTCTCCTTCCTCTCCTCCTCCTGTTCCTCCTTCTCTTTCTCCTCCTCCTCCTCCTCATCGTCCTTCTTCTCCTCTTCTTCTTCCTCCTTCCTCTTCTTCCTCTGCTTCCTCTTCATCTTCATCTTCTTCTTCAAGTAATTTTTCTAGAAAAGGATATGATGCTTGTACTGAAGAGAACCATTTTTATAATCCAGGGGTCTTTTTATTTTTTTTTAAAAAAAAAAAACCTTTTCTTAGATAAAGGACCAAAAGTGATAACCTCTCAGTATCTGTATTGCAAACCATAATGCCCCAAAGTAGAGAGAGAGTATGGGGGACACTGTCTGCCATAGAGGCAGGGGGAGGGCTGGGATGGGGTGGGGGGATACTGGGGACATTGGTGGTAGAAAATGTGCACTGGTGGAGGGATGGGTGTTTGATCATTGTATGACTGAAACTCAAACATGAAAGCGTTGTAACTGTGTCTCACAGTTATTTAATTAAAAAAATAAATAAACCCCTTTCCTGGCATGAATTCCTAAGGGAATGGACACTCGCAGCTCAGATTCCTTCCCTTTGGTTTTCACAAAGTGAGCTTCTCTTGGTGGAGCAGGCTGGCACTTCAGTTGAACCCCAGTCCCTTTCTCTTTGGCTTCCTTCTTTTCTGACTGTTTTCCTTCACCCATTTCAGGAAGCTGTCTTGATTCTTAGAGTACTTAACATGCTCAATCACTTGTATCACATGTCATCCCGTTGTTTGTTGATTTGTTTGAGTGGATGCCAGTAATGTCTCCATTTATCCCTGTAGCCCAATAGCGTCTGCTCGTTGCAGGAACATGAAGAGCCTCAAACCATTCATTCAGGGTCTTGACGACGAAGTCTGACCATCTTGTAGGTGGGTGGCCACGTGGTCTTTTGATGTCCTGTGGAATTCAGTCAGTAACAGTTCCAGTCCAGTGGTCATCTCTAAATTGCATTACGTGTCCAGCTCATCTGATTTTCGACACCTTGGCAAATGAGAGAGCGTCCCTGATTCTTGATCATCGATGGTGGAACTCTGGATTCCTTCTCTCACATGAGTGAAATGTGATACTCCAAGCATAACTCTTTTGATTCCTCTTTGGGATACCCGAATAGCGTTCTCATAGGGCCCAGGTCTCTGAAGCGTATGTTAGTGCAGGAAGAACGGTGGAGTCGAAAAGATGTGCCCGTAACAATATGCTCAATAAGAATATTAATTCTCCTGGTCTTTACTTGTTTGTTTATGACAATGCCAACAGCATGCTGGGTAGCATCGCAGACTCTTCCAGTCTGTCATGGTAACACTTACAGGGCATTCCTTTTTGACAGTGCCCTTGATATCCACAATATCACCACACATACGTGGACAAAGGAACAATTTAATGTTTTCTAAAAGGTCTAGAGAGCCTTTTAGATAAAGCAGGTGTTCCTCCTCTTTACTTTTGTGTTCATCATTTTTGTGATTTACTGGAAGATGGTAGTTTAAACCGAAACATCTTCCCTTTCCCTCTCCCTCCCTCCTACCCCCTTCCTCCATCCCACCCTCCTCCCTCCCTCCTCCCTCCTCCCTCCTCCCTCCTCCCTCTGCCCCTTCCTTCCTTCTTTCCTTCCTTCCTTCCTTCCTTCCTTCCTTCCTTCCTTCCTTCCTTCCTTCCTTCCTTCCTTCCTTCCTTCCTCCCTCCCTCCCTCCCTCCCTCCCTTCCTTCTTTCCTTGCTTCCTTCCTGCCTTCCTTCCTGCCTTCCTTCCTGCCTGCCTGCCTTCCTTCCTGCCTTCCTGTCTTCCTTCCTGCCTTCCTTCCTGCGTTCCTTCCTTCCTTCCTCTCTCTTTCTTCCTTTCTCTCTCTTTTTTTCTTCCTGTCTTTCTCTCTCTTTCTATTTTCTGTTTTGCAGTGCTGGAAATTTAACCCATGGAAGGCAAATGCAAGTGCTCTACCACTGAGCTACATCCCTGGCCTAGAAACAACCTTTAAAAAGTAAGTTATGGGGGTCAGAGCGATAGTACAACAGATAGGGCACTCGCCTTGCAAGCAGCTGACCAGGGCTTGATCCCTGGCATTCCATATGTTCCCCCAGAAACTGACAGGAATAATTCCTGAGTGCAGAGCCAGGAGTAACTCCTGAAGAGTATTGCTGGGTGTGAACTAAAAGCCAAAAAAAAAAAATTAAAATAAGTTACAGCACTAAAAAAAAAATATCCTGGAATTGCTCACTAAGAATGATTACCAATTACCTAGTGATTTTAATTGTTTTCTTTATGCATTTATGTATATATGTATGTATGTATGTATGTATGTATGCATGTACATGAGTGTGTTTGTGTGTGTGCGTGTGTGTGTGTGTGTGTGTGTGTGTGTGTATGTGTTTTGTTTTGAGTCCAGACCTGGTGGTGTTTAGGAATTACTACTGACTCTGCACTCAGAAATTACTCCTAGCAGTGCTGGGGTGAGGGGACTGTATGAGATGCCAGGAATCGAACCAGACCAGCTGCGTGCAAGGCAAGTGCCCTATCCACTGTAGTATTACTCCGGCCCTCTGCCTCTATGTTTTTGTTTAATAATGAACTTAGAATCAAACTCTAAAGAGAGAAAGAGTTAACTTTTCCAATGACCAAATTTCTAGTTCTGTTTTTGGAAAAGAGGCAAAGAAGAGGCTTGTTTGTTCCTTAGTAAGATTTGATAAAATTCTTGAGACACTGAACATGGTTTCAGGTTATGCTTCTAAAGTTTCTTGAAGCTCTGGCCTTTTCTCCAATGTCCTAAATGCATCTTGAGTAACGGAATAGTGATATCTAAATTTCTCCTTGCATTTCAATCAGCTGAAGTGCCCTTTGCCTCATATCCTCTGGCATTTGGTACTACCTATTTGTGGTTCTTGTTTCCATTTGTGAATGACTATTTTTTAGTTTCACCTTTTGTTTAAAAAGTATTTACATACTGAGGTCAAAATTAACATTATGTAAAATATTGTCTGCATCTTAAATGTGCAAATAGCTGTTTGTGACTAACGTTTTTTATCTATGAAACCAACACCCCAATCAAGATATTGCTGTCACCCCAGAGAGTTCCCTAGTGCCAACTTTCCAGTCAATCCCCACCCTCCATAAGCCACTGATCTTTGATTTCTATCTCCATGGTTTCACTTTGCCTCTTCTTGATCTTCACATGGATGGAATCTTATTGCAGTGTTCTCTGCCTGCCTGGCTTCTTTCACTTAGCCAAGTGTTCTTGAAATACAATTAAATTGTTGTGTTTCTCAAGGGTGTGTTTTTGAAGGGTGGGGAGGGACGTTAGGCTACATCTGGTGGTGCTCAGGGCTTATTCCTGGCTCATTGCTCAAGGATCACTCCTGATGGTCCTCAGGGGACCATATGCAATGCTGGGGATCAAGCAAGGTCAACCACGTGTAAGGCCAGCCCCTTAATCCATCTCTAGTCCTGGATTCTATTTTAGAGGACCTACTAAGGAGCGGTCAGGAGTTTGGGGGAGCCGTTCACAATAATACTTCAGTAACCAGGATTTATTGGTGTTCAGTCTCAGTGATGCAAAACTCAACACTGCTCAAGCCTATTGGGGCTGGACCCCACAAATACCAGACCTAGTGAAGATCAGGGACTCCAGGATGACACTTACTGATGTTGAAAAGGGGGTGGGGCGGGCATGTGGTGCTGGGGGATGACTCAGAGTCTTAAGCACGAAAGACATGCACCCCTAACTGCTGTTGTGCTCTCTTCCTGGCCCTGTGGTTCTATTCTTGCTATTTTGAGATGTTGTTCTACCGTTTTCTGCAATGGTTGCACCATTTCACATTCCCATCAACCATTGTTCAAATATTTATTTAAAATAGGGTTCACCCCCAGCAGTGCTCTTTGTGGGAAAGCGTGTTGTAGAAAGTCTTCAAGAAATCTTATGCTTACTCACATTTTTACTAACCCTGCCTTTGAGACAATGGACTTTTGTCCAAATAATACTTATCTATGAGGTGTCCAGAAAGAAAGACTTGGCATTTACTTGCTGTGTCTGCAAATGTCATAAAGGGGATGGACCAGTGACAAAAGCATCTGCCTTGCGAAATGGAACTCAGAGTTTGATCCCTGGTGCCACCTACATGTGCCAAGAACAGTCTCTGCAATGTTTCTGTTTGGGACCCCCCAGTGTCCCAGCAGTGTGTGTGAACTCGAGAATGCTACAGTCAGGGGTGTGTGAGCACCTGAAATGAATAGTATGTGGCCTGGGCCAGAGAGAGAGAGAGAGAGAGAGAGAGAGAGAGAGAGAGAGAGAGAGCACAACAGGCTGAGCACACACTTTGCTTGCAAGAGGCCCAGGTATAATTCTTAGCATTGCTTGGTCCCCGAGGGCTACCAGGAGGGACCCCCAAGCACAGAACTAAGAGTAGTATGCACATACTGTGGGGCGTGGCCCCCAAAACAAATAAAAGTGAGTGTGTCCTCTAACACACAGTGCAATGTGAGCACTTTGGCCAGAAATGCAAGCCTTGGCAGGTGTCCTGAAACTCAACATGCACAAATACCATAACAAGAGAGATCAAGCCTAGTAAGAATGTGTTTCGTTCTCAACTAAAGCTGTGAATAGGTCGGAGAGCTAGTCCAGCTGTTAGGACAGCAATGATGTTGCCTTGCATATAATTGATCCAAGTTTAATCCCCAGCACCACTTACGATTTCCCAAGCACCACCAGGAATAATCCCTGAATGCAGAGCCAGGATTAAGCCCTGAGTACCATGAGGTGTGCTGCTCCCTCCAGAAAGAGTCCCAGAAAGCACCACACTAAAAGGGTTGCAGAAACAGTGCAGTGAATAGGGCGCTTGTCTTGCACATGGCCACCTGGGTTAGATTCCTAGGACCCCATATAGTGAGCTCTGAGTATAGGACTAGGAGCAATGTCAGGTGTGGAAGGAAGGAAAGAAGAGAGGGAGGGAGAGAGGGAGGGAGGAGAAAGGAAGGAAGGAAGGAAGGAAGGAAGGAAGGAAGGAAGGAAGGAAGGAAGGAAGGAAGGAAGGAAGGAAGGAAGGAAGGAAGGAAGGAAGGAAGGAAGGAAGGAAGGAGGAAGGAAGGAAGGAAGGCGGGAGGGAGGGAAGGAGGGAGGGAGGGAGGGAAGGAAGGAAGGAAGGAAGGAAGGAAGGAAGGAAGGAAGGAAGGAAGGAAGGAAGGAAGGAAGGAAGGAAGGAAGGAAGGGAGGGAGGGAGGGAGGGAGGGAGAGAGGGAGGAGGAAGGAAGGAAGGAAGGAAGGAAGGAAGGAAGGAAGGAAGGAAGGAAGGAAGGAAGGAAGGAAGGAGGGAGGGGAGGGAGGGAGGGAGGAAAAAAAGGAGGAGGGAGGGCATAAAGAAAGAAAAAGAAAGACATACAAAAAAAGAAAGTGAAAGGAGGAAGGACGGGAGGAAGGAAGGAAAGAGGGAAGGAAAAAAGCAAGGAAGGAGATGTACAAACAACATAATCAACTGTGTGTGTGTATAACTCCCAGGTATCACAACAGCTAAAACAGTAGTAGGGGAAATGTCATAGAAAATGATAAGTTGATTATTTTTTAATTTTGTGGTGGGGGAAGCCACACCCAGCAGTGTTCAGGGATTGTTCCTGCTCCGTACTTAGGAATCACTCCTGACAGGGCTTGGGGGACCATATGTGGTGGCTGAGATCGAACCTGGGTCTGTCATGGGCAAGGCAAAACCCCTACTCACTGTACTGTCTCTCCAGCCAGAAAATCGACTGTTTTTAAAGATGGGAAAAAATTGGGCCTGGAGACAGGCTTCAGTGGCAGAGTTCCTCCCATGCCTGAGTGAGGTCACGAGTCCGATCCCTGATTCTACCCACATCCGTGGGTGTGATGCCGGGACTGCCAGAGTGATTTCTGCTGCGAAAAGTGTGTCCCCTCCCCAGTGGGCACACAGCTAAATGTATGAGCTCTGGCACCACCTGTCACTGTCACTGTCATCCTATTGTGCACCGATGTACTCGAGCAGGCCAGTAACGTCTTCATTCATCCCAGCCCTGAGATCTAGCAGCCTCTCCTTATTCGTCTTATGCTGGCACCACCAGCATACAACAAATGGAAGGGAGGGAAACAAAATAAAAGATTCAAATGTAAAATCTGGGCAGAACTGCACTTATTTTCATTTGTTTTTACAGGATGCTTATAGTCCAAGTTAGTAAGAAAACTATGGAAGTTATTTTGAATCATAAAGATTATATTATTATTTATGTAGTTTAAAATGTTCTCAACATTTATTTTTTTTCTGGAAATTCAACAAGGCTATGAAAAAATGAAATGGGATAAAAAATCGTTTTAGTCATCTACTGACATTTTAATGCCTTCTTACAGTCTTTATCTTCTATGTTAAATGGTAATTTTTTTAGGGTTGTTCTTGAGAGAGAAATTAACTTCTATATCTTTAAGGCTACTGATCTTTTTGCCTGCTGCTATTGTACTTGCTTAAATGAGCATTTTACATAATGTGCTGTGAGGATCATTGTCTTTTTCCCTGTGGTAAATTTGTTGTGTGTAATTGTAAGTTCAGAAAAGACTTTTATCAATTTACAATTTTCTTTGGTATGTTCAAGCTTTTTGGTTTCAAAATCTCTTTTCTTCACTAGCATTTTCCAGACCAATTTGATCCAAGAATCCTACTCAAGTCAATGTCTTAACATTCTTATTATGTACTGGATAATGCTACCTCTGCTACTGATGAATTTTGTCATCTGCTAGTCTTCACCTTTAACTCACTTGCACCAACAAGCAGAGCAGCAATTGTGTGATCCCAACCTCAAGTATGTGAGAAAGCAGTTCTGATGATTTGATAAGACCAGAGGACACAGAGTAAGACCCTCAACTTGAATGACAATTTTTTTTCTGTCTGTGTGGGTTTTGGCACACCTGGTGATGCCTTGGGGTTACTCCTGGATCTGCACTCAGGAATTACTCCTGTCAGTTCTTGGCAACCACATGAGATGCTGGGGATCAACCCATGTTGGCCACATGCAATGAAAGTCCTGTGCACTGTACTATCTCTCCAGCTGTTTTATTTTTTTCTTTTTGGGTCACATCCTGTGATACACAGGGGTTACTTCTGGCTCATGCACTTAGGAATTACTCCTGGTGGTGCTTGGGGGACCATATGAAATGCTGGGAATCAAACCCGGGTTGGCTGAGTGCAAGGCAAACACCCTACCTGCTGTGCTATCACTCCAGCCCCTCTCTCCAGTATCTTGAATGGCAACTTATATTGACCTTTAGTGCCTACATCTCAGATTTAGTATTTGTAAAAAAGATTGATAAAAGTACCCATCTTTCAATATTGTTGTGTGAAGAAACATACACATATAATACATTAATTAGCAATGTTTAAATACTCAAAAACTGTTAGCACTGTGAAATTAATAGCAGTTGGTAGTAGCAGTAATATGTTGTTATATTATTAGTAATTGTAGTAGCAACATTAATAGTGATGATATCAATAATAGTAGCAGTTGTGGTAATACAAGTGGTACTCCTAGTTGTGGGAATGGGGTGACAATAACAATGAAGGTAGTAGTACCTGTAATAGAGTGGAGCGATAACACAGCAGGCAGGGCATTGGCCAACCCGGGTTGGCCGCATGCAAGGAATCTCTCCGAGATTCCTCTGTCCCTTTCAGAGAGCCCGGCAAGCTACAAGAGTATCCCGCCCGAATGGCAGAGCCTGGCAAGCTACCCGTAGTGTATTCAATATGCCAAAAACAGTAACAAGTCTCACAACGGAGACATTACTGGAGCCCACTCAAGCAAATCGATGAGCAACGGGATGACAGTGCTACAGTACCTGTAATAGTACAGTGGCATCCTCGGCAGTAACGAAACAGTATCCTCACACCCCTCAGAAGAATATAGAATTATTTCACCTTTGACATTTAACAAAAATCCTATCAATTCAAGAATCTTGAAATGGTTTAAGAAAAATTAACAAATATACTTACAACCTCAAGCTATTCGGGAGTTAGGGCAAAGCAAGTCAGTATAGGTATTTTGTCCCGAAATAAGAACTTGCTTCCTAATGTCTTTGCCTCCTTGCCTCATAAATTCAAGAGCACATTTTGATGCAATACAGACACGGGTCAGGGCAATCTGAGAAGAGAGCGAGGCATTTATATGGCGCTCATGAATTCTTCAAGCAATTTGCTGCCAGTGAGCAGTCTTGGTGATACAGCTGCAATTGCATAAGAAAATAGCATGCCACAAACAGGACAGAACTGATTTATTTAGCAACATTTGGGAACCACTTATAGAAGTCCTGTCTATTTATAACCATTGCTTGGGGCTGGAGAAAGAGATCTTTCCCCAACCTGAATGAATGTGGGATGGAAATAATATATGTGTCCAAGAAAGAAGCACTTCCTCTCACCTTCAGGTCTTTTCATAAATGTAACAAGTCCTAGGCATTTTTTAACATGAACCCTATTGGTTTTTTTGGGGGGGGAAATAGAATTTCTAAGTCTATTCCTTTTTCTGTCTTACTCAATGTTTCTTGGGTTCAGCTACTTTGGGGGCATAAAAGAATCACATAATTTATGTTTGAAAGTTATTAGGGAGCTGGAGTGACAGTACAGGAGGCAGAGCCCTTGCCTTGCTGACATGAGTTCGGTCCACTCCCAAGGAGTGAGCCCCTCGCATGGAGGCTGGAGTAAGCCATGAGCAAAGTCAGGTGTGGCCCCCATACAAACAAAAAAATACTGTTAGGGGTATTAAGTATTTGTCATGCATTTCTCAAAAATTCTATCAGATGGGCACATATGTTGTCTCACTTATACAGTATCTGAGATATCAAGTTTAACTAATACAATGCAAGGAAGAAAACCAAAATTTCCTACTAACTTTCTAGGTTTCTATGCTTTTCTGGGGTCCTGTTTATAGGACTGAGAAACAATTAACAAGAGAAGTATCTATGTTGGCTGAGTACAGCTCTAACATGGCATGGGGACATTCACAGGAAATGAACACCCCAAGAAGCATGAAACTTTAGTGTATTTATACTGGGTGTGATGAAGAAATAGAAAATTGCAGGAAAATGTGACAAGAACAGAATCATGAGTTCCAGGTAGTAGTTTGGGAAACTTAGCAAGGCCTTGTTTGTGTGCTTTCTTCTCCAAGCCTGCTCTGTTTTTGCATGTACAGATTCTCTTTCCTCCAGGTATAGGGAATCTCTTCTCACATGAAGACTTCACCTGCTTCAAGGAACAAGGAGTTTGGAGAGTCTTTCCTGTATCTGCTCTCTTCCAAATTCCTTTAAAATATTTTGGGCCAGCGAAAAGCTCCAGAACCCAACCATCGCCACGCTCAAGGCCACTCCCCATATGTTCGGGCCGAGCCTCATGCATGAGTGAATGTAAGGCATTCCCTACTCATTCTCCATAAGTACCACACCACATTTGATGGGGTTCAGATAGTAGGCAACAAATCATAGAGGGAAATATATATGCGTATATACATATATGTATATGAAAGCTCACATCACTCAACTTTTAACAACATGTTAGCGATATCCTAAAGAATGTCTTAATGGCCTCTGCCACAGCAAAACAATCTTCACACTGTTTCCTATATGGATACTTTTTTTTAAAGCATTTTCAGTGTATAACAATAAATACAAAATACATTATTTCGGTTGTGCTTTGGGACAGGGATTGGGGCTTGAGATGGAAACATCCCAAATTTGGTGGTGGGAAAGTGTAATGGTGGTGGGATTGGTGTTTGAGTATTTAATGTAATCAAATACTGTGAACTAACTTATAAAATAAATATATATATTTTTTGGGCTAGCGTATTCTGAACTTTGTCAAATACAAAGTTTCCGGAGGTCTCATATATATATATATGTATATATGTATATACATACATATATACATATATATATATATATATACACACATTCCAATTACCTGGACAGCCTTTTAAAAAGTACAGATCCCAAGGGCTCAAGACAGAGAAATCTGAGGCCCAGGGTATCCATGCACTGAACAATCTCCCCCAGAGATGCTATAAAATGCCATCAAGTATCTTATAGCCAGTTACTTCCTTTAACTGACTCTGATGTTAGAAATTGCCACAGTGGCAGCTGCACAGCATCGTTAAGAGAAAGCACAACTAAATCATCTGTGTGGCAAATGAGGCTAATTACAGCGGCAAAACCCTCCCTGCCAGCATGTGGATAAAACCCACAGAAGCAACTGAGATAAACGTACCCATGTCCTAAACTCATTCAGTAAGATGCAAGTTAGCTGAAAGAGGACTCCTACAGTAATTTCTCAATCTGAAAGATCATTCAAAAATATTGTTCACATTAAAATGAATGGAATTCATTAGAATCGAATTTGAATGTGAAATTTTATTCTCTAAATAGTGGTTTGAGGTTTTTCTGTTTTGTTTTTTTTTTGCGTGTGTGAGGGGGTTTGAGGTGTTGTGTTGTTTATTTTTATTTTGGGACCTCACCCACCAGTGCTCAGGGCTTACTCCTGGCTCTGCACCCAGAGATCAATCCTAGTGGAACTATAGGGACTATGTGTGCTGCTGGGAATTGAACCCAGGTCAGCAAGTGAAGCAGTTGCCCTATCTACTCTACCCCAGCCCCTCTAAATAATTTTGTCAAAGGAAAGAACAAATATACATTCCTCTTGAGCCAGCAATTTCACTTTTAGGAATGCAGCCTATAGGTTCTCTCACCTGGATGAAATGATAGATACACACAATTATTCAATATAGTAAAGTGCAAAACAGTATTATTAGTATATGCCTCTTTTATGTAATGAAGTTGAAAAGAATGGATGTACACAAATGGCATCAAGAATTGGGGGGCTGGAGCAATAGCACAGCAGGTAGGAGTTTGCCTTGCACGTGGCCGACCCGGGTTTGATTCCCAGCATCCCATATGGTCCCCTGAGCACGGCCAGGGGTAATTCCTGAGTGCAGAGCCAGGAGTAAACCCTGTGCATTGCCAGGTGTGACCCAAAAAGAAAAAAAATATTGAAAAGACAAGCTTGCTGCTCGGAGTGGGACTGGGCCTCCTCTCCCCAGCTCCCAAATTTTCTAGTAGCTTGGCAGTCACACCCACTAACTGCCCCCCAGCACCATATAATCTCATGAATGGCCACGATCCAGAAACTCTGAAATAAAGCTCCCAGAAGGGAGCAAGATAGGCCTTACCCACGAGTGAATCTGCTTATAGTCATATTCTAAATTTCAAAATCCCTGGAACGACCTCTCACACTCTACCCCACTGATGTGCCAAAAAGCACACATTTGTTTGGGTTTAACATACATATTTATAATCTCTTATTCAAGGGCTCGATTGCCCCAGCATGAAATACAACAATCGTCACACACTTTCCTCTTATGGTGGTCGGGAGGTGCATGGTGTTGGGATTAGTGTTTGAATATTAAATGTAATGGATTATTGTGAACAAGTTTATAAAAATAAAATTAAATTTAAAAAAGAAGAGGAAAGATACACCAGAGGATACTTTCGAAGCAAAATGAGCTGTCTCAGAGACAGGACTGGAAAAAAAACATTACTTTTTACCCCTTCTATGTTTACGAAATTGCTAAGTTTGAGAATTGATGTGCTTACTATACAAAAGTTAGAATATCGTAATACCAAGAAATGTAAAGAAACAAATTTCAGGGCTGGAGCGATAGCACAGTGGATAGGATGTTTGCCTTGCATCGGTCAACCCGGGTTCAATTCCCAGCATCCTATATGGTCCCCCAAGCACCGCCAGGAATAACTCCTGAGTGCAGAACCAGGAGTAACCCCTGTGCAATGCCAGGTGTGACCCAAAAAGAAAAAAAAAAGGAAGAAGAAGAAACAAATTTCCCCCATTTTACTACACATAGCTAACAGTTTTAATTTGGGTGGGTAGGGGCAGAGGCATACCTAGCTATGCTCAGGGCTTACTCCTGGTCTGTGCTCAGGGATCCCTCCTGGTAGTGTCAGGGGACCATATGTAGTACTGGGTATATAATTAGTGTTGTCTGTATGCAAGGCAAGTACATGAATCTTTATAGTAACTTTCCTATCTTTCAATCTCCTGGTTTCAATATTTTGGTTAATCATCTTGTGCTTTTACTAGACATGTGACCTCAGTGATCCTTTATCATCTGTTTTTAACCTATAAAATCAGGGGGTTTTTTTCTCTTATTTTTCAGGTATGTAACTTACGGTCACCCAATCCTTCCTGTTAGGATCCTTCTTTTGGTTGTATCACAGTTTATGCATTCAATCCCCAATTGTTGGACATTTGAGCTATTTTCAATTCCCACAAACATAGCAGCTTTCCAACAATTGTTCCTGGAGTCACATATTTGTACACATACAAAGTTATTTCCTTTGGATAAATTGAATATATTTCAAGAACTGAGATTGCTGGATCCAAAGAAATATACACCTGCCATTTGGATTAAGCACACCATATTGCCCTCTGAGATTATAAATAATACATTATTTTCATAGTTTCTGCTCACAGATTAATGGGTTTAATTTTACATTTTAGTTTAGATCCATTTTTATTCATTTTGGCCTAAGAATTATTAATAAGAAGAACACTATTTAAAATAGCAAACCTCTCATAGTAAATTTCTTCATAGTGGAAACTCAAGTGCTGATTGCCCCCATCTGTCAGATCACAGGATCTAGATGCAAATAAGGACATCCTGTGAAGGTTCAGCTTACACAGCAGATGCATAACGCAGCCAGACCTCTGCCTTGCCGTGTGCAGGGTCATTTGCTTTCAGAATTACATTATCGTGAAGAGGCAAGTCTGAAGAGCTTCGTTTCCACCGTCGACCGAATTTTTTCACTTCAGGAGAATTCAAGTTGCTGTTCAAATATTTCTTCTGAAGTATTGTAAGTTTCCCAAATTTCACTTAAAGGAAGTTGCTTTCTTCCAGCATTTGTGTGTGGAGACTGCATGGATGTGCGAGACCATATATATATGATGGCCCGCAGGAGTAGTCTTTTTATTTCTGCAGAGATTCTGTAAACGAGTCACTCACGGGCAAAACTAAGCAGCTGTACTGAAATGTCAGATGGATTTGCACAGCTGACTCAAGTTGCCAAAAAGAGAGCGGCGTAGTAGTTCTACAAACTGACCCTCTCCAGCCGAGCTCTGCTTAATATAGATTCGGCATTAGCTTCTCTGCAGTCACTCCTAGCTGCTCAGCAAGCACCATTGGCGTTTTCAGGGGTGGAATTCTCTCTCAAGAGACTGTTGACCCAGGATATTTGTTAACTGGAGAAATCTCTTGAGAATTAAAAAAAATAATATATATACATATATATATATCTTTGATTTTTTTCCTTTTTTTAGTAAGATAGAAAAATATAGGGGAAAAATCATGTCCGAACACAGCAGGAATTCCGATCAAGAAGAACTCTTTGACGGGGAGATTGATGAAGATGAAATCTTGGCCCATTTGTCTCCTGAAGAGTTGAAAGAACTGCAATCAGAAATGGAAGTCATGGCCCCTGACCCCAGGCTTCCTGTGGGAATGATCCAGAAAGATCAAACTGACAAGCCACCAACAGGAAACTTCGACCATAAGTCTTTGGTTGACTATATGTATTGGCAGAAGGCATCTAGACGCATGCTGGAAGATGAACGTGTTCCTGTCACCTTTGTGCCATCTGAGGTAACTAGGGATTTGTGTCCATTGGAGAAATGGTGGCTGGGGCTGGCAGGTGTCCTGGTTGTAACTGTCATTTCTCAAGACTCCGCATTTTGTCTTCTTTTGTTATGCTTAAAGATTAAATCATGATATCCACTCCTACTACAGTTTTGAGTTTTACGATGTACTTATATGATATAGTTCTGAGGGGAAAGTTATTCATTTCTTGAAAATGTCTTTTTTTAAAAAAATTGCTATTGGGTTATACATATATATATGTATATATACAAAAACCTATATTTGGCCGGGGCAGAGGACTGTGGGAGCAATAGTACAGTGGTTAGGGTGCTTGCCTTGCACACAGTTGACCCAGGTTTGATTTTTGTCACCTCACATAGTTCCCTGAGCCCCTGAGCCCTCTAGGATAGATGTCTAAGTGTAAAGCCAGAAGTAACCCCTGAGCACTGCTGGTTGTGCCCCCCCCACACACACACACCGTTCATAGGCATGATACTTATTGAATCAACTCAAAACTTATAAGAAATTATCCTCAACATTTTTACTAACTGAAAGGCCTCTGTAAATAGCTGATGAAAGCTCTGTAATCTGTTCTTCTCTCACATCCATGTACATTCAGTATTTGACATACAATTTCAAGGGTTTCACTGTTTCCTTAAGACCTGCCACACACCTTCCAAGTAAAATAGGTCAAGTATCTAAAGTTCCTACAGCGCATGGTATAATAGCCATGACACTTAGAAACTGAAACCATTAAGCTATTTGAAAGATAGTTTTTTCTTAAGTATATTCTTTACCTGAGAACTAAAATTGTGGTTGGATCTAAAAAGTTAATTTATGTTAGAATAGTTTCTTTAATGCTCCATTTGAAAATGGCTTCGGATCCCAGGTAAAGCCTCATTTATTTATGCCTGCTGTTACCCATATACCTTGTCAGATTGCTGTCACAGTGGTCACAGTTAAGTATACTACAGGATGATTTCATGGTCAGGAAAATTTTTATATGTACCTGGATTAAGAAAATGAATTTCTGGTCTTATCAGTTTTGAGTTTAGGAAGCATTTGCAGGTATTTTACAATGGGAGTAAAAGCCCCTATAAAAGTCATCAGCTTCAAGGTGGTATATGACACTATGGTTGGTATGACTTAAACAGCTTGATGCTTGGCTCCCCCTGCTGGAATTTCTGGGAAATTCAGTGGTGTATGCTTGACAGTTCAGGCGTCAACTGTCCATTTCAATTTAGCTGTTATGGGCAATAAAACTGAATTCTTGCTTATATCAAACTGCTGCTCCTGCTTTGGAAATGAAATTATTAGGTGTACTACTATATAAAATGTCAATTCATGGTTAAGAATCTAACAAAGATAGTTGATTGAAGACTGCTATTTTCTTTTTTCAGGCATAGCAACTGTTTCTGAATCCCTGTACAGTCTTGCCCCTCGTGTGTGGCTAACTCTGCTTCCTGGACATTTTCCTCCAAAAGAAACTAATATTGTGAGCCCATCCTTGAGATAATTAGAATCCCTTTACAGAGTGAAAGAGATAAAAATCAAGTACATATGTATATTGTATATTTCAAACAGTTCTCATCTCTCCCACAATCCATGTTTTAAAGGACATTTGATGTACACATCATACAAGATTCTCAAGAAATTTAGGGATGTAAAGTTAAGTTAGGAGTACAATAAAAAAAATAACTATTGTGTAACTGAGGGCTACTGAGTACAAAGATGTCTATTTAGCTCTATCTGAAACAAATACTTTAATATAATAATAACTCCATGAGATTTTAAAGAAAGTTATTTTTAATAGATTCTAGAATTAAACGCATTTTTAAAGGCTATGAATCTGAAAACAAAATAATTAATAATTATTAATCTGAAAACACGGCAGGGTGACATAATGAAATCAGATAAACACAGCAAAAATGAGTTTCTAAGTGTATCTCTACGAACATGTTTCTTTGGGTTGCAAATTATTAATATGCACTTTTTAAAAAAAGAACTCAAGTGGGGTAGGAGAGATAGTTCAGAGGTCAAAGCACATCTCTCTGGCACACTGCTGACCCTGCCTTCATCCCTGGAACCAAGTAGTCCCCCAAGGGCCACCAGGTCTGCCTGGAAGCCCTGAAGACGGCAGGGTGACCCAGGTAATCTTCAGCACCCAAGGGCCTAAGTACCACCACATCCTTGAGCCCTAACCCAAGAATCACTGGGAGTGGCGGGGGTTGGCAAGCACTTCTTGGGAGGACCCCCAAATAAACAATAAAAAGTGAAGAACTCAAGGGCCCTAGAGAGAACTAAATGGTTAGAGAGTATGCCAGACGCCGGGTTCAGTGTCCAGCACCACGTCCCCCTGAGCACCACCAGGACTGACCCCTGGAGCACCCCAGTTGTGGCTCTCAAAAAAGAACTCAAATGCTCTAGAGTTACATCAGATCGAAGTGAAAAAAGGAAAGTGAAAATCCACCAAATACCTCTCCCCTCAGTTATCCTAGTGGTTATCTCCTCCTCAGAACTAACTACTAACTAGGCAACCATGACAACACTTTTCTTAGGAGTGTATAGACTTGTGTACGTATTATATGGGCTGGAGCGATAGCACAGCGGTTGGGCATTCGCCTTTCACGCAGCTGACCCGAGTTCGATTCCTCCGCCCTTCTCGGAGAGCCTGGCAAGCTACCGAGAGTATCGAGCCTGCGCGGCAGAGCCTGGCAAGCTACCTGTGTATAAATGTATATATTGGAATATATATACAGGAACATATATGTAGATACAAATAAGATGCTATTCACAGTTATTTGGTTATTCTTTTTCTTTTACTTATTTATATTTTGGTTTTGTGGGGCATGCCTGGCAGTGCTCAGGGGTTACTCCTGCTTCTGCACTGAGGGATCACTCATGGCAGGCTTGAACACTATGGGTTGCCACAGATCAAACCCGGGTCAGTTGCATGCCAGACAAACTTCCTACCTGCTGTATTATTTCTCTACCCCTTATTCTTTTACTTAATAATTAATCTTATCACCTACAATAGATACTTGCTCTAGTTCATATTTCTTCATTTCTCTGTATTCTAAACCTCATAAATGTCTCTTTTAGGAAAATACTCAAAAGCAACATGAAGAACTAGACAAAGGAAATAAAAATATGTCCCAGTATTTAAAAGAAAAGCTCAATAGTGAAATTATTGCAAATAATATAAAACTAAAGGGCAGTAACAGAGTCCAAAAACCAGATAAGTATGAAAGTGAAGATAATGAAAATAATAGCGAAGAAAGGGATGAAAAAACAAAAAGAGAAGAGGAAGACGTAAAGGAGCAAATAATCAGAAATGGTGAGAGCAACAGCCAACACATAAACAATAAGGCACTTGAAAAGCAGAATGACAGGCCAGAGGCCCAAGAAAAAAGTGTGAAAAAAATATCCAAATTAGATCCTAAGAAGTTAGCCCTAGATACCAGTTTTTTGAAGGTGAGTGCAAGGCCTTCAGGGAATCAAACAGACCTGGATGCGAGCTTGAGACGTGTCAGACAGAACGATCCTGACATGACAGAACTCAATCTGAATAACATCGAGAACATCCCCAAAGAAATGTTATTAGACTTTGTCAATGCGATGAAGAAAAATAAGCATGTCAAAACCTTCAGCCTAGCGAATGTCGGTGCAGATGAGAATGTCGCATTTGCTTTGGCTAACATGCTGCGTGAAAATAGAAGTATTACCACTCTCAACATCGAGTCCAATTTCATCACCGGTAAAGGCATTGTGGCCATCATGAGGTGTCTCCAGTTTAATGAGACACTCACCGAACTGCGGTTTCACAATCAGAGGCACATGCTGGGCCACCATGCCGAAATGGAAATATCCCGCCTCTTAAAGGCCAACAATACTCTCCTGAAGATGGGCTACCATTTTGAGGTGCCGGGCCCCAGAATGGTGGTAACCAACCTGCTCACCAGGAATCAGGATAAACAAAGGCAGAAAAGACAAGAAGAACAAAAGCAGCAGCAACTCAAAGAGCAGAGGAAATTAATAGCCATGTTAGAGAATGGGTTGGGGCTGCCACCTGGGATGTGGGAGATGTTGGGAGGACCAATGCCAGACCCAAGAATGCAGGAATTCCTCCAGTCTCCTCAGTCTGCAAACCCCCAGGCCGTCGCCTTTGGTCGACAAAATGAGATGATGAAAAATCAGTCGCAGCCTCCGCAGTACAGGACAGACCCTGACTCCTTCCGGGTGGTGAAGCTGAAGAGGAACCAGCGCAAATCTCGGATGCCAGAAGCCAGAGATCCACAGGAGAAAACCAACCTCAAGGATGTCATCAAAACCCTCAAGCCAGTGCCGAAAAATAGGCCACCTCCCTTGGTGGAAATCACCCCCAGAGACCAGCTCTTGAATGATATTCGTCAGAGCAATGTCGCCTATCTTAAACCTGTAAGTAGAAGGAGGGAGAAATGGGAAACCAGCGTCCGGATCAGGGTAGCCCAATGCTACCCTGGGTTCATTTTAACACCAGGGGATTCTCATTAACTGTGACTGACTGGGAGAAGCCACTTAGGAATTACCAGTAGAGCTAAATTTCTGATTATCCCTAAGGACAAACATCTTTATAACCGGGTGACACTAACATTTACTGACAACTAACATTTACTGAGCACTTACTATAGAAAAGCACTATGGACTTTTCATTATCTAAGTTAATGCATCATCATCTTGTCAACCATATAAAACAGATATCATAGAGGTACTATATTATCTTTAGATATTCTATTACATAAAACAAAGAAACTGAGTCTTAGAGATGTGAGTACATGTCTAGAAGGTACAACAAGGAAGCAGTGGAATTGACACTGGGGATCCGTGTTTCAGCTCCAGCTTTTGTGTGTCCTGCCACACTGTCACCATCCTAGCCATGAGGCACTGACATCAGAGGTCCCCAAAAACCTGCCGTGAAATAAGAATGAGGCCTAGTTAGACCAGTCCTTTGTAGACAACTGAGCTTCTGCAATGTTTAAAACCGTTTCTTCTTGGGTCAAATTATATAGGGGTTAAGTTGGCTACCTTGCATGCAACTGACCCTGATTCTATCCCCAGCACCACATATGGGTCCCCCGAGCACCCCCAAGTGTTGATCCCTGAGCACAGAACCAGGAGTAAGTCCTGAGTACCACTGGGTATGGTTCCCTATAATGCAAGAACAAAACACTTGATTCTTTTTCAAGTAGATGAGAAGGGTCTACATGCAATTATATTTATAGCCAGCTCTTTTTTAAGCCAGAAAACAAATGCTAGACCTCAGGCTGTTGCATGAACTTATGGAATGCTAAGCTATTTTGCTATTATTCCAGTTTTAATGTTTGCTATGCTGCACTAGTCCTGCTACTGATAGGTGAATATGTCCTATTCCTTGCAGATTAAGTTGCAGAGATATTTTTTGTATCATGAGGATAACATTTGAGGAAGCTGAGTACTGTGTGCATCCAAAGGTTACAGTGGTTGACAATTAACTCTATTAGTTTTTAAAGTCTAGCATGTAATTTGACAATGAATTACTTGGCAGAGGAGTTCATGAATTATTTTGTCAGAGAGCTACAATTTTTTCAAGACAGTTTATGTGAGTTTCCATGTTCTTTTTTATGTTTTTATGAGCTTTATACTTTTAAATAATATAATCACCACTTACATATCTGAAACATACAAATGCATGTTCCTTTTCCCATCTCCTAGATGTACTGAATTGACAACATTTTCTACTTTTAAGTCAAAATGCCGTTTGTCTGTTACTTAGATGAGATCTGGTTCATCCCAGGGCAGAATCTGTATGCGAACACTAGAGGTCATGTAAGGTCAAGCAGGAGTCGCCTGCCTGTCCTTGGGCACACCATCAAGACTTCTTGCACCTGCTTTTTCCACTTGCAGTCAGACCTCACTGGGGGTGGAGCTGGGCGTTGTTTGGAGAGAAATTAGCTCTGTCACTTCTGTCACTAAAGCAAGTTGACCGGCCTCTGTGACTGTTCTGTTAAAAGTTAACATTAGTCTGAAAAGAATGATAAGAAGTCTTTGAAACATCTACATTAAATGTAATGCATATGAGGCTGGAGTGATAGCACAGCGGGTAGGGCATTTGCCTTGCATGCGGTCGACCTGGGTTCGAGTCCTCTGCCCCTCTCGGAGAGCCCAGCAAGCTACCGAGAGTATATCACCTGCACGATAGAGCCTGGCAAGCTCCCATGGCGTGTTTGATATGCCAAAAACAGTAACAACAAGTCTCACAACGGAGACGTTACTGGTGCCTGCTTGAGGAAATCGATGAGCAACGGGATGACAGTGACAGTGACAGTGATATACGGGGCTGGAGCGGTAGCACAGTGGGTAGGGCATTTGCCTTGCATGCAGTTGACCCGGGTTCGATTCACAGCATCCCATATGGTCCCCTGAGCACCACCAGGAGTAATTCCTGAGTGCAGAGCCAGGAGTAACCCCTGTGCACCGCCGGGTGTGACCCAGAAAGAAAAAAAAAAGTAGCACATAGAGAGCACGAATTTGACCCAAGTGGTAGCACACTTGCTTTCAGGTCCAGTGGACCCTGGCACTGCAAGGAACAACCTCCCTCCTGACCCTCTCCCCCAGCACTGTTGGGTATGGTCCTGGTGGTACACCAGCACCAGAGGGAGTGGCCCACTGGGTGTTCGCCCCCACAACTATTTTTTTTTAACGTGGCACACGAATTCAGAGTAGACAAGATAATGAAGTTCAAAAGAGCCTTTGACCTAACTCCTTGCGTTCTGAGAGAATGGAAGCCTGGGTAAAGCTGCTTTTGCTGGAGTCTGTCCCGTTCCATCAAATCATTCGTTTGTGAATGTAGCGACTATTTCCACGGTACTCTCATTCCTCAGGCCCATCAAGGCTGCAGCCATTAGTATGATACATAGTCCCAAGTTCATGTTGCTTAGAACGTTGGGCGTTTTAGCCTTATCTTTTACCTTGGGGGTCAGGCTTGAGGAGCTCTGTGGTCACTGGGCTGAAAGATGCCAGAGAACCAACCCTGGGCCTGTACATTTGAGGCATGTGCTTTATTACTTGAGCCAAGTCTCTCACCCCTACAATGTTGTTTCTGTCATTTTCATGATCAAAACACAGAATTTTCGTCAAGTGAGAAGACAGCTGCTTTAACTCCAGATCCCAGAGCAAAGGGCAGAAAAATAAATTCATGATAACTGTATGAATTTATTACCCTGCCAAATACTACATTTTTCATTGTTAATTATAAAATGCTATCAATTTGGTAATTTCATTTGGTTTTTTATGCTATGAAAGAAAAGTCTGCAGCAAAGTCAAGTGATTTCTGATGATTGTCTTATGTATTAGCCCTATCTTGAAATCACTTTCATCCAAGGAATTGACAATCTCTTCCATTTTCAGTGGCCTGACTTGGCTTAAGAGGCATCTCTTTGCATATATCTCAGATTAAAAAATATGTCACTCAACTTTATGTGTTCCTATAAACTGCTCCATGAGAAAAATGTGAAAATGCAGTTTCATTGTTGAAAATTTGCTGTAATAATACCAACTTTCTATCTGTTGCTCTGCTTTTGTGACTTGCTGCCTACATAATAAATGTCTGCTTTAATGCTGAATTTTAGTGTAATTTTTTAAAAGACATGTTTTAACTTTTTATTTTGAACTCATTTTAGGCTTACCAAAGCTTTTAAATAATACAAAGAAGTTTTATGCACCCACTACATTTTGCCACTTTTTGCACTGTCACTCACTACAAGAAATTTTCCATGGTATACACCTGCATGTATGTGGTAAGCACTGAAAGTACAAAAGCTATGATGTGTTCCTGCTTGTCAATGCAGCCAGCTACCATGATGCACCATTGATTATAAGCTGCTTTCTGATTTCAGGATTGTTGAAAAGCATCAAAACAATGTGCATCTTAGATGTAGTGAAATGTTCTAAATTCTGTCAGTGGTGATATCTCAAAACCCTGAGCAAGGGATAGTTTAGTTACTTGAACGAGCTACAACCATCGATACATGTTAAGGTGCATGTCTTGTATGCAGCATTTCCCAGTTTGATCCCCAGCATCACAACATCCAGAGCATCCTTCCACCCCACGCCAGCACCTCAGATAAGTGTTGGGCAATTTCTGGTACTGCAGGACCTGAGCAGCACCACATGTTAGGTCCTTGCATTGCTCCCACGGACCAGGCAGAGAATCAACAGAAAAACTCCCAGACACTAAGGCCTCCTGAAAACAATCTTGGGATAAAATTAAAAATAAAAAAGAGAAAGGGAGCAGTGAGACCAAGAGGTTTTGGGGAAGGCTTTTTTGGGAGGAGGGGGTTGTTTTTGTTATGGGGCCACACCCACTGATGCTCAGGGTTACTCCCAGCTCTGCACTCAGGAATCACTCCTCGAGGTGCTCAGGGGACCAACTGGGATACCAGGGATTGAGTCCAGGTTGACCCCATGCAAGGCTTAACCACTGTACTGTCTCTCTGGCCCCTCAATCTTTTGTCTTGGAGGGCTGAGGTATTTTCCAAGTTTCTCAATTTTTTTCATGTGAGGTTAAAATTAAAGGACAATTTTGAACTTTTGTGGTTTTGGCCCTTTTTGCTGTTTTTTTAAAAAAACCTTTTGTTTTTCATTGAGTGCATAAAATATACTTAGAAATTATTCTCAGAATGCAAAGGGAAAAAAGACTACTCTTTATTGGATTGAGAAATATTTGTTTGTTTGGTTAGTTGATTTTGGGTCACACCCAGTTGTGCTCAGGGCTTACTCTATGCTCAGGGATCACTCCTGGTGGGGCTCAGGGGACCACATGCAGTACCAGAAATCTAACCCAGACAGCAACATGCATGGCAAGTGTCTTACCTACTGTATTATCCCTTCAGCCCAAATGTTTGTATTTTCTAAAATATATGTTTTAAGTAGTTCATATGCATATATTTTCCCCTCTCATTTTAATACTTGTTCCTTCCTTACTCATATTTCTGGCCTGGGAACCTTAAAATTAAGTTGCTAGCAAAGACTAAAGAAAAAACTGTATATTTGCGTTGCTCAAATGCTTCCTCTTTCAAGAAACTGCCCATGTAATGCAGCTTAAGAGAGATAGGATCTGTTGCATCAATTCTTGAAAACTGGTGAACTATAGCAGCCTTTCTCATCCAGGGGCCATATGGTCCCTGTGAGTCCCCAGTGGGCCACAGGTGAAAATCAGATAAATGGGGGCTGGAGTGATAGCATAGCGGGTAGGGCGTTTGCCTTGCACGCGGCCGACCCGGGTTCAAATCCCAGCATCCCATATGGTCCCCTGAGCACCGCCAGGAGGAATTCCTGAGTGCAGAGCCAGGAGTAACCCCTGTGCATCGCCAGGTGTGACCCAAAAACCAAAAAAAAAAAAAAAAAAAGAGAGAATCAGATAAATGTGGGGCTGCAGCATTAGATTAGGGGACCAGCCAGCAGCACAGGGTAGGAAACAGGAACAAAGTAAGGTTGGCAGAGGGCCAGTCAGAAAAAGTTGAGAAACACCAGAGGACAGGGAAAATCTGCGGGCCTATTTGACTTGACTTGCATACTCAGATATATTTTATTCCATTTTGTGGGAGGGCAGAGCCAGTAGTACTCAGCTATGGTTCTGTGCTAAGAGAACGTTCCTGGCAAGGCCCAGGGAACTATATGCAGTGCCAGGAGTAGAATCCTGGTAGGCCATGTGCAAGGCAAATGCCTTACCTATGTACTGTCTCTCTGGCCCCCAAATTGCATGAATTTTTAAGTATCACCAAAAAAAAAATCCGTATATTGGGCCTTACTTGTATAATAGGCCACACAAGACTTGCATTTGCCTGGCACTAATTAGCTGGATCAATATTTGGTGGGGGGCATGGAGGAGTTTGGGCCACATCAAGTGATGGCCAGGGTTCTGGCATGACTCTTGGTGGTGCTCAAGGGACCATGCACTGTTGGAATCACGCCCAGGAGGTCTTTGGCGCTTTCTTGCCAGCTCTTCTTTCCTAAAATAAGTAACAGACTCCAGTTTTTCTCAGTCTGCACCACACCTAGCATCCAACTTAAACCTGCCTCATTTTATTTCCATTAGTTATTTGCCACCTCTAGATTTTTTTAAATGCTTTTTAATTGATTTTTTTGGTTTGGGGATCACACCTGGCAGTGCCGAGAGGGTACTCCCTACCTGGTGCTCAGGGGTTGCTTTCCCAGTGGTTACCGGGATGGAACTTCCAGCTTCCACATGCAAATCTTGTACACCAGCCCTTTGAGCCGTATTCCTGACCTTATCTTACTTTGTTTTTGATGATACTTTTTAAGGTTTTATTTTATCTAACAGATAGAGTTAATTAGATAATGACTTTCATCATCTCCATGTGATAATAATTCTGAGTCTGTGATAGCAGCCCAACACAGACATTAGACTTACACAAACTTAGCCCTTCCTGGTACGATTTCTTCTCTCTTCTTTGTTTTTGTAGTCTGTACATGATCTTTGGTCACAGATGAGCATTTGAACCTTTGTAGTCTGTACATGATCTTTGGTCACAGATGAGCATTTGAACCTTTATACTAAATGAAAATTCCAGGAGTCAGAGATAGTACAATGAGTAGGGTCCTTGCCTTGCCAAGTGTGACCCAAAAATAAATAACAAATATATAGTAGCTTTTTGACTCATTATAAAACTATATATATGCATATACACACATATATGTAACTATAGCAACAGAAACTTTTTGATTCCCTGAGGCCATTTGTATTTATATCTTACACAAATTCCTTACACAAAATCATAAAAGCTATTTTTAATATTTGGTTTATTGGGAGGCCACACTTGCCAGTGCTCAGGAATCATTTCTGGCTCTTTGCTCAAGGGCTACTCCCGGCAGGGCCTGGGGACCTCTATGGGGTGCTGGGGATCAAACCTTGCTTGGCCATGTGCAAGGAAAGTGCCTTACCCACTATACTGTCTCTCAGCCCCACAAAGTACTTATTTTCACTTTCATTTAATTTCACTTTATGCTCACCATGTATCACTGAACTCTTTCTAGTCAATCTTCTAAAGATATTACTAAATTTCTCCTTTGCAAAGTCTTCAGTGTAATAATCACGAGCAGACTTAACAAAAAATATTATGACATTTAGCAGTTTTTACGAATATATAACATGGGATTGAGGATATGGTTCTAAGATAAAGCCTTACATATATAAGCTTCTGGGTTTAATTCCTTAGCCTCAGGAATAAAGACAGTTTCTATAATTATAAAACCTAATATTATAGATCACAAATCTTTTATCTCTGGCCACTTAGGGGAGGGTTCATTTTTAAAAGCTTTATTTTTAAACTAGTTTCTCTAGATTTTTTACTTTTAAAATTCTCATTTCACTTTCCTAATTTTTTTTTCTTTTTGGGTCACACCCAGCGATTCACAGGGGTACACCTGGCTTTTGCACTCAGGAATTACTCCTGGTGGTGCTCAGGGGACCATATGGGATGCCAGGGATCCAACCCAGGTCGGCCGCGTGCAAGGCAAACACTACCCACTGTGCTATCTCTCCAGCTTAATTCAGCTTCGTTTAATGTGGACCTAAACCAATTTCTTCTTTTTTGGATCTAGTTTTAATTTCTGGTTCCCAGTTTTTTTCTGCTATGCCCACTCACATACATTCAGTTCTAAGGTCCCATAGTTATCTTTAATTCCTTCTTTTTTCCTGCCAATTTTTCTTACCTCCAAAAGAGAAACAAGGAAAATCTACAAGAGCTCAGATAAAACCTATACAACCTATGTCATAGCCTGAAAACTTGAACTTGCGTTTTCATGCTGAAAGGGATTCTTTATGGGAGAAAGCAAAGAAACTGATTTGATTTTTTTTTTTTTATGGTGCAGTGGTGGAGGGATGGCTGGGGTCAGGAGGATCAAACTCAGGTCGTCATTACATGCAGGAAGATGTAGCTGCTCAACTGAGTTACATCCATGACAAACATAGGAACATTTTAAACTTATCTTAAAAGAGTATATGATAAGCATAAAGTATACAGGCTAAAAATTGCCTTTACCTAGTAAGAAAAAAAATATGGTAGGGATGTGTGTATGCGTGTGTGAGTATATGCATGTGTGTGTGTGTGTGTATTTCAGCCACACCCAGAAGTGCTGGATATAGGAAATAGCTAGTTATTGAACTTGAACTTGAGCCTCTTATTTCACTCATCTCACTGAGTTATCACTTGGCCTGAAATAAGGAAATTTTGTTTTTCATTTAGTTTTTATTTTAGGGCCACTTCCAGCTGTGTTCAGGGCTTACTCCTATATATGTGTGATCAGGTATCACTCTGGGTGGGACTTGGGACCATATGAGGTGCCAGAAATTCAACCCAGGTTGAAGCATGTAAGGGAAGTTCCTTGCCCACTGATCTCCAGATAAGGAGATTTTTATGTACAACTTTTCTAAATCTGTGATGGTGATAGTTAAGCTTCAGCATTAATCAAAATTTAGTTTCCATTGAATAAGGTGTGAGAATTTGCATGATGACAAATTCCTTGTTGATGTTGATGCTGCTTATTTGAAACCCACACTTTGGCTCTGTGTCAGCACGGCAAGCCATATCCCCTGTCATTTTCCCTGAACGCTCTTCTTCTGACGCCATACCCCTATCTGCTCAGATTTCCTTTATTGACTTATTTATTTAGTTTTTGGGCCACACCTGACAACACTCAGGGGTTACTCCTGGTTCTGCACTTAGGAGTTACTCCTGGCGGTGCTCAGGGAGATGTATAGGAACTGGGTATGGAACCCCTGTTGGCTGCACGCAAGGCACGGGCCCTACCCACTGCACTATCCCTCAAATTTGGTCCCTCAAATTTTCTGTTTATGCTAACTCTATCCATCAAAATCTACCAGTAGGCCTGTCCTAAGCAGAAGGAAAGAAATCAAAAGAAATGTCAGTTGTGAATTCTCTCCCTCTTGTGTTTCCCTCACCCTTTATGCCTCCCTCACAGCTCCTCATAGTACTTCATGTAGAGTACAATGTAAATACTATGTAGGTGTGCTAGAAGATCCAAGTGCCTCAGGACAGGTTGTGCTCATCTCACTCAGGTGTTGGTCACAGCAGAAACTCAATGAAGATGTGTTTAATTAAATACCTCTGTGAAATGGATCTTCCCATCCAGCCAGTCTCACAACCCTGGTATCCATGTCCATGAATGCGAATAGTTTGTCACACACACACACACACACACACACACACACACACACACACACACACATGCATGCACATATCACAAACACTTGGGCAGGGGTGTGTGGGTCACAACCAGTAATGCTCAGGGACTATCTCTAGCTCCATGCTGGGCTTACACCCAACAGTGTTCACTGGACCATTTACAGTGTGGGGGATTGAACCTGGATCAGAGATGTGGCTCAGTGGTACAGTAGTTGCCTTGCATGTGTGAAGCCCTGGTTTTGATCATCGGTACTGCATGGGAGTAGCCCAGAAGTTCCCACCCCCTCCCATGATAAACAAAGAATGGCTGCAAGAGGACCTTAGTGTAGAGTCAAAATGTTACTATATTGGCATGTGGCATGTTTTTAATATATCAGACGGACAATGGGAGAAACATTTTTAGTCATTATTGTACAAATTGGAATGTCCTCTGGACTTATTCTTACCCCTGGGAGCAATGTGCATGATGAATGAGTCAGCTTCCCAAGATATAACACCCTTTGAAACATTTTACTAACTTGCATTATCTTTAAGCTGTCCCTATGAAATAAAGCTCTAACTAAAGGTAATTTGCAGTCAGATTTAAGTCCCTCTTGTCATTTTTATATCTTGGAGATGCTCCAAATCATTTTTTAATGAGTCCCATTAGGAATGTGCTTCATGGAGGAAAGACCAACTTTTAATAAGAAAATACATTTTCTATTCTTTGATAGTTTTCTATTCTTTTTTTAATTTGGTTAAGGCATGGCTATTGAAACTAGACAGATTTGGAATTAAATCCTGCTCTACTGCTTTCTAACTTGTAATCTTGGGCAAATTATTTATCCTTTCTGTGTCTGCTCCCTCTTTAGATAGATATTATTGTATAAAATGAAATAAATATTTGAAATAAATATTTTGAAAATAATAGTTAACAATGGTTATCAACCTTGATTATATTACTTACTCCTTATAATGGCCTTGAAATTAGATCTTCTTGTCATTTGACAAATAGGGGCATTAATGCCCAACACCACATAGCTATTAAGTACCAGTACCAGAATCAGCACCCAAACACGAGGACCTGCCCTATGCTTCTAGTAATGCTTTACCATGTGCTCAAAGGCCTTGGATCAATCCTTGGCATTACAAAAATGCCCATTGAATGTTGGCTTTGATTGTTGGTGTTATTCAATCATGATTTGGAGGAAGGGAGTATGCAACCTGGGATTTTAACCGATTCCACCTCTCTGAGACATGGAAATTTTGTAATGTTTGCCGTAAAACTCTTGACTTTTCAGGATTAATTTTTCTCTCTTCTTCCTCTGATTCACAGGTCCAACTGCCAAAAGAACTGGAGTAAGAAGCAACACAATAGGCTAGAAGAAGAAATTAAAATACTGACTCTCGACTTAGCTCTTTCTTGAAGGCTATTTCAGTGGCATATTTCTGGATCCAGGGGGTATAATGGGGAGCAATGCTAGCATCTGATGTGGGTGTTTTATAAAAGACAAAATGCTTGGTCTCTGACAAAATAGCCTGAAGAGGAAGGTGGAAACAACATTTTTTACTTCTGATCAGTTTAAGTGACTTAGGTAAAAGTAAGAGTCATGCTTCTAGCAGCAGAAACTCTAAAACAAGTTTTTCCCAAACACTGGATTTGCTGTTGCTTTCTTCTAATTAATAACAGTATAGAATATACATACATAAGCATATTTATGTATATCCTTCCATGTCCTCTGCTATAATTCACCACAGAGGGAACAAATCATGTTTCTCTTTACAGAAATGTGAAGTTCTTCAGAACTTCCTCTTGATGCTTTGAAATGGAAGAATTATTAATTACCTCTTTTCTGGACAACAACTGGAAATTATATTTCCGGCTCTGATTGATTCTCTTTCTTGGTTATTTCCCTGTTACTTGAGGGTAAACTTAAAGTAGGGGTACTTTGAAAAGCAGAATCCAGAAAAGCGAATACAGAAGAAAACCTATGCGCGTGCACATGCACGTGCGCACGCGCATACACACACACACACACACACACACACACACACACACACAAAATGGACTGCTTTTTCAAAAAGTTATAAATAATAGAGAAACACTATTTATTTTATCTGTCTTGTCTCTTTTTAGATTAGTCAGTGAACTTAATTTTATCTAAATGCACTCCCCAAAAATAGAAAATCGAAGGGTCAATTTGAGCCCTCATCCTGTCACTTACTGAGTAGCACATTTCTAAGTCACTCTTATTTGCCATGATCTTTTATTCTCCTCCATCAAAAGCCTCATGCATATCCTGTGCCTTTGCTCTCAGTAATTTTTCTACTCCACCAAAAAAATTCCCCTCCAGTTTCCCATTTATGAAAGTCCTAACAACTTTTAGGTCAGAGTTAGGTTCTAACCCTCCACTAAACACCTTGCAGACTCTAACCCCAAAGTTCTTTCCTCCTTTCACATACCTCTAACCTTTTAGTATCTGTTCTAGTCAGCAGATGCAGAGAATTGGAAGCTTTTTGGTAGGGAATAAATCCTAGAAATCAGGAGATCCGTGCTTTGGCCCTTGATCTCTTCTGTACCTGAGGGAGTGATCAGCACCTGTCTTTGTTTCTCCTTTTACATATTCATCGGCCGTCATTAGCAGGGAAACTAGTCTGGGAGTAACTGCACAAAGATAAGTAACACATATATTTGAAGAAAAAGCCTTGGGAATAAACATGGCATTTGTTTTTAAAACATAATGTAGCATATACAGAGATGTCGATGTTTAGCAGATACACTTTTCAATCAAGTAACTAATTTTAGAATAACCAACAGCTGACAGTTTTGTTTTAGCCTCTTCTATTTCTAGAAAACATTCTCGCACACAATGCAGGAAAGGTAAGAAAGGGTTTCAGGGCCGGAGAGAGTAGTAGTAGGTAGGGTGCTTGTCTTGCATGCAGCCCACCCAGGTTTGACCCCAGGTCAAAATGGTCTTCTGAGCCCTGCTGGGAGCAATCTCTGAGCGCAGAGCCCAGACTAAGGCCTGAGCACAGCCCTGAAAAATAGGAAAACTTCTGGAAGGGTGAGCCACACCTGGTACTCTGGGTCTACTCCTGGCTCTCCACTCAGGAATCGCTCCTGGTGGGGCTCGAGACACCTTACTGGGTACCAGGAATTAAATCCACATTGGCCACATGCAAGGCAAACGCCCTACCCGCTTTCCTACCAATAATATTTATAGGAAATCAAAACGGGCAAGAAGCAGAATGGGCAATATAAATTGTCTTAGTGATATTAAACACTTCTTGGAGGCTCAGGAGAGACCGTGTGGCCAAAGCTGGGTCCATCCACAGTACTGTCAGGGGTCACGACTGAGCACAGCGCCAGGAATAGCTCTGGAGCACTGCCAGCTTTGCCCTGGCACCTCCGCAATGAATACTTTAATCTTAGCTGCACAAAAAGGGGAAGATCGTCTAAATTTACAGTTTACTGCCTTAATACAGGTTTCCACTGCTATCTGAAGGTAGACTGTTTATTTGGTATGATATGGGAAGTTATCTTTGGGGCCTGGAATGCTATTGCCACTCATTTTTACAGAAAAAAAGTTCAGTGCTCCTAAAAACAACAACAACAAAATACTCAAGAATCAAATTATGCCAAATAGGGATGTTCCACTTCCATATACCAAGGAAAACTTGTAGTTTTTGTCGAGACAGTCAAAGCAGTTCATATTATGCTTCTCAACTCACCAATTTCTTCACCAAGAATACAATATTTTAGTTGAACAATTTATGGGTTCTTATGCTACATTTTTCTACTATCCTTCCAAAGATGATCACTGTAATTGAAGTGGAGTAATCAAGTTTCTTAAAATTCAAGTAGTCATTTTCTCCAAATTTACTAGTGTACAGAATCCACCTGGTAGAAAACGAAAGGTGTGGGCTGGAGTAACAGTACAGCCCGTGGGGTGCTTGCACGCAGCCAACCGGGGTCCAATCCCTGGTATCTCACATAGTTTCCAGGGCACCACCAGGAGTGATCCTTGAGTGTAGAGCCAGAGTGAGGCCCGAATACCTTCAGGTGTGACCCCAAAACTGTGTGTTGGAAAGAGAGAAGAAAATGTATAGAAACCTGTGTCCATTTTGAAAAAGATCTAATTGTTCAATTTAATTCTGGATGAAGATTAATGAGATATTAAAGTCTTATTCACCAGTGTTTGACTCATGTTTCTTTTTTTTTGGGGGGGGAGGGCCACTTCCTGCAGTGTTCAGGGGTTATTCGGGGGACCATATGGAATGCCAGGAATTGAACCTGGGATGGCCATGTGCAAGGCAAATGCCCCACCTGTTGTACTATTCACTCCAGCTCTTCATCTCAGTATTTGAAACACAGCTGAGTGTTTGTTATATGATCTATCCTCATTGCTTCAGTCCAGTCTATCAAGTTTCTTTATATAATTCAACAGAAATGTCCATGAAATAAAATCTCACAAAACATCATTGATAATTTTATTTTTCACATTTGGGCAAGGGTACAAATTCTAGAACTATGTCTTTGAAATCAGAGTGATACCATTGTGCTAGAAAAGAAATCTGTGCAGATTGGTCAAGAAAATAAAACGCAAGAAAAGTCAGGAGCAGTGAACATACATTGCTTCTTATCCTAGCACATACAAGGGAGTCATCAGTAAATACTGCTCCAGTGGTCTTCATGACTGAAATGCGAAGCAAACCTAATTGTTTTCTATTCACTTATGATATCACTCAACAGGCAAGTGAAACATTTATATACTCTATTTCTAAATATGTGGGAAATAAAAGGAAGACAGCAACAGAATATACAAACTCATGCTATCTTAATTCTAGGGTCTACCTACAAAAACATAGTTGTAGCAATTGCTATCTAAAATGTTTCTGGTCATCATAAAATTTTTGAGCTGCAAAAACCGGGGGTTATTCCCATTTCATTCACATTTTAAAAGGCTGTGCTTTTTTTTCTTTCGTTATCTAAAGATGCTTTTTGGACTTTAAGAGATCAGCAATACTTGTCCTTTATATGCATCTAAGCACCTAATAAAATGTGCATTCATTTCCTTATTTCTAAATGTCCCAGTTAAATACTAAACAATGAAAAAATATAGAAAACATTCTTTTAGACACCTTTTGTCATAATAACAACAAAAAATGTGCAATTTAAACAGAACTTGTTTCATTTTATTTGCTTTTTAACAGACTCTCAAGGATAATACAGCCTCCATAGTTGAAGCCTCCTTCAAGAAGATAACATTTAGTTTGCAACGAATTATCTACTAGTGAAAACACATTTCTAGCATTTCAAAAATTTACAAAAATTTGACAAAATATTCTCCTAAGCAACTATCTTTATTTTTGTAAACAAAATATAAACAACTAGTTTATCCAGTTTCCACTGCATATCAAACATGTGGGCAGAGTGAGAAAGATAATCTGATTCTGAAAGGAAAACAATAAAATCTAAGCTAATTTACACCCCACATATCATATCCTATTTTACTTTTGAGGAGGATGCTGGAGGGATTACAACAGGCTACTGCATGGCTCTATCTACTTTGTTGGTTTTTTTTTGTTCACCCATACTGCCTTGATCATTTATGATTATTTTTTTCCTCCAAGATAACAACTTTGCTGCTGTACATTCCATAATTATTTCATTCTCTTTTTTTCCCCCTAGAGAAACATGTGATCCATTTTCTATCCATTTTCATTAATACACTTAAAATTTCATACACAACGAATGGGGGTTTCAAATTAGAGGCTTTCCCTCTACAACATCCGATATGTTAAGAGTTTAACCTACACATGCATGCCGTTGTAGGCAGTTGGCTAGTACGTGCACCTCCTATTTCAAAAACACAAATGGAAAGTAGGTCTGGACATGGGTTAACCGCAACTTGATTTCTGCTGCCACCCTACTGCCAGGCCCATTGTATTTATTCCTTCACTTTACTGATATAGTCAGTGAATTTGTTAATGGTTTCTTCCTGCTGTTCTAGGGCATCGAGGACGATTCCCATTGGTGTCCTCTTTAAACCAATCCCCTCCATTTTATTCTCCAGTTTGTTCTTGAGGTTCCGAAGTCTCAGGGACGCGTGGATGAACATCACTGTGAAGAAGTGAAACATGGTTAACAGCAATGTGACAGTTATCTGTCTCCAAATCAATACTACACTTTCCCTCTTCAACTTTCAGTAAATTGCCTAAGCCTGATTGATTCACGTGTCCAATGATTTTTTTTTCTTTTTCAGCAGTGCACAGGAGTCACTCCTGGCTCTGCACTCAGGAATTACCCCTGGTGGTGCTCAGGGGACCATATGGGATGCTGGGACTCGAACCTGGGTAGGCTGAGCAGTACTATGGTGTCTTTAGGGCTGTTCCTGACAATGTGCAGGGCACATATGGGTGCTGGAAATCAAACCAGGATCAGCCACATGTAAGGTAAGCAGGTATCTGTTTTGATTTTTGGTCCTGATTGTGGGCCACACCCAGAGGTACGCAGGTCTTACTTCTGGCTTGCATTCAGAAATTACTCTCGGTGGGGCTCAGGGGACCATGTCGGAAATCGAACCAGGTCAGGCGTGTGCAAGGAAAGCACCCTGCCTGCTGCACTACTGCTCGGGCCCCAAGATAAATGGTTTCACCCCTGTACTATCTCTAGTTAGATCTCTGATCATGAGAATGAAATTTTGCCTCTTCCTACTTTCAAGCTTTCAAGTGGTTTGATATCTCTGTAATCAATGCAAATTATCTAGAAAATATCTAGTTCTCTTAACCAGAAGCAAAACAGTTAATATCTATACTTGGGTGCAAAATTTTAGGTACTAATTATGATCTTCCAAGTAGAGTAAGCAGTTTGCTTTCATTTCTGAAAGAACAGCACTTAAAGATTGAGAATACCCCTGACTTCAGATAAATTTATAGTCTAAAAACTATGCTACTTTCCTGCTTGAAGACTTGAGCTTAGTGCATGTTTTTTTGTTTTTGTTTGTCTGGTTGGTTGGTGGGTGGTTTTGGGGCCATACTCAGTGATACTCAGGAGCTACTCCTGGCTCTGCACTTCAGAATCACTCCTGGCAGTTCTCGGGGGACCATATCAGGATGTTGGGGATTGAACCCAGGTCGGCTACATGCAAAGCAAGTGCACTGCCCACTGTACTATCTTCTAGATCCCTATTTTGTAGATGTTTAACTTATTTTGTGATCCCAGAAGAGTGTCTGGCAAAGGGAGATGCCTGAAACATATCTGCGGAATCAATAAGTCTAAATCTGCTATTTCATAAAATTCTAATAATGCCAACACAGAGAAGAAACTGGTTCTGTAATTCCCATTAAATAATTGCTCCAACATGTTTTATGATATAAGAAGGAAAAAAGACTCCAGCTCACTTACACAACAAAGGAAAGGTGATACCAAACACAAAGACCATGACTCCTCCAAACATGGATATGAGGAAATAGCTCGCCAGCATGACCACCATGACAAATGCCGTGGGATACTGCTTCTTCATCCGACGGAGAATATCCTTATTATGGGCTGCCCACACAAACCCTGTGAACACCAACACCACCACAATTCCTCCGAGGATCATGTTGAAGGGGCTCAGGAACCTGGAATATGAAGAGAGAGAGACACGAGGTCATCAGTCACAGTAGCAAGCAGGAGCAGGGGGAGTGAGGTGAGGAAGGAGACAAGGAGTGAAATGAAACACAAGCATACCCTGCTGTTCAAAAATTTCATCTTAAGCCACTTTGCTTTTTATCAAAGATCTATTTTCGTACCTGTTTTCACTGACCTAAGAAATCTGCGGATGTAGTTCTGTGGTACTTGGATGAATAAGGTCCTGGGTTTGATTCCTCAGATGCGTGTACACGATACACATCTGAAGAGGATTTTCACTTCTCCATTTGCTTGCTTTTGTTTTTAAACCACTCCCGACTGTGTTCAGGTCTTACTCCTGGCTCTTACTCAGGGATCCCTCCTGGTGGATTCGGGACTATATGGAGTGCCAGGGATCGAACTTCAGTCAGCTATGTGCAAGGCAAGTGCCCTACACTGTGCTATTGCTCTGGCCCCAGATTTTCACTTTTTTTTTTCTTTTTGGGTCATACCTAACGATGTTCAGAGATTACTCTTGGCTCTGCACTCAGGAATTATTCCTGGCAGTACTCAGGGGACCAAATGGGATGCTGGGAATCGAACCCAGGTCCGCCGCATGCAAGGCAAACACCCTACCCGCTGTGCTATCACTCTAGTCCCCAGATTTTCACTTTTTTTTTTTTGCTTTTGCTTTTTTTGGGTCACACCCACCAATGTTGAGGGGTTACTCCTGGCTCTGCTGTCAGGAATTACTCCTGGCGATGCTTGGGAGACCATATGGGATGCGGGGAATCAAACCCGGGTCGGCCGCGTGCAAGGCAAACACCCTACCCATTGTGCTACCAGATTTTCACTTTTATAGCAAAACTTGCAAGGCAGAACAAGTGGTAAACTTTGATTTCGCAGCACCTGGAATTCTGAGCCTCAAGAGTGACCCTGCTACCTCCTTCCCTACCTTAGCATGGTATTCCTGTATTAACTATGTATCAGTGTGATCTCAGGCATTCTGTGCTATTTGGTAGTTTTTTGTTTGTTGTTGTTTTTTGATACAGTAGATAATGTGGGGCATTTTGGGAGCACAAAAACTAAGTGGCTAGTAATTACTTCTTTACCTTTCACCTTTTTAGCTCAGGAAAAGTTTTTTGGATAACAGGAGAAGCCTGGATTGAATACTAAGTAAACATTTTCTCTAAATGTAATTCTTATAACCTCATGAAGGAGATACTATAAATTTATTTTTCTTTTTTTTTTTTTTGCTTTTTGGGTCACACCTGGCGATGCACAAGGGTCACTCCTGGCTCTGCACTCAGGAATTACCCCTGGCGGTGCTCAGGGGACCATATGGGATGCTGGGAATCGAACCCGGGTCGGCCGCGTGCAAGGCAAACGCCCTACCCGCTGTGCTATCACTCCAGCCCCCCTATAAATTTATTTTTCAAATGAAGAATTCTAGACACACAGGTTAAAAAAAATGGTGAATTTAAAAAAAGACCAAAGAAAACGGTGGAGCTGATTCACACCTCTGCAGTGCGATTGCCACCAAACTAACCAAACTGGAGACTCACCACTTACAAATCTTCCCATCTCTTCTGAAAGGACTGTGCTCTTCCAAGTCCTGGGTTCTACATTAGACTGCATTCTGGGATTGGAGAGTTAGTACAGCAGGTGGGCCTTTGCTTTGTATGCAGCTGACCTGGGTTCAATCCCTGGTACCACATGTCGTCCCTGTGCCCCATCAGGAGTGACCCCTGAGCACAGACTTAGGAGTAAGCCCAGAGCACCCCTGGGTATAGCTCCCCAAAACAAAAGCAAAAAGAACTATATTTTATTAGCTCTGAGGATTTTTTTAAAGTCTCAGGGACCTGGCATTATTTTTTTTTTTAAATAGTTGGCCTGCATCACTCTCTTACATAATTGCCTCTCTTATGAGGGCACTTAAGTTTATGACTCCTGGCACAGAAAGTCCTTTATGATTCTTTCAAAGGACCCAAAGTTATCATTAGGAAATGTGCTATTGGCTAAAATTTCTAAGCACATAGAATTCTGAGTTACAGTCACATGAGCCAAAGGTTACTGATCACTAATAAAGGGAGAAACTCATTCCAAAGAGGAAGTTAAAGTAGAGTATGTCATAAGTGAGAATGATTATAGCCTCCCCTCCCTCAATCCACTGTGCATACAAAACTCTTAATGTGATATTTGTGGATTAAAGAGCTTTTTACTTGAGAAGGATAAAGATGACAATGAGTTTTCATCGTGCTCTGAATATCAACATAACTTATTCATAAATGAGGGACAGGGAAGTTTGGATAATAGCAAGTGATGCCAAGAGCCTCCTTCTCTGAAAGAGAACATATTAAGGACTCATATTCATATAGGTTCACATTTAGAATAACTATGAATTTTTTGGTAATCCTTTTAAATTCTAACCTTAGTACTGCCTTTGAAGACATAAAAACTTTTTTTAAAAAAAGTTTAAATAGGAGTGACAATGTTGCATAACTTAACTGGTGCAACTAGGGAAACAATTAACGTCAAACTACCTGTAAAAGGTTGACATTTTCTATCAAAGGCATGGAACGAGACCCGGAGTGGTTAGAGTAGAATAGTACACAGTTTAATATTAAGCCTTACAACAGCAAATTGTTTTTTTTTTTCAATTGTTTTGTAAATACTTGTGCTCTTCAAGATAATTAAATCTTCTCCTGAACAGAGTCTAATGAAATAAATAAAAGTGCAAAAATTGAGTTGCATGCATAGACCCATGAGTAGAATGATTAAAAACCTCAGAAACCTGGGGCCGGAGCGATAGCACAGTGGGTAGGGCGTTTGCCTTGCACGCGGCCGACCCGGGTTCGATCCCCGGCATCCCATATGGTCCCCCAAGCACCGCCAGGAGTAATTCCTGAGTGCAAAGCCAGGAGTAACCCCTGAGCATCGCTGGGTGCGACCCAAAAAGCAAAAACAAAACAAAACAAAAAAACCCTCAGAAACCTATGTTGTCAACAGTTTAGTTACTAGACTGACATTTACAGGTATTTTATTCAAACTACAATATATTTAATAGTACAGGAGACAATAATGTACTGATTAGATAAAGGCAACTGTAATACATTCCCCCTGTTAGGAGATTTATCCTATATGTTAGACAGCTCAGAAGTAGAGTCTTTTGTAATCAGTATTATGAAACGAACATACAAAAATACGCAGGCAACTGCTCTCCAGTCCCACAGCCCAGGCTTGGCATATGCCAGCTCCAACAGTCCAGCCTTACTTTCACCATCTCTCTAACAACACTAATGCAGTTTCAGTTCCAGCACCAGCAGAGCTGTTTCTGCTCCCAGTCAAACCCTGGTTCCCCGACCACTCTCCAGACCCTCGTGCAGCCAGGCTGTACCATCCACTCTCCCAAGACTTCCCATCCACTCTCCCAAGACTTCCCAGCATCCCCCACACAGAGCTATCTTATCTAATCTTCTCTTTGTTGTTGTTGTTGTTGTTGTTTTTTTGCTTTTTGGGTCACACCTGGTGATGCACAGGGGTCACCCTTGGTTCATGCACTCAGGAATTACTCCTGGCAGTGCTCAGGGGACCATATGAGATGCTGGGAATCAAACCCGGGTCGGGCTCGTGCAAGGCAAACACCCTACCCGCAGTGCTATCGTTCCAGCCCCTCTAATCTTCTCTTTGAATCCTTTAGTACTTCGGTCTACTTAGTTTCTACGTTCTTTTGTTTGTTTTTATAACTTATACCTGAATTATATCACCATCACTGTCACTGTCATCCTGTTGCTCATGGATTTGTTCGAGCACGCACCAGTAACGTCTCTCATTGTAAGACTTATTGTTACTGTTTCTGGCATATTGAATACGCCACGGGTAGCTTGCCAGGCTCTACCGTGTGGGCGAGATACTCTTGGTAGCTTGCCAGGCTCTCCGAGAGGGGCGGAGGAATCAAACACGGGTCAGCTGCATGAAAGGTGAACGCCCTACCACTGTGCTATCGCTCCAGTCCTCCTGAATTATATACTTGGTCCAAAATTAATTCCAGAATTAGTCCAAGAAAGATAAAAATTTTCTTACTGAGCCTGAAGAAGGGAAGAACTGAACAGGGTTAAACAAAATCCTCTTTATCAGGTTGTTGGAAAACCCAGTGGAGAGTCCCAGAAACTCACCAATTAGTAAATCTCATTTCTAATACCAAAATACCTAGAGAAAAACGTACCAAAAAACTACAATCATTAAAATGTGTAGTGATATCAGGGATAGTTTTCTTCCCCTTTGCTTACTTCTATTTTCATATTTTTTAATGGCCATGCACTATTTAAATAATGAAAGCTGATATTTAAAAATGGTAAGATTGGGGCCGGAGCGATAGCACAGCGGGTAGGGCGTTTGCCTTGCACGCGGCTGACCCGGGTTCGATCCCTGGCATCCCATATGGTCCCCCAAGCACTGCCAGGAGTAATTTCTGAGTGCAAAGCCAGGAGTAACCCCTGAGCATTGCTGGGTGTGACCCAAGAAGCAAAAAAAAAAAAAAAAAAAAAAGGAAGGTAAGATGAAGCTAGGAAAAGATGTTTCAAATAGGGACTGGAGCGATAATACAAAAGGTAGAGCACTTGCCTTGCACACGGCTGACCTGGGTTTGATCACCTTATGGTCCCCTGAGCACCATCAGGAGGGAGCCCTGCAAACAGCCATGTGTGTGATCCCAAAACAAAATCGAGATGCCTCAATTTTGTATATATTCTTTTATGTAGCTGTTGGTATTAACTATAATACACCCAAGCATTTCTGAGATTTAAAAAAAAAAAGCCAAGATCATAATGAACTCAACTAGAAAGTTAAAAGTTTCAGGAAGCTCCTTTAAATAAGCAACTAGTGGATATTCAGTTGTCAGAAAAGAGACCCAAAGTTTTCTACTCAGGTCTTCCTAGACTACCTCACTAATAACTCATCAGGTGAAGTGTATTAAAAATGCACACCAAGCATTTTCTATTTTCCTTCAGACAAATAAGTAGACAAGTAGGTGGAACATCTAAATAAAGCTTAGGACAAAGAACATTAAAAACTGCAGGCCTGGCTCAGGCCATTCCAATTTTACTTTTCACCTGTTCCCATTGCTCATTTCCAAGGGGGGGAAATAGAGCAATAGTCCTATAGAACCGGTTTCAGCTTACATCATGCCCAGCCACAATCTATAATTAGAATGTAACCAAGTTTCCAAGCTGGAAAAAATGAACAAAGCTCCTCAGAGAAGAAATTCTCTTCTTTGGTAATCTGCTTAAGCACAATTCCATTATAAGAAATGGTCAAATGCCTGCCACTCCAAATGCCTGGCTCCTAACTGCCCTTGGCAGAAAATAAAACACACTCCACCCTTCAGAGATTAAGTTCATTTTCCACTGAGTGCAGAAATATGGGCACAAATTCTTTTTTTTTTTCCCCTTCTGTTTGCTTTTTGGGCCACACCCAGCAGTGCTCAAGGCTTAGTCCTGGCTCTGCATTTAGGGATTACTCCTGACATGGCTTGGGGATCATATGGGATGCCAGGGATTGAACCCAGGTTGGCCTCACGTAATGCAAGCACCGTTCCCGTTGTACTACTTTCCAACCCACCTGGGAACCATTTCTTATCTGAGATGAAGAAAGCTCTTCAGTATTTGGGTCCTTAGTTACACTAATCATAATACATACCCAAGAATCTTTATGACAAAACTTCTATAAATATGCCAACCCTACTTTCATGTGGACAAATGCCATTGGGCTCTCCTGGGTGAATGTTTATTGTATCTCATAGAAGAAAGATGGGAGGTGGGGACGAAAGGAGAGAGGGAAGGGGTTAGGCCAGAAGATAGACGGAAGAAGGAAGAGGGAAAAGGAGAAAGGGAAGGAGGAAGCTCAAACCACGCGGATCACATGTGGCACTGCTCAGGGCTTACTCCTGTCTCTGAGCTCCTGGCACACTTGAGGAACCACAATGGGTGCCAGGGATTGAAGCCCGGTCAACTGCATGCAAGGCAAGAGTCCTACCCACTATACTATGGCACCAGCCCCGGGAATACGATTTTCTGTTCTTAGAAATAGGAACTGATTTTACAAATCCAAATCATTGAATCTGTTTTTTATTGTTACCTAAAAATACATTTATTGTTACCTAAAATTTGGTTACTTAAAACCTCTAGCATCAATGATGGTTTTAAAGAATTGCAAATCCCATCCAAACACCTATAGCACAGTCTTCAAAAATGAATCAGCCCAGTCCTATCACACAGAAAAATAAAATGAAGCCCAGAAGAATGAATCAATGCAATAGAAGGGATTGAGGAGAGGGAAAAAAAATGTTCCAGATGATATAAAGGTGACAACAGTGAGCCACAGAAACCATTTGAGTTACTAGCCAGATTCAGGGATTCGCTCCCAACCACTCTAAACTCTATTCCTGTTGAGATGTGCAACTCTGGACCATTTGAGGAAATCCATTAGTATTCTCTTCTCTGAAGGAAGGTGACTAAGGGCTGGAGAGGTAGCACAGCGGGTAGGGCGTTTGCCTTGCACGCGGCTGACCCGGGTTCAAATCCCAGCATCCCATATGGTCCCCTGAGCACGGCCAGGGGTAATTCCTGAGTGCAGAGCCAGGAGTAACCCCTGTGCATCGCCAGGTGTGACCCAAAAAGCCAAAAAAAAAAAAAAAAAAAGGAAGGTGACCATTACAGGATGTGGTCATCAGGCCCCGACTTGCCAACACGTCAGCCAGTTAGAGTTATCGATTAAACACAAGTTGCTGAATAGGGGAGAAAATCTTAATCAGAGAATTTTAGGGATGTGAAAATCATGAAAAACCACTTCACTCTACAAACAAACAAGCAAAAGAATATAGCAATAAACGTTTCTCACAGACACCAATTGCAGAAAGTGTAAGTAAAAAGTTTAGCCAAACAGAGACCCTCTCACCCACTCATGTATACACTTGGCTACTCCAGTCATGCTGTATGCCAACAAGAACCAAACACCAAGTGAAACAATTCCTGAGCTTTGCACCGAGTTCTGATTTTCTAACCCAAACCTATTTTTGCAGTTGGCACCTGAGCAAGCCTGACTCACCAAGGAAGAAGGGAACAATTTACTCACAGTGGACTTTTCGAAATTGGTAATATTTTCTTGTGGTCCTTAAAACAGCCAGAGGGATCCACCCATCCATGTTCTTGCCTCTTGGAATAAAAAGAATTATTTTCCTTGCTACCAGCCCTGCTGGCTCTGGTCCCTGCCACCACGGCAGCCAGGGCCTCTGCAGCCAGTGGTTTAGATTGTACCCGGGACCGAGAGGGGAACGTGGAGGCTGAAATCCAGGCTACACGTCATCCACCATGCCAGTCAACTGGCTTAGCCTGCATCTGCTAGAACCCAGGTACATTTTCAGTAATTAGAGCCCTAATGGTTAGCGGCAGCTCTGCCCTCCGGCTTTCTTAATGCCTCTTTTTCTCCTGACTCT